>NC_051862.1:36906729-37249229 GCF_015732765.1 Culex quinquefasciatus
AAGGAAATGCGGGATCATTTGAGGGGCAGTGGGGTGTGCAAATCGCATTATTACGCGCTTGGAACCTGTGAACTTCCGGTAAATGTTATGCACTGTCGGGAGTGTAGTTATGCGACGAATTTTAATTTTAATATGAGACGTCACCAGCAGACCAAGGGCCACGCGGGAATCGATAAGCTTACGGAGGCTGGGCAATTGGAGGCGGTAGTGGAGCCACAGCAAGAGGTGGTGGTGCAGGTTCAGGCGAGTGAAACCGAGGCAGGTCCGGCACCGAGTTGCTCAACTGGGCAGGGCGATGCCTTGAATGAGATTTCTATGTGGCCAAAGGACGACGACTCGGGTGGACTGATTTCGAACCTGCAGTCCCGGCTTGAGCAGCAGGTTGAAAACAGTGACGATCATTTCATTTTTCGGATATCGCACGAAGAGTACATTGCGCTGAGCGAACGCAGAGCCTATCACATGGCCAAGTTCGGCGAGCTGGTCAACATTTATTGCAACAAAACGCTAAAACTTTATCAAGTCTGTGACGGATGTGGATTTGCGACGTTCTTAAGAAAGGACATGATTAAGCACTTTGAAACGGGAACGTGCATTCTGAGCTATTTCAACGCGCTGGGCACGTGTGACGATGACGATCCCAACAAAGATGCTGTGGAAGAAGATTCAACCCAACTCGCCCCAATCGAGAATCAATTTCAAATAACCGAAGTTGAAACCACGGCGATCGAAACGGAACCAACCGAAATCGAACCGGCCGGCGTTGATCGCTATTTACAGCCCAAAATCCCAAAAACCGAACTTATCTTCCAATGTCCTCACTGCAGCCGGGAAATGTGCGTCAGAAACAAGCCCCGCCACCTCAAGCTGCACTGTCCGGTTCTGTTGGGAAAGTCCGCAACCGAAAAGCACCCAATCCCGGACAACCATCACTGTCCGAAATGTACGAGGGCCTTCCAAACCATAATCCGACTCAACCACCACATCCGGACCGTTCACAACGAGCAAAACCGCTTTCAGCACGAGTGCGGAGCCTGCCAGCGCCAGTTCAAGTTTGATCACCTGTTGGTTAACCACCAGCGCAAGGGTTGTAACGGAGCGAACAAAACTAAAAAACCCGTTGTCGTTGTGAAGAAGAAGCCGGCGGCGCCGCCACCGCCGCCGAAGGAGAAGCCGAACGTTGTTCGGGGGCATTTTTCGCCGGTGCCACTTCAGTGCAAGGATTGTATGATTTTCTTTGTTTCGATGGCGGATTTGTACCGGCATCAGAAGAGCTTCTGCAAGGCGGCACCGCTGGAGACGGTCATTAAGGTGGAGCCGACCCATTTGGGGGGAGGGTTGGGGCAGGGTTGAGGGAACGATTTGAATTGTAATTATAAGTGTAATAAAGCGTAAGTGTAAGTGCAAAATGATGTCGATTTGTCTTTTTGTAGAATTTGGAGAAACCTGCACCGTTTTTTAACATTAAACATCTTCAAGATTTAAAAAGCCATTTTGCATTTTTTTTAAATGACATTGCGAGTGATCCCATTTATTTATCACTGTTTTCATAATTTAAATTAACTAACTTTTAAAACTTTTTTAATTTTTTTGAAAACTAATTTCATTTCGGTTTATCTAAAAACGTAAAAAAAATTTGAACTGGTCCCGATGAAAGCTAGCCAGTTCGATTTGCGATGCCTTTTCGTCGGGTCGCAACAATTTTCGCATCCGTTGTCGGTGTGCAACAACAACAAAACCCTATCATACCATTTCAGCTCGATAAACATTGTAACTCGTCGTTCGCAACGTTAACCAGTACCTCACTAAACATCAATCATTTAAAACTCGTAAAATCATCTCTAATCTAATCTAATCTAATCAGACCCTAGCGCAGGAAATCTTTCGAAGGGATCCTGGAGAGTGCCTTAGGTATGATGATGCCTAGCACTCTTCTTGTCATTTATTAACATTTGTAGTGCGCCATTGCACTAGAATGCATTGAAACATCACAAGCGTTAAAGCGGCCAGGCCTACTGCGTAAAGCCGTATCGCAGAGATGATTCGTGATTGGGTTGAGTTTGAGCACAGAGTGTTCGAACAACAACACAATTCTGAATCGACAGGGGAGGAAGAAGCGTGGGGACACACCACCATACGCTCCGAGATTTTGGTTGTATTCGTTGGGAGCACCATGCTAAGAAGGTTTGGTACTCCGGGACCCTCTGGGATGGGACATTGTATTTTCACGAATGCCCTGGGCACTATTTGCCGTGGTTATAGCGCCACAACTCGCTCTAAAACTCGTAAAATCATCTCAAGTTAAAAACTGCACTGTTCAATCCTTCATTCATTAATTTCAAATGATTTATCTTTCCACAGACGGCTGTCTAAGACTAAAACATTTAATTTAAAATTTAAACGGGAAATGTCTCATCCGCAGCATCCGATTGCTTGCCTTGAGAATAATATAAAATACCGTTCAACAAACACTATGATTTTGGGTCGCATCATCATCTTCTATGATGAATCCTGACCAAACACCTTATCCTACACTCAACCCCCGGTGGTTGGTCACTTTTTCGTTTGACACTTTTTTAGTTTGTACCCCGTTGGTTGGTCAAAGTCAAACTAAAAAGTGACGAACTGTCACTTTTTACACGGCGCTCACGCACACTATTAAAACAAACGTTTGGTAGTGTGTGTGAACTCCGTGTAAAAGGTGTGTCAAACTAAAACGTGACCCCGTTCGTTTGACAACAGTTGGTGTCAAACCATCGGGGTTTGAGTGTACCCAGTCACGACGTTCTAGCAGGATTCTGGCAGAGTTCTTACAGAGCTGGATATTCTTACAGCATTCTAGCAGAAATGTTCTACCGTTCTAGCTGGATTCTGACAGAACCAGCTCTGCTAGAATATTTCGTGACTGGGTACTAACAAGTTTTCAGGTTCCTGGCGCTCGTGGGGTGTAAGCACAGAGTAAATCAGCTGCCCTAGTAGCAACCTGCGCTAACTAACATTCCCGTCCCTTAATATCGAGGTCTACAAACTGACATGGCGGACGCCGTTGGTGGCCAATGACTGTTACCTATTCGCAACTGATCTAGCTTTAGCAATCATGGTGTTTTATCTTTTCAGCGCATTCATACATGCTGTTGATAAGGGAAACACCACTAGATCGTCGAAGCATATAATCAGTAGTGCTGAAAGGATATTACGGTTTTGTTCAGCAACGGAGGGGCAACCATGGGTGATCTCTCATGCTCATGCTGAAACGTAAAAGAAATTTGAACTCGAATATGACTCCAGCACAAATTTAAAGTGATTTTGATTTTTAAAAATCCAAGATGGCGGCCAAAATGGCGGAGATAAAATATTGCGAAAATGCAAATGGTATGCAATCAAATTGTACTATTAAAGTTAGGTCGCAGAACTCTAATTTGATGTTTAAATTTAATTTATATTTTGTTTACTTATTTTCTTTAGAATTTCTTTGGTTTATCAACCAACGTTTTGTTAACCCATACAAAGCTTCATACAATTTTGGCAGCTTTCCATGCAAAAACGGTACGTAACTATTCTAAAACCTGTATCTTTTCAATGAATTTTCTGGTCGATTTGGTGTCTTCGACGAAGTTGTAGGTATTGATAAGGACTGTTAAGAAAAAAATGGTATACGAAAAAAGCCTGCAAAAACCAAAAATGCACGAAATCGGCCAAGGCGTCATCGATAAAGTATGTCACGCTAAAATCAGCCAAAAATAATCCCCCCCTCCCCCCCTTGTCACACCTTGTCACGTTTTCGAAAACCCCCCTCCCCCTCTAGAGCGTGACGTACTTTATGGTTGAAGCCCAATTTCGTAGAGTACTGCTCAGTCGTCTGATCACCAAAGTAAAAATGAAAAGAAAATAAGAATATTAAGGACTATTTCATCCTCCTTCAACAGAAATCTCGAGCTGTTTTTCTGTAAGTAACACACAGAGAATCAGCATTTCACTTTTTTAGTTCACTTTTACACACTTGTATGGGATTTTTCAGTTCAAATTTGTTTACAAATACGTCACAACAACAAGTTTTGAAAGAAACTGAAAAATTCCATACAAGTGTGTAAAAGTGAACTGAACTGTGTTTAATGTTGATTCTCAGTGCAGCAATTTCACATTAAACCTGTATGCACAGCAAAAAAAAAGTAGTAATCCAGCAGCGTGTAAAAGGCCTGAGTGTAAAAAATTGCATTATTTTATGAAATTCTATGTAATATTACACACTGAAATATGTAGCCCATCAGTATGGGTAACATACTTGACCGAAATGTCAAGCTCATATATGCGTTTATCCTTTCCGTTCTTCATAGGTCTGATGGCCGAGCGGGCTAAGGCGCCAGTCTGTACAATTGTTGCTGGGTTTGAATCCCGTCGTTTGTTACTTTTTTTTGTGTTAACAAAAATTTTTCATGCAGTGTGTAATATTAGTGTATGACACCAATAACCAATAACCATTAAAACTTCGTCTTTCATCAATTAGCCGAAGTTGACACTTTGGATATTATGTCCAATAAGATAATTGATGCATTTCGACAAAAATCATTGCAGTCTTCAGCTGCATTGATCCGCTCTTTATATAGTTTATAAGTTAGTTTTAAGGTATCCCTTTTCCCTTTTGTACATGAGCAATTCTCTACGAAATCGGTCTTTTTTCTTCAATTTTAATTTTTGTATTTTTTAATCCGGCTGAAACTTTTTTGGTGCCTTCGGTATGCCCAAAGAAGCCATTTTGCATCATTAGTTTGTCCATATAATTTTCCATACAAATTTGGCAGCTGTCCATTCAAAATGATGTATGAAAATTCAAAAATCTGTATCTTTTGAAGGATGATCGATTTGGTGTCTTCGGCAAAGTTGTAGGTATGGATACGGACACTGGAAAAAATAATACACGGTAAAATTTGGTGATTTTTTATTTAACTTTATCACTAAAACTTGATTTACAAAAACACTATTTTTAATTTTTATTTTTTGATATGTTTTAGAAGACATAAAAAATTCAGAAATTTCAGGTTGTGCAAAATCACTGACCGAGTTATGAATTTTTAATCAATACTGATTTTTCAAAAATCGAAATTTTGGTCGTAAAATTTTCAATTTCATTTTTCGATGTAAAATCAAATTTGCAATCAAAAGTACTTTACTAAAATTTTGATAAAGTGCACCGTTTTCGTTATAGCCATATTTAAGTGACTTTTTGAAAATAGTCGCAGTTTTTCATTTTTAAATTAGTGCACATGTTTGCCCAGTTTTGAAAAAATATTTTGAAAAGCTGAGAAAATTCTCTATATTTTGCTTATTCGGACTATGTTGATACGACCTTTAGTTGCTGAGATATTGCAATGCAAAGGTTTAAAAACAGGAAAATTGATGTTTTCTAAGTTTCACCCAAACAACCCACCATTTTCTATCGTCAATATCTCAGCAACTAATGGTCCGATTTTCAATGTTAATATATGAAACAATTGTGAAATTTTTCGATCTTTTCGAAAAAAATATTTTTGGAATTTTCAAATCAAGACAAACATTTTAAAAGGGCGTAATATTGAATGTTTGGCCTTTGTGAAATGTTAGTCTTGATTTGAAAATTCCAAAAATATTTTTTTCGAAGAGATCGGAAAATTTCACAAATGTTTCATATATTAACATTGAAAATCGGACCATTAGTTGCTGAGATATTGACGATAGAAAATGGTGGGTTGTTTGGGTGAAACTTAGAAAACATCAATTTTCCTGTTTTTAAACCTTTGCATTGCAATATCTCAGCAACTAAAGGTCGTATCAACAAAGTCCAAATAAGCAAAATATAGAGAATTTTCTCAGCTTTTCAAAATATTTTTTCAAAACTGGGCAAACATGTGCACTAATTTAAAAATGAAAACTGCGACTATTTTCAAAAAAGTCACTTAAATATGGCTATAACTTGAAAACGGTGCACTTTATCAAAATTTCAGTAAAGTACTTTTTGATTGCAAATTTGATTTTACATCGAAAAATGAAGTTGAAAAATTTTTACGACCAAAATTTCGATTTTTTGAAAAATCAGTATTGATTAAAAATTCATAACTCGGTCAGTGATTTTTGCACAACCTGAAATTTCTGAAAAGTTGGCATTTTATGCCTTCTAAAACATATCAAAAATAAAAAAATAAAATAGTGTTTTTTGTAAATCAAGTTTTAGTGATAAAAGTTAAATAAAAAATCACCAAATTTTTTTACCGTGTATTATTTTTTCCAGTGTAGTCCGTATCCATACCTACAACTTTGCCGAAGACACCAAATCGATCAAAAATTCCTTCAAAAGATACAGATTTTTGAATTTTCATACATCATTTTTGTATGGACAGCTGCCGAATTTGTATGGAAAATTATATGGACAAACTAATGATGCAAAATGGCTTCTTTGGGCATACCGAAGGCACCAAAAAAGTTTCAGTCGGATTAAAAAATACAAAAAAAATCGAATGACCGAAATCCTAGAGAACTGCTCACATGTAGGACCTCCTACATTTGAAATCACTAAATAGCGAAAGCTACAATATTTCATGAATAAATGAAAGTTGCTAGTATTTAAAATTGAGGTGAAAAGTCATCGTTTGTGATTGGACACTCAATAATATTTTAACTGAATGAATGTACATGGAAAAGAAATTTGAATAAATATAAATTTAAAAAAAAAAATTAAAACTTCGTCTTATTTGGTTGATCTAGTTACGAGTAATGTGGAAAAATGTAAAAAATCTCGATTTTGCTCTAGGCGGGAATGGGTTTAAATTGCTTGGTCCTATGTCTTTCGGTTATGTCTCTGACATACCATCTTGAACTTTTTTTTAAAAAAAGATAGAAAATCCTATAATGAGTGTATTATCATTTGAAGCTAAATACTTTTGGAATTGCTTAGTGCTTTGGAAAGTTGCTTCATTATCACAATGACTTTTCCACGTCCAAAATGAAATGTAATAATCAGCAGTCAGACTATTTGCCAAATCGAATGCAATCATCATTTCCCCACAAACGCCCACAAATTTGAAGGAGGAAAAAAAACTGGATTAGAACCACACCCGTTGCACCCACCGCTGCATCCGGAAAGAACGAGTAGTGTTGCCTAATTGTAGCTCATTTCCGGATGTGCCAATATCGTGGCTGCAATTACGGCGCTCAACACTCGCCCCGCAAATTAGTTTAAATTAAGCCTGTTTTGTGGTGCGCAAATCATTTCACCACTCTCTAATGATATTACACCATGGCAATTTCCGGCAAATTGCAACTGGGATGTGGGCGAGCTGATTGCTCGATTTTCAATCGTTTTGTGGTGCAATTTCAAATTGGCAGTGTGAAGACAGCTTTTCCGGGAGCCGAAGTGGATGATGACGGCAAATTTCAATTGAGTTATGGGGCAGTGAGAGGCGAAAATTTCCCACCAGAACGAGCCGATTTGTGATGAAGAATGCAAATTTCACAGACACTTTTCCAAGGGATTCAAAGAATGAGGTCCGACTTTTCCGGCACACTAATTCAAGCATCAATTATGGCCTACACGCACACACTTCATGGACAAACCGAAGGAGAGTCTTTCTTTAGCTTCGGACTTTGATTTTGCTCGGTTCGATTGGCCTTATCGTTTATCATTGTCGGAAGTTGGGCCAGAATCAGGCCTCAGACATTGAGACCGGGGAGACCATTGCAATGCGTTTGGTTGGGATTGGATTCGGATTGGATGAAGAGTTGATTGTTGCTGACAGGTTTCAGAGGTTGAATTGTTCGTTCTTCATGGGTGGATGCTTCGATCAATATCGAGAGCAAAATTATGATGTCTTGGTTTGTTTTGGCTTTTTTATGCGTGATTATAGGTTTTAGCATTTTCATTTCAGTTTTCTAATATTTTCTAAACCATAATAATTAAATTACAGAATCCTTCTCCTCTTTTGTTTTATGTTTTATGTTTTATGTTTTATGTTTTATGTTTTATGTTTTATGTTTTATGTTTTATGTTTTATGTTTTATGTTTTATGTTTTATGTTTTATGTTTTATGTTTTATGTTTTATGTTTTATGTTTTATGTTTTATGTTTTATGTTTTATGTTTTATGTTTTATGTTTTATGTTTTATGTTTATGTTTATGTTTTATGTTTTATGTTTTATGTTTTATGTTTATGTCTTATGTTTATGTCTTATGTTTTATGTCTTATGTCTTTATGTTTATGTTTTATGTTTTATGTTTTATGTTTTATGTTTTATGTTTATGTTTTATGTCTTATGTCTTTATGTTTATGTTTTATGTTTTATGTTTTATGTCTTTATGTTTTATGTCTTTATGTTTATGTTTTATGTCTTGTTCTTATGTTTTATGTTTTATGTTTTATGTCTTATGTTTATGTTTTATGTTGTCTTATGTTTTATGTCTTTTATGTTTTATGTCTTATGTTTATGTTTTATGTCTTTATGTTTTATGTTTTATGTTTTATGTTTTATGTTTTATGTTTTATGTCTTATGTCTTATGTTTATGTTTTATGTTTTATGTTTTATGTTTTATGTTTTATGTTTTATGTTTTATGTTTTATGTTTTATGTTTTATGTTTTATGTTTTATGTTTTATGTTTTATGTCTTATGTTTTATGTCTTATGTTTATGTTTTATGTTTATGTTTTATGTTTTATGTCTTTATGTTTATGTCTTTATGTCTTATGTCTTATGTTTTATGTTTATGTCTTTATGTTTTATGTTTTATGTTTATGTTTATGTTTTATGTCTTATGTTTTATGTTTTATGTTTTATGTCTTATGTTTATGTTTTATGTTTTATGTTTTATGTTTTATGTTTTATGTTTTATGTCTTATGTCTTATGTTTTATGTCTTTATGTCTTTATGTTTTATGTCTTATGTTTATGTTTATGTTTTATGTTTTATGTTTTATGTCTTATGTTTTATGTTTTATGTTTTATGTTTTATGTTTTATGTCTTATGTTTTATGTTTTATGTTTTATGTCTTATGTTTTATGTCTTATGTTTTATGTTTATGTTTTATGTTTTATGTTTTATGTTTTATGTTTTATGTCTTATGTTTTATGTTTATGTTTTATGTTTTATGTTTTATGTTTTATGTTTTATGTTTTATGTTTTATGTTTTATGTCTTATGTTTTATGTTTTATGTTTTATGTTTTATGTTTTATGTTTTATGTTTTATGTTTTATGTTTTATGTTTTATGTTTTTGTTTTTGTTTTTGTTTTTGTTTTTGTTTTTGTTTTTGTTTTTGTTTTTGTTTTTGTTTTTGTTTTTGTTTTTGTTTTTGTTTTTGTTTTTGTTTTTGTTTTTGTTTTTTGTTTTTGTTTTTGTTTTTTGTTTTTGTTTTTTGTTTTTGTTTTTGTTTTTGTTTTTTTTTTGTTTTTTTTTTGTTTTTTGTTTTTTGTTTTTGTTTTTGTTTTTTGTTTTTGTTTTTGTTTTTGTTTTTTGTTTTTTGTTTTTGTTTTTTTTTTTTTTTTTGTTTTTGTTTTTTGTTTTTGTTTTTGTTTTTGTTTTTTGTTTTTTGTTTTTGTTTTTTTTTGTTTTTGTTTTTTGTTTTTTGTTTTTTGTTTTTTGTTTTTTGTTTTTTGTTTTTTGTTTTTTGTTTTTTGTTTTTTGTTTTTTGTTTTTTGTTTTTTGTTTTTTGTTTTTTGTTTTTTGTTTTTTGTTTTTTGTTTTTTGTTTTTGTTTGTAAGTAATGAAAACTCCACCGAATTAATCAAAATTCATACATCGCAAATCACTTTGGTTTCATTGTCTTCAAATGAATAATTTCCCAGCAAAAACAGGGAAAACTTCCCCAAAAAACAACGCAATTCCCTTCAGCCATTATCATTCATTTTCGTGTTGAACCCAACTCACTCAGCTCGAATGATCACCGACCAGTCGAAAAAGGTGAGCCACTTCGCATGAAAATCTCATCCAGAGAGATGGGAAAAACCTCAAAACAAAAACCACCGGGAAAAACCCTCCCCCGAACCATCCATCGTGTGGCACAACGAAGAGATGAATTATGTGATTCGAAAAATTTATGCTTCTCGCCCTTCCGGGGTCGCGGAAACGAAGGATGTTGTGTGGTAACGGACACACGTGCCCCTGAACGCACACACGTGGATGTGGTTGGTGAGTTTGGGAATCCTTTCTTTTTTTTTGATCCGAAAATTTCCTCGTTATGGGATGAAATGGGCAAAAAACTAGTCGGCGAAAAATAGGTGGCATAAAAAAGATTTTTCTTGATTATTCCTCCTCATTCGCGAAGGTTTTTCCTCGGAATTTCTCCCGACACTAAAGAGGAAGCCAAAAGCTGGAATTATCTGGCTGATGATTTTTTTCTTCCCATTTCAAGATTCAAGACAAAAAAGAACAGCCGAAAAAACCTCTCCAAGAATGGGCATTTATATAAACTGCCAGCATAAATCGTTTCGACTGCCAACTCGATGATGGTGAGTTCCATCCTTTTTTTTTTCCACCACCCCCACCACTTGTGAAGGAAGTGGAATTGTTAAAATATATTTTCCGATTTAGTTCGTTTTTTTCTTCGTCGACGACTCCCAACTTTTCACTTGAATGGCTCTTTGAGGGAGGATCTGCTGCTGCTGCTTAATGTCACGACGATGGAAGGTGATATTTTATATCCTTTTTTAATGAAAAAATCTTCTCGAATTCGTTTGAGCTTTTTTCTTACCTTCTATTTCGCGTTTAGTTTTATGCAGTGTGGAAAGTAGAGAGCATTATCCTTCATTGGAGCGGTGGTGAAAAAATGGTCTCCTGTCAGGGTGAAGTTTTCGGGGTGGGACCGAAAGGTGGAATATAAATTACGAATAAAACTCGATTGAGTGGTGTGGAATCGAAAGCGACTTACCACACCCACGCTTTGGTGGAGTGTGATAAATGGTTGAATTTTTATCTCAAACTATTTCTCCCTGGGCTTTGTCATAATGAGTATCATAGGTCTGATGCTTGTTTGGCAAAGAGTATGATTTGATCCGATGTGGAATTAAAATCGAAGTTTTCAGTATATTGCTGAAGCTTCCATTTTTACACATGGACACCACTTCATGCTACGAGAACCCACTTTGACGCAGTCTCAGGGCTTAATCGATGGCCGGTAAGCTGTCATCGAGACCAGGAGGTTCTCCGATAGTGGAAATATCACATTTGTACAATGAAACGCTACATATGTGATTTTTCCTATCTTAATGTGGGTGTCAGGTTAGGATGCGGGTTTTTAAAAATTTAGTTTTTGTAGAATTTAGGATTTTAACTATAAATATCAACTTTTTATATTTTGCTTTTAGTTATTTAGTGACAAAATTAGTAATAGTGAATTTAGTAATTCTATCAGAATCGGTGATTTTCATTCAAGTAGCATAAAAACCATTCTGATTTGTCAAAATTTCCGTAGAGTCTCGATCAATCAATGGTGAAATGATATCGGACTAAATTCGTTGATCTGTTGAACTAACGGTTGTCGGATTATGATTGTATCGATCATTGTTGCGAATCGAGGATCTACTGGAATTCTGACGATCAAATGGTCGTCTCTTTTTCAATTCACGACTTGTAAAATATGAACTGGTAATCTATTTTTTTTGTTTTTGTTTTTTTTTAAAGAAGCAAGACAGCATACACCATAAAAGTATCAGGTTTTGAATAAAACGTTCTAGATTTTTTGGCTATTAATTAAAATGTCGGGTATTTGAGATAAGAGTAGCTTTCGGATAGGTTACTTTAAATCTTGTATTCAATTCAAGTTAGGTAGTTATCCGCAAATGAAAATTTGGACTTATGTGAATAATTGAACATTTTGGACTTATGAATAACACACAACTGTGCATTTATTCTAGAGTCAGATCCATACAGCGTCAGAGTTTATTTGGTCGAAGTGTACTAATTCATTGGCAGATCTGATTCTAGTTGTAATGTACGACAAGACTACTGACGGACGTAACAGGACGAGGGCCCAGTTTAGAGGTTTCGACATCAACGATGTGCGACTGGACCACCCTCCCAAAAAAAAAAATATATATCTCAAACTATTTCTATAGCCTAAAGCCTTAAACAAAAGTTCTGCCTGAGTTATATTAAAATATTTATTGGACTTGTAGCTGTTTCCTAATCTTTGTTCAGTAAGGAGCACGTCGAAAAAAAAATAAAATTGGTTCATTTGGCATTTAAAAAACTCCAGTTTTTTTTCTGATATGTACGTAATTTGAAAAGAAGTGAAATTTTGAAATAAGGCGCACAAAATACAAATCCCCGCAAAAAAAATTGTCATAGCTCATTTTTTATACTGAAAACAGATTTTGGGACAAAAATTTAGGAATACAAACAAACGTCATATTAACACCTAAACTCCCATGCTCGAGAAAATTTGAATGGAAATTCCCCCTTTTTCTCGAGCTTGTGTGTTTAGGTGTTGGGAGTTTAGGTGTTTAACTTAAGTACTTTTTGATTGAAAATTTGATTTTACATCGAAAAATGAAGATGAAAAATTTGTGCGACCAATATTTTGAATTTTTGAAAAAAACAGTATTGATTTAAAAATTCTTAACTCGGTCAAAGCTTTTTTGCACAATCTGGAAATTTCTGAAAAGTTGGCATTTTATGTCCTCTAAAACATTTATAAAAAAATAGTGTTTTTTAGACAAAAAATAAATACAAAATCTCAATTTTTACCGTGTATTATTTTTTTCAGTGTAGTCCATATCCACAACTACCTACAACTTTGCCCAAGACACCAAATCGATCAAAAAATTCCTTCAAAAGATACAGATTTTTGAATTTGCATATATCATTTTTGTATGGACAGCAGCCAAATTTGTATGGAAATTTCTAGGAACAAACTAATGATTCAAAATTGCTGCTTTGGGCATACCGAAAGCACCATAAAAGTTTCAGCTTGATTAAAAAATACATTAATAAACATTTAAAAAAAAACCGTTACTTAATCCAGTAAGGTGCCTTCCTATCATATTTTTATCAAAATATCTGAGATCCGGCCTCAAAAAAAGTTCATTAAAAACACTAAAGTACTTATAACTTTTGATAGGTTTGCCAGATCATCAATCTTTTGGGCTTGTTGGAAAGGTCTATCCAAAAAATCAGTCAACAGATTTTTTGTTTCAAAAAACTTAGAAAAAAATAACGAAATTTGGAATACAATCAGCTGAAAACATTTTAAAATATATTCTCCTGTGTTTATCACAATTTTTTAACATGTTTAAGCTTTTCAATTTGCATGATATTCCGTTGTATAGTACTGCAAAAAGTTTTTGTCGTTGAAAAAAATAAACATTTTTAAAACTTATAATTGCAGAACAACAGGGTAGGTGTATAATGCATTTTGAATTTTTGTATCATTCAAAGGTTAAAACTGCGGCTTGAAATTTCAATTTATTAACTTTTCAATTTTTTGCCAACCCCCCTCCCCGACTTTGCAATCAAAACAAGTTATGACCAAATCCACCCGAACCCACTTCGCGGTCTGTCGTCTCTTCATAACACTTTGCTTTAATCGACAAAGAAATTTCATCTGCCTAAAACAAGTCCCATTTTCTCGATTGAATCGTAACTCTCAGCTCATCTACCCCGAACAAACTCCTAGACTGCCTCAAACTCCGAAAATCGTCACGTCCCAAACCGTTCATAAATTTGTTATTTATTCTTCATGATTGGCTATAATTTTTCACTTTTGCACCGGAATGTCGATATGACCCCCATCACCCCAAACGGCACCAGCAGGGAGAGGAAAATTTGTGAAAAATCGAAATCACCTTCTCGTGTTCTTTGGCCCTCCGCATCACCCCCGGCTGGTAGAACAGGAGGTCCTCTCGTCCGATCGCGTGGGCGTTAAATCCTCATAAAATGGAAAAATGGCTCAATATTTCATATTTATGTACTGCCATATTCTTCGTCTGCTGGTTCGGGACTCGCTTCTTGAAAGTTGCAAAAGTAAAGGGTTCGAGGTAGGAATTGGATAGTTTCTTGTTTCTTGTATTTGCTTTTTTTTTGTGTTCGCATTTTCTACCGAAAAGCTCTTTTTTGTAACTTTGGAATCGTGAGAAGGAGAAAAAAAACTTTGTGCAAATGTTTGCTAGCGAATCCATTGCATTTTCTGGGTTGGAGGGAGGAACAGTAGAAGGAAGCAAGGAATCATAACTTCATCCTTTATTATGTATGGTTTCTACTTATTGCCATAATGGAAAGGTGAAACTACCTCTGTACTTGCTCGTGGTGTCTATTGTGGTTTGGTATGTTCTCGTGGAAAGCTGCTGAGCCGATTATGTGCAATTTAAAATTTTATATTTTGAAGCATTTCTCTTTAATATTTACATTCATGCAGTTTGCATTTTTCAAATTACCTAAATGGAAATCATTGAACTGCAACAAAACCACCAAACAACCCCTTTTCATCATTTCGTAATCAATATTTATTCACAGTTTGTGGTGTTTGATGGTCAAATTAAACCAACCATGTTCAGGTTTTATTTACAGAGAGAAAGAGCAATTATGGTACGGTGGTAGTGGCGCATATGAATGGCATTTTGTGGCATCAGGTCGTCATAATGAACATTGCATCCGCTGTCATTGATGAGTTGTGGTCTCTGGATTGCAGCAATACGATGCTGCTAGGTGAATGGGAAATTGACACAATGTGGTCGATGTTTGAAGCTCAACACATTTAATTGTGGTATGTGTTTGCCAAATCAAGCATCAATAAATTGGTAATGCTTCAATTGCTGGAACAAAACGTTTTTGATTTACATAAACTAATTTTTATTAAAAAAAAACATTGTTTGATCAACATGAATACTTTTTGCGGTTACTACTTACAATGTATTACTATTCTTTTAAGTAATAATATATTGGATGCATTTTCCCTCATAAACAATCACAGGATTTCTATTTTGTTTTTGTAATTTGACTAGTACATGGAAACATAAGACTTCAGTTGACGATTACGAACAAGATCTGTAATTAAAATTTCTTATGCAATCGATCCATGAATACTAGTTTGACAACAAGTTATGTTATCATAAATAAGTTTGTTATAAAATTTTCTTGTCCCGATCTTTCGACAACATATTAAGATCTTGGTTCAATAGGTTTTGATGAGGGTTTAGATCTTCTCGTGCTATTATTAGTTATTAAATCGTATCAAAGTTTGTTATTCTTGAGTTATTTCCACCTGCTCGGGGCAGCAGCAATAAAATTTCATTTCGGTCATTCGATTTTTTTTTTGTATTTTTTAATCCGGCTGAAACTTTTTTGGTGCCTTCGTTATGCCCAAACAAGCCATTTTGCATCATTAGATTAATTATATAATTTTCCATACAAATTTGGCCGCTATCCATACAAAAATGATACATGAAAATTCAAAACTCGGTATCTTTTGAAGGATTTTTTTGATCGAAATGGTGTTTTCTGCAAAGTTATAGGTATGGATAAAGACTACACTTATAAAAAATGATACACGATAAAAAAATGTTGGTAATTTTTAATTGTACTTTTTGTCACTAAAACTTGATTTTCTAAAAATACTATTTTTATTTCATTTATTTTTTTATGTGTTTTAGGGGACATCAAATGCCAACCTCTCAGAAATTTTCAGAGTGCAAAACATCTTTGACCGAGTTATGAATTTTTGAACCAACACATTTTTTTTTCAAAAACTCGAAATATTGGTCGCAGAATTTTTCAACTTTATTTTTCGATGCAAAATCAAATTTGCAATCAAAAAGTACTTTAGTGAAATTTTTATAAAGTGAACCGTTTTCAAGTTATAGCCATTTTTAGGTAACTTTTTTGAAAATAGTCTCAGTTATTCTTTTTTTTTCAGCAACTAATGGTCAGATTTTCGATGTAAAAATATGAATCATTCGTTAAATTTTCCGATCTTTCTGAAAACAAAATTTTCATAGTTTTTAGATCAAGACTAACATTTCAAAAGGGCTAAATATTTAATATTACGCCCTTTTGGAATGTCAGTCTCGAATTAATAAAATATATTATTTTTGGACAGATCGGAAACTTTTATGAATGTTTCATATTTTAATATTGAAAATCGGACCATTAGTTGCTGAGATATCGAAATTCGAAAATGGGGGGAAATAGAGGCTACCAATATATCGATTTTTTTAAAAAATAGCATTGATTCAAAATTTCATAACTCGGTCAAAGATTTTTTGCATACTCTGGGAAATTCTGAAAAGTTGGCATTTGATGTCCCCTAAAACATATAAAAAATAGTATTTAATTGAAAATCCTGTTTTGGTGACAACAAGTTAAATTAAAAATCACCAACAAAAATTTTACCGTGTACCATTTTTTTCAGTGTAGTCCGTATCCTTTGCCGAAGACACCAAATCGATCAAAAAAAATCCTTCAAAAGATACAGTTTTACAAATTTTCATAAATCATTTTTGTATGGACAGCTGCCAAATTTGAATCCATTTAACCATTTGTCACACTAACAACAAATTTCAGGGTGTGTCAAGATACTACGGCATGATTTAAACTTCTTTCATATCAAGAGTGATAATAATGCAAGCAGTTCTTTCGGTTTTCATTGAATGTCTCAGGATTAAAATCGTTTTTTTTTGGGATCTGTAAAGGTAAGGCGTTGAGAGCTGCACAAAATGGTGTTCTTAATTCAATTTTGCAAAAATGCACGTGCGACAAGATAGCACGACAGCGACGATTCGTTATTGTCAATCAATTTATCACACAAACCGTAGAAATGACTTTATCTTTCGTTTAAAACAAACGATATTTTTCACAAATGCTAGTTACGTTACCAGCACCCAATTTGCGGCACCACAAACCATGCCAACTCTCTTAGCTGTGTCGGAAAATGGCGTGCTAATGTAGCTGATAAAGTCGTTGCAAAAATGCCTTTCCTCACCCCAAAAAATACTGCTACAGTTGATAAATAAATGCACTGCGCCAGAAAACAAAAAAACTATAACAACAAACTCCCGTTTTCTGCAGCCAAAAATGCTGCTCAAATCTAGCTCCATGCCATGTTGGATAGCTGGCTGCTAGCAGAGAACCAAAAGCACTTCCGGTGGTTGCCAAAAAAGTGCAGCTTTGTTTAACGAAATAATTAACTTTGTTTTCCAATTTGATTCCCCCCCTCCGCTGCTTTCCTCAACTTTCCCACTGTTCGCTTGCTGAATTTTCTCACCCGAAATTCCACCACAAACTGCTGGCTGTCACACCATAATGGGTGCCAGGGGCGTTTCAGAGGGTTTGGCTTACCTATAATTTTTTTTTTTGAGATGTTAAGCATTAGTTTTTTTGGTTTTTGTATATTTTTTTTTCTTAATAATAAACTTTGAAGGGAATTAAAAAAAAATTACGTCACTCATTAAAATAAAAGCAAAAAAAAAAACTTTTGAAAACTGCTACAACTCTGACAACCTAAAAAAACCAATGCAAATACTTGGCAAGAGTAGCAAAACGAAAGGAAGAAAAAAAAAAACGTGTGCGATAATAAAACTAGTGAAAACAAACAACGCCATCACGCCCAGTGCTACCGGCTAGCCTGGCAGTGCTGCCAGCACCGTGGTGGCGTTTTATTTGAGCAGAAGCAGTAGTTTGTTGGCCACTGTCCAAATATGAACAAGTGTGATATGCCGTATTCATAGTGGGACAAGAAGTTCTTTTTTCTTCTGACTGCCCATTTTCCTGAGTTTTAGGATATAGAGAGTGGGGAAAATGGGATGATTTTCACACCGACCGGCACTTGAAGCTGTGATTGCTGACAAGGTTGTTGACGGTGGAATTGGCTAATGATTTGCTAATTTACACTTTGGCGGAAATATAATTTGAGTTCGTTATTTTCTAAGAATATTTATAGTTTTTTTTCTAATCAGAAATTATTTTCGTATTTCGTATCAATCTTCTAACAATTTTAGTCAGAGCAAGAGTCAGAATCAGAGTCAGAGTCAGAGTCAGAGTCAGAGTCAGAGTCAGAGTCAGAGTCAGAGTCAGAGTCAGAGTCAGAGTCAGAGTCAGAGTCAGAGTCAGAGTCAGAGTCAGAGTCAGAGTCAGAGTCAGAGTCAGAGTCAGAGTCAGAGTCAGAGTCAGAGTCAGAGTCAGAGTCAGAGTCAGAGTCAGAGTCAGAGTCAGAGTCAGAGTCAGAGTCAGAGTCAGAGTCAGAGTCAGAGTCAGAGTCAGAGTCAGAGTCAGAGTCAGAGTCAGAGTCAGAGTCAGAGTCAGAGTCAGAGTCAGAGTCAGAGTCAGAGTCAGAGTCAGAGTCAGAGTCAGAGTCAGAGTCAGAGTCAGAGTCAGAGTCAGAGTCAGAGTCAGAGTCAGAGTCAGAGTCAGAGTCAGAGTCAGAGTCAGAGTCAGAGTCAGAGTCAGAGTCAGAGTCAGAGTCAGAGTCAGAGTCAGAGTCAGAGTCAGTGTCAGTGTCAGTGTCAGTGTCAGTGTCAGAGTCAGAGTCAGAGTCAGAGTCGGAGTCAGAGTCAGAGTAAGAGTCAGAGTCAGAGTCAGAGTCAGAGTTAGAGTCAAAATTCCGTTCACGAAAAACGTCATTCCAGCGAAAGAGCGCCCATTTCTAATTGATACGTAATTAGACGCTTTCCTAATTATTCCAACCGAATGGAATCGCGGTTGATGGGAGGTTCGTTTTTCGAAATTCATGTTGTATGCTGATGACATTTCATCATCATCACCATCATTACCGGCGGCGTCACAGACATTGCTGACAATAATGAGCCAGCCCGGAAAATTCATTCTATTTGGGCTCTCGGAAAACACACAAATTACGTGAGCTGTGGTTTTTTGGTGAACGCCATATTTGGTTTCAATTTATTCATTTGGCAGGACCATTTTTATAGCTGGTATGAATATTTAGTTGAGCACATGCACTCTAATTCTACCAATTGGAAACTCTGATTATTTGTTTGTTTGTTAAAAGAATTTATTTTTTTTTGTCAAAAATTTAAATCTAAGGCAAAGACAATTTTAAATTCGTTAAAAATTTACGAATTTTGTTAAAAATGTTTTCCCATTCGTTATTCCAATGAATTTCAGGTGAGGTTTCATTATGAGGCAAAAGTTCACTCATGTGAATGATTAGTCTGGCTGGTGGTTGTTGCGTATAGATCGACTGAGCCCTTTCATTGTTGATGGAAAGCCGAATGATTGAGGTTTTTAGCCGCTGGTGGTGGGAGGCAGCGCACTGCAATTTGGAATTAAATTTGAGGATAATTTTCGAGGGCTAATTACGTTGTTTGCAATTTACTAGCTAATGAGCAATTATGTGGTATCGGCATCGAATGGCATCAAATTTGGTTTTCTGATGTGGTTTGAAGGAATGTTTAATTTAGAATTTATCACGTTAATCGAAAAATAATACTTTTCGATACTGTTGTCTGCAAATAACATCTAAGCGGGGTAACAAATGTTATACTAAAAAAAATCTAATGTTGTTTTCTAAATTGAAAAAAAAACTCAACTCGTTGCTTAACTTGATTTTGAAATATTTTTCAGCACGTCTTTTTACCCAATATGACTTTGCTGGGTTTGATAAATACGACGAGAGCTGAAAAAATCGAGTTTTGCTACGAGTTACCAAAAATGTTTTTTATCAATTTTGAAAAATAATGAACTTAATTTTTGATTGATCTTTTGTTTCATCTCTTAGTTATAGTTTTTTCGTTTGGTCAACTTAAAAATTAATATAGTTTTGAAAAGTATTGTTATCAATAACAGAATTGTAGAAATTGTTTATAAATCAATCTCACCCTTTTGAAGATTAATGTTTTGGTTTATAGATTATTTTTTTCTGCCTGGATTGACTGACAATTAAATGATATACAAATTATATTTATATTTTCATTAATTTAACAGTGTACTGAAATTCTTAACAAAACTAATACATTTCAAAATATTTTTTGTTTCTTTTTTCAAACATCAAAAATATTCTTAAGTTTAATTTGATAAGTTGGCAACCACCACCGCACTCTATTCGCCCCTACGACGCTCAAGCCCACTGGGCACACGCGGGCTGCTGCAGTTTGACAGCTGCACTTCCGCTATCAGTCTGTAACCAAACAACAAAGACATTACACGCTATTTTTCTTTTGGCTAATCTTAAACCGCGTGTTTTATTCCGGCCTCCCCGAAACCTCTTTATAATTTGTATTTCAGTTATTTTTTTGATTTAAAATTTTTTTGCAGCTTTTATGATGAATTTAATCGTTTTTGGATCAAACCACTCTCAACAAGGTTTTCTACCCTGATTTCGATGAGACTTTTTCTACAACATATTGAGCAAAAACAGGGCCGTGGGCATCAGTAGTGCGGTGCTTGTGGGACGCGAAGTCCTGTTTTTTCGTGTTATTTTCCATCTCTTTTGTGTCGCTGTTCGATTGCAGAGTGCATAATTGGCAAAGGGAGCGCGTGGTCGTAAAAAAATATGCGGAGTGAAAAGTGATTTCTTTTGTGATTTTCAAAGCCCTTCCTATATCATCGTTGATCGGAAGGCACGGCGTCGGGTGATTGTGTTTAAATTTTTCGAATAAGGTTTAATTTTTTTTGCGATGAAAAAGCCAATTCTATATAATGAACGAAAGACGCACTGACAATTTGGATCGTTGAGTTAATAGTGGAGCAAAATAACTGTGTGTGAGTGATTTTGTGTGTTAACCAGAAAGACCTTCCCATAGCATCGTTGCTCGGAAGGCTCGCCGACGGGTCTGTTATCAAAGTCCTCCCCATAGCGTCGTAGCTCGGGAGGCATCGAAAAGCCAATACCTTATCCTACTAACCCAAAAAAAAATTAATCACGTGAAGGAGATGCTGTGGATTCAACGGTCTCAAGCGGTATCAACAAGTATATAGCGAAAAACTATGTGCTTGATGAGTCTGCAACTTCAACTATCGGACTAACATTCCTCCCTTTCGTTGAACTGCAGGCTTCTTGGGAGGGCGCCGGTATTGACTAATAAAGTCGGGGTCTTCAGGGGTTAAACAGTGAACGGATGGTTGGCTCCCACTGATCATTTTTGATTCATTGTTTAACTTCAGCTGATCTGTCAATAACGGAGTAGCAGCTCATTGGCAGTCAACCATGCTCATGCTCATGCTCATATTGAGCAAAAACAGGGCCGTCTTGTTGGTCTACAGGGCGAAAAATAAAGAGTTCTCATTGTTCGTTATGGAAAAATCGTAAAACTATTATATTCCATGAAATCCCCAACTTTTGACCTTATGGAGTAGGGGTGTTGGAGGATGTTGCAAAAAGATATTGGGACTTTATTTTTGAACAGTAATTTTCAAAAGCTATGATAAAAAATCAAACCAATCCCGGAGGTTTATGGCACATTTTGAAGTGCTTCAAAATTACTTTCAATCCAAATCCAAATTGGGGCACCTCGATATGACCTTTTCAACAAACCGAGCAAAATCTACAAAACCAGACTACTTAAATGAAACTCTTAAAAAAAATGTGTTTACAAATATTCACATTTATGAAGAAAAAAAAATCATAAGTGATGTTGACGTACTTTTTTGGAGTCGGATCTAACTTAACTGTATTTAAACTATGTCCGGATCCATCGACCGACCCACCTTTGGCAGCACTAAGCAGACCCAAAAGAGCGCTGGAAGAAAAAAAGAACTAAAACTGAAAATAGAAAAATGGGCAAGGCCCAATGCATTCTCGATTCATTAGAATACATTTGGGAAATATTTTTTTTAAGTGCTTGTAAAAGGAATAGAATAACTTTTAGTAAAAGTGAAAACAAACAGAAATGTTCACAAAAAGTTGCTCTACTCGTTTGTGTACTTGGTTTTAATAAATTTCAGGGAACACTCCAGATTATCCAGCACCATTCAAACATGACCGCTTATTAGGCTTAAAATGGGTTTATTTCCCCTATACACTTCTTTTCAAATATTTTATGACCTGATTTCAATGTTTGTAATAATATTTTCATACTAATAATTTTTGTGTGATGATTTGAAAAAATCTGGAGTTTTTTTTAAAAAGGTCCAACAAACCAAATTTTCGGTTTTTGCTTTTTGGGTGTTTTTTGACTCAAAGAGGTTTCAAAAACACCCAAAAAGTAAAAAGTAAATATTTGGTTTATTGCACCTTTTCAAAAAAAAAAAAAAATACTCCAGAAATGAACAATTGATTGGAAGCTTTTTTGAACAATACTGCTGGAAAATGTAATCTTTTGTACTTAAATATTGAAATGATTTAAAATATCATTATTTCCCAAAAAAAAACTTTTTGTTTCATATTTTTTCACGTTTTACTCTCAAGGCATTCACAAACTTTGGGCACTCCTGCATTATACAGTGTGGTCTTAATAGCAAATAGTTTACAATCGATTAAACATTTTTTTTGAATTCATATTCCAATCTTAGTGAGAATTGTTTTTCGCCCCTGATTTTATTAGGATGTTTTCAAGGGACGTGGGAGCAAACACTTGGAATAAAACTTGTTATGGCTTAATTTTCGAATGTTTTTCTAGACTTTTTCAAAAATGGCTTCATATAAGAAAAAAAAGTTTATTTTGCAAAACTATTGTGATAATGCGCGGATTGACGTCCATACAAGTTTCCATACAAAATCGACAGCTGTCCACACGAAAATAAATATGCTAAAATCTGTATTTTGAGAACGGAATTTTTGATGAATTTGGATATTTCGACAACGTTGTCGGTTAAGGCATAAGGGCAAAAAACATTTGACCGTTTTATTGCTGAAAAAAAATCATTTTTTTGAAAACCTTGAAAAAACACTCTAAAAAAATTTCCCTCTATTATGAGGTGTAAAATCAGATATATAATCAAAAAGTACTTACCAGAAATTTGGATAAAAAGCACCGTTTTTGAGATCAATCCACCTTAAAATTTGAATTTTGTTTATGTTTAGCAATTATTTGTTCTATTTTTGCAACAGTACCCATGGTTAAGGTATCTGAAAATCCGTCTGAAAATAATTGTTTTGTTTTAGAAACATTGAAGATTGGATTGTATGCTGAAATACAGCCACAAAAAGAAATGAAGTTTGCTGTTTTCCAAATAGCAAACCCGATTTTAATTTTTTTTTGGGCAGCTTTCAAATTTGGATGAAAACTTGTATGGAAGATCGAATCACGCAAATGGGGTCATAGGAAAGGCCCTTACAAAGTTTCAAATCAAATTATTCGGCATTGCCTTGGCGTTCTCGATTGCGAGATTCCTACTCGAAACTAAGTGTCCGAAGGCTTGATTGTTGAGGCAATTGCAAACCTCTTTTTACACCTTAGCTTCCATCCACCCCGGGATTCAAACTGACGACCTTTGGATTGTGAGTCCAACTGTCTACCAGCGACTCCACCGAGGCAGGACCCAGGGAGACGACTCCTACACCTGGACTGAGCTAACGACCTAACCCTTTAGGTTAGACCGGGGCCAACATTTACTTCCACGTCCGACGGAAGGCGTGGTCAGACAAATCTCGTCTCGAAAAATGCCACTGGGACCGTCTGGGATCGAACCCAAGCCGACTGGGTGAGAGGCAACCACGCTTACCCCTACACCACGGTCCCGGACCCTTACAAAGTTTAAGGCAAATAAAAAAAAAATCGATTGGCGGCATTTTAAAGAATTGCTCAGTAAAAAATGAGAATAATTTAAAAACATTATGTGAGGACAATTGAGTGATCTAACTTTGATGATTAAAAACTAGTTTTTTGCAATTCCGTCGTGAAACTACTTACTTTTCCTGTCATTCTTGAACGACGAAATAGCCTACTTTTCTGTACCAAAAATAACAATCGAATAGTAACACTTTTCAAAATAAATGCTGAAAATTTCTACTTTTCAGCACTGAAATGGGTGCTGAAAAGTTAAACTTTTCAGCACTTGTTTTGAAAAGTAACACTTTTCAACATTTTTTTGATTTAAACGATTTATTGACAAAATACATGATAATTTCACTCAATCGGTGTTTTTTGGAATTGCAAAAAATGTTGTATGGAACTCGTTGCAAAACTAGACTGTTTCAGCACTCTTCGTATTTATCCACCTTGGTGAACCTCGTTGGATAAATGTACGACTCGTGCTGAAAAAGTCCTCTTTTTGCAACTTGTTGCATAAACTACTATTAGGAGAACTATACCCTTTCTCAGCCTATTTCTATTATCGGCCTATCAGCACTTTGACCATGAATTACAGCTTTCAAAAAGTGTTTTTGACTGTTCCATAGTAATAAATAGCTCAAATAAAAGTGAGCAAGCAACTTTCCATTGTTGATACATCTGAAAATGTTGATTTAATAGCGGTAAACGGCAAAAGTGATGAGAATTGGTCGAACGGCTTAGAGTGATTAAAATGGGTATATTTCCCCTACTACACCGATTGCTGAAAATAAAGAGACATCGATTTCTATTCTATATAAAAGTGGGATAGTGATATGTATTCAAACAAAAAACTCAAGCTTCTTTTTTTAAATAATTTAGCTTTATTTACACCAGTTCGATCCTTCGCTGCTTGTCACATAAATCAGTGACGATACAATTTCTACACTCAAAAGAAGACAAAATCCCGTTCTACATTTTCACTCACTTGCTCTACAGTTTTACTTCTTTTTTTTTCTTCTTTACGTCCTTACATTTGACGCCGTTCGCTAATAAATAACCCTAACGTTAGTATTGCGCAGTATTGTGTTATTAGTGTTGCCGTTTGCTATATCTATTTGCTTTTCAATTTATTCGCTTTACAAAAAATTTCGGTGATTTTTCGCCTGCAATTTATGAATCGTGTGGGTGAGATTTTTTGTTATCTGTTTACTATGTGTAAATTTGCATCATTTCTTTAAGTATTCGCTCTTCTACTTAGTGCCTTAGTCGCTATCGCGCTGATTGCTGTTGTTCTTTTTTGTTGTATAAATTCATATAAAATCGCATTTTTTTTATTATTCTTGATTGAGTGACTTTTAGTTATGGCATTTCCACTATAGCGGGGGGGCTGTGATCGTGTTCGTTTTAGATGTTTAATTTTTTATTATATTTAGTAGTTTTTGTTTTGTTTTATACGAAGCAGTTTCTGTTTCAGTTCACATTGAATAAGTTAATGACTTAGATTCTACTGATTGGATGTAGTTCACTTCCGCTTAAATGTTTTTATTTTTTTTGTTGCGTTTTTTTTAATGATGATAAGAAAATTGATTACGATACAGAGATTGATTTTTCAATGTTTGATATTTACATGATATTTTGTTGGGAATATCTACAATTCTAGTTTTTGCGAATTAAAACTAAACTTCAACTACAACCTATGCACTAAAAAGGAGATATTTAGATAGAGAGAATTGTTAAAAGTTCTTACTCGTTAATCGTCAGGATATAATTTACAACCCAAAGTGATATAACCGTGTCAACCGAAACTGCTGGCAGGCAGCTTTTTTCACAAATCATTTCGTTTGATTACACAATTAAAGGGGGGGGGGGGTGGCTTATCACATTAAACAATATCACAGGTACAATATAATATACATGATTTTTCTCCTGCGGGAATAAATTTCATCTCATTTTGTTTGTTTCAATTTTTGTTTGTCTGCGCTCAATTTAAAAACAACAGTATTTAACAAAGCTGCGCTGATTATGATTAATTGGTTTGATGCTTTTGCCAGGATTTGTGTTTGCTGTAAATGTATCGTTAATCATCTGAGCTGGAGGAGGGAGGCAAGGACCGTTTTGAGCGCAAATGATAAACAAATTGTGTGGCGATGGCGGTGGCTGTCATGAACAGAGTAAGAGAGTTGGTCGTCAAAAAACTGCGATCCAGACTTTGAACAAGTCATTAGCATTCACAGGGCGGAGAGTTTTGCGTCTCAAGACTAAATATTATTGCTGGAAAAGTTTCCTTTCGACAAACTTTTGCTTGAGCAAATGCTGGTAAAGTTTTCCAGACGAAAATTAAATTTCACCCAAAAGAGACACATTCACCTTTTCATTCTGAAATGGATCCAAGGGGGGGGGGAAGAAACTATGTTTAAAGCTGGCACGTTTACAGTGCCAAAGTTGGCGTCATAATTTGTGCGAGAGATGTGACTCAAAGTGGAAGATGAAAGCGAAAATTTTCTCCGAAAGCTGGAAAATTTGGTATGCAAAACATGTTGGACAAATGCGACTCTGATACGTGTGTGTGATGTCATCTTATAAGAGTCGGAAAGGGAAAAGTTTTCGTGCAACTTAAATCTTAGAAAAAACAAACAGTTAATTTACTACAAAAGGTAACAATGTTACCTTTTCAAGCTAGATTTATATTGTTACTTGATTGTTAAGTCATTCTGCTGTCCAAAAATAAACAAAAATTATTAATTAGAAATCGTTACTTCAACAGATTTTTTTTTATATCATCTAGAAATTGTCAAATTCTTAAAAATCCACAGTTTCAAACTATACAAGATAAAAACTTACACCAATTTTAACGTTGGAAAGTCAAAATTTTGAGTGGTTCTCATCGGTATTCCGTGGCGCGTGTGTTTCGCAATTTAATAGCTGCCCTAACCAACCCCTCCTTCCGCGTGAACCACAGTCTGAATGCTAAAACCAACATTAAATTGTTTTCCTTTCCACTTCCTCCAAAGTGACACGTGGCGAACGAGGATTCGGCTGGCTTGTCTGTCTCGATGTGTGAATTTCTTCCTCATGGGTGAACTGGGCTGCTTGGAAAGTGGCAAAAGATATTCGGTGGGATGAGCTCCCAATTTAAGCTTTTTGTAAAGCGCTTTAAGGAAATGATTTTTGTTAGCAAATTTTGCCCAAAAAGTGGGCCACTGCTAAAAATAAAAAAAAATCTAGGATTTTTTTTAAAAGATCCTATAGACTATTATATTTCATATGTTTATAGGACCCTTAAAAACTCTAGAAATCATCTAAAAAAAATATTGGTTGGACAAGAAAAACCGTGATAAACCACATTTTTCTCTAAAGGACATTTTCACAGCAAAAAATTTAAACACTTCGTTTCAAGTAAAAGTCTTGGGGGTAAAATCAGCTTAAGAAGCTGTTTTAAACAAGTTTTGTAAAGTTTTCAAACTGAGCTAACAATAATTATGAAAGTTTTGCTAGTTAGGATTAGTTTTATGCTCTCAAAGTGTCGTGATTTTCTTTTGAAAAAAAAAAAAAAAAACAAATCGGAAAAAAGATAAAAATTCGTTCCTAAATTAGAAGTTTCATGTTCATTCATTCAGACAGGATTTAAAAATGTTTGAAAATTTTGGAAGGTCATTATTTGGGCTTATTTACGGCGAAATTGAAAATCATTTTTTAGGATGTATTGTAGGTGTGTCTTTTGCCAACAATTTATAATTTAAGATAAATAAACACCATTTATAAAAAAATACGGTTCTTTTCACTAACAAAATTCGATTTGCTTAATATTTTAAATTATTTAAGAAATACTGTGACTATAGAAGTAGTTTTGAAATTTTTAATAATAACTTTCAACTTAACTTTTGTTCAAGCACCTTAACAAAAATATTGTAATAAATCCACCACAGACAAGTCAGCTTAAGTTAGCAAAAATAGTTTAGAAAAATTTGATCATGATATTATTTGGTCTATCCTAGACTAGGATTCCTAGTACATTTTAACCTGCGAAAAAAAAATTCCATCACCTTCACCCCGGTTTACGGTACCGTCATTGGGTCTGGGGGAAATTAAGAGATTGTGTGCTGAAATTTGTATAACCCAACCTCACCCCCAGACTCAATGTCATCCCTGATGAGGGTAATTCAAATTGATGGAAAAGTGGTTTCGTTAAAGTTTTATAATGTTCCACTACACATTTTAACTTAAAAATTGAAAATGTTTTATAATTTGAGCATTTCGAATTTATTTTCTTATTGCAAGAAAACAGAAAAAACGAAAACATTTGAAAATTGAGTTTTCATTGACAAATGCTTTTTTTTCGTCAGCATATTTATGTATGTTTTATTTTCATTTCATCTAAAGCGGTAAAACCTTCAAATTTAAGTCAGCAAAGATAAGTCGATTTTTTGCTAAATTAAAATTAATTTTTAGCATACTTTAGGGCGAATGAAATTCATTCAATATATGATAAAAAAGAAATTTTGCAAAATTATATTATAAAATATTAAACCAATTTTATCGGCATGGTCAGATTTCTTGAAAAAGAATCAAAGCACAAATTAGATACCACATTGCACAGTGGTCCGAAACCGGAATCTAGCGTGACAAAATTGATAGCGGCCACACGTTAAGATTTAGAGCTTTGGTGTCTTCGGGACAAATGATCAGGGTCAATAGGGACATTATTTGGTATGGTCAATAGGGACATTATTTGGTAGGGTGGTCCAAATTTTAGGGTGGTTCAGAATTTTTATTTTGGCGGGATGACGAGATAGCGCTTTGGTGTCTTCAGAAAAGTTGTAGGGAACACCATTCTGAGCAACTTTGCTGAAGGGCACAAAGCTCTATCTACAAACGGGAAATTTCTAGAGCCATTTTTGTTATTTAGGTTTGGGTGTTTATGAAAAAATGAGTTTTTTGAATTTATCAACTCAGGCTTATGTCGTAGCGAGTTGGCGTCTTCTAGATATTTGAAGAGCTTATCAAAACACACATTTATCTTCCAAGAGAGCGAAAATCGGACCTTTTAAACGAAAGTTATAGCCAAAATACGACGAAAAAGACGCCATTTTGAAATGTAAAAAACTCGAAAAGGTAGTGGAGTTTGACCTCGCTCTTAGAAGCATCTGAAAGTACACATTCTAGAGTACATTTGCTGAAAATATCTCGGAGGTCTTTTTTGTTTAACTCATTTAATCTTAATTTGAAAATGAGCATTTTTAAATCGTTTTTTGCCCATAACTTTTGATAGAATTGGCCAAAATTCGTTTTTCAAGAACGAAAATGTTCATTTTAACAAGCTCTACAATTGTCTAGAAGGGTTCAAAAATGTACAAAATGATCTAGTGGTTGTAAAAGAAGAAACAAGTTTTTACTGAAATATTTCAGGAATCAACAAAATAATTAAACAGTTTGTAAGGTGTCGTGAAATTGTCCAATAATATGTTATTTTATCACTTTTATGTTAAGTTTTTATACAATTTAAACAGATTCATTTGGACACAAAATTTGCAATAAATACTATGATCTGAGCTTGAGTTTAGTCGAAAAACTATAATGAAATTTTATCAATGGAAATTTTGGTTATCAGTTTATTGAGTTTATAGACAATTCAGTAAGGCTAGTACAAATTTGATATAAAATGTTTGTCCTTCGGTTCTGGTCAAGGTGAAAGGGACAAAAAATTCAAGCATAATTACCGAAATTTTGAAGCAAATAGTACCACAACATGCTTTAGTCATTTTAACAGTTATGATACTACAAATTTGCAATGTTGTTATGAATTCAAGGGCATTACTTTTTTATTCAAAGTTTAACGTCTTTTTCCAATAAGTGGGCTCAAAAATCTAAAGTTCTAATAGGCCTTAAATGCCCTTGTTCGCATATATGACCCATATACAATTAGTGGAAAAATTTAAAATTTGCAAAAATATTGAAATAATTGCTTGCCTAATAAGGTATTGCAATTCATTAATTGCGTTTAAAAATATTAAAAGGGAAAGTAAAATTACAAAGTAGAAGTTTTTTTTCGAATTTTTCAAATTTCACGGCCCAAGGCAAATTTTACGAAATCGCGAAAAATCACTAGCCCTAATAACACCTAAAACGTGAAAATAATTATAAAAAACACGCTTTTTATGTAATTGTAAAGTCAAAAAATGTCCCAACTTGATAAAAAAAAATAATTGTTTAAAAGTTCTTTTTATAAAATAAATATTGATTTAATTTTATTCTATTGATGCAATTCCATTGTAAAACTTACTTTTTCCTGTCATTCTGGAATGACGGAATGACCTACTTTTCTCCACCAAAAATAAAAAATCTTAAAGTAATACTATTTGATACAACAGCTGAAAAGTAATACTTTCCAGCACTCAAATGTGTGGTTTAAAGTTGATTTTTACAGCAACATTAACATCTCTGAATATAATTTTAATTGGAACGGTGAATAGACTAAATGCATGAAAGTTTGATTTAAAATCACATTCAAATAGTGTTTTTCGGAACTTGAAAGGGTGTTTCCGGAATAGCAAAAAATGAAGTATGGAACTCCAATCAGAGAATCTTCTTTTTGCCTCCTCGTGAAAAACTACTATTTGGATACAAGTGCTGCAAAGTTTCACTTTTCTGCGCTCAAATAAGTATTGAAATGATTTTTACAGCACTGTTACTTTTGTTGATGATAAGTAGGCCATTTCGTCTCCTTAGAATGACAGAAAAAGTAAATGTCTGAAAACGGAATTGCAAAAATCTTCAATCTTCAGTTTTTTTATGAATGTAATTTGCAACCATAAATTTGTTTACCACGAGAAAAACTTTTTAAGCGAAAAAAATAATATGGAGATATGCTTTAGCTTACAAATAACAGATCAAAAGATTTAGATTGCGAATCGTAATCTGAATCAATAAAAAAAAGCTGCTCAGATAATTTAAATGAAGATCAGTTAGATACAAATTGATTGCATCCACAAAATGCTTTACAAAAGAGTTACAGATAACTTCAAAGCCAAACACTTTTATCTTCTACTTATAAACTCGCTTCCACTATTTGCATTTACTCTACTGTTCATGATTCGACTCCAAAAATCTTTACAAAAAATCACTCATCGCAGGAACTTTTCCTCCTCCCCCCATTTTTTTTTCTCCCCACCTTAATCGCTCACCTCACTTGACCTGCATCGGTTCCTCGTACAGAAACGACCCACCCTCGTCGCTGCACGAGCAGCAGGTGTCATCCTCGTAGTCGTCCGTTCCGAGGCCACCTCGAAGCCCCGGTCCATTCGCACTCAACGTTCCGTCCTCGCCGTCCTCACAGCTGTAGCTACTAATATTAAGCATTTTATCATTTTCAGTCTCTTCACGCTCGCTGATCGGCTCCTGATGCTGATGCTGCTGCTTCTGATGATGATGATGATGATGTCCGTTTTGATGATTATGATTCTGATGATGATGATAGTTTCCGTTGACGGCGTTCTCCCTATTTACATGCTGCATTTGGCGGGCAAATTTGGATCGCTGGGAAAAGCCACCACTTCCACTGCTGCTGCTGCCGCCGGTGCCACCGCTCCGGCCGGAACCGTCCGAGGAGCAGGTTCCACCGTTGAAGCTGGCCCCACTTTCCAACTGGTGCTGGTGATGGTGATTAGAGAGGTGATGTGGGTCACCGGGACCTCCGTGATGGGAGCCGTTGGAGCTGCTGCCATTAGCGATGACGCCGGAGGATGGCATCTTCTGCAGTCCGCCGCCGGATGGAAGAGGAGGAGCAGGTCCCGGGGACAGGGCGTCACAGCTGCCGCATAATCTGTGTCAACGGGAGAGAGAATGTGATTGAGAAATAATGGCGGATTAGTGATTTAATGACGAGATGGGACACGGGTTAAATTCGCGTTGCGAAAAGCCAGCGAGCGCTCTGATAGTCATTACCGGTGGTGCAATGGGAAATTTAAATTATGGAATTTGACAAGTGACCTAGAAAAGGTTAAATTTTGCTGATATTCAAAGATTTCAGCAATTCAAAAGTCTATTTCTCCGTCAAATCACAAGACAAGTTGGGTCCCCTCTTCGATTTGTGTGTTTGGGATAATTTTGGTCATTGATAAAGAATCCGAGGTCCATTTTTCAATTGTTCAGTCCTCTAATTTTGCTTTGGAAAAAAGCCACTTTTTCATTGATTTTAAGCCCGAAACAGTCAAAAAATAGAATTTTGGTGAGGTTAAATTGCAAATATTTGTTTTTTCAAAACTTGGCAAACATGGGCACTAATTTTAAAAAAATGAAAAACTACGACTATTTTCAATAAAGTTACCTAAAAATGGCTGTAACATGAAAACGGTGCACTTTATTAAAATTTCACTAAAGTATTTTTTGATTGAAAATTTGATTTTACATCGAAAAATGAAGTTGAAAAATTTTTGCGACCTGAATTTCGATTTTTTTTAAAAGTCGGTATTGATCCAAAATTCATAACTCGGTCGAAGATTTTTTACACATTCCGGAAATTTCTGAAAAATTCGCATTTTATGTCCATATCAGAAAATTAAAAAAAAAAGTAGTGTTTTTCTTGCAAATTAAGTTTTAGTGACAAAAAGTGAAATTAAAAATCACCAAAAAAAATTTTTACCGTGTCTCATTTTTTTCAGTGTAGTCCTTATCCATACCTTTGCCGAAGGCACCAAACCGATCAATTTTTTTTTTTTCAAAAGGTACAGATTTTTGAATTTTCACATATGAGCAATTCTCTACCAAAACCGGAAATGGATTTTTTTTGTATTTTTTGATTTGGCTCAAACTTTGTGGGGGCCTTCCCTATGACCAAATATGCTATTTTGTGTCATTGGTTCACCCATACAAGTCTCCATACAATTTTGGCAGCTGTCCATACAAAAATGGTATGTAAATATTCAAACAGCTGTAACTTTTGAGTGAATTTTCTGATCAATTTGGTGTCTTCGGCAAAGTTGTAGGTATTGTTGAGGACTTTTGAGAAAAAATAGGTACACGGAAAAAAAAATTGCAGATTTTTTTATCAACTTTTTTTTCACTATAACTCAATTTCCCAAAATACATATTTTTTGATTTTAGAGATTTTTTGATATGTTTTAGGGGACAAAAATCCGCAACTTTTGAGCCATAGAGATACATGGTCAAAAAATCTGCCGCCGAGTTATGAATTTTTGAAAAAATATTGATTTTTGGAAAAAAAATCGAAGTTTTATGCAAAAACAAGTTTGACATTACTTTTTAATGCAAAATTGAATTTGCAATCGAAAAGTACTTTACAGATTTTTTGATAAAGGGCTCCGTTTTCAAGATATAGCCACCGAAAGTTTGATTTTAGCGACATATTTGCAGTTTTTCAATTTTTAAAAATAGTGACCATGAGTGACCATTTCTAAAAATATTTTTTTTGAAAAAGAAAATTTGCTATACAATTGTCTAAGAGACATTGAAGATTGGACCTCTGGTTGCTGAAATACAGCGGCTAAAAGAAAAAGAAACACGAAAATTGAAGTTTTCTAAGTCTCACCCAATCAGCCCACCATTTTCTAATGACGATATCTCAGCAATTAATGGTCCGATTTTCAATGTTAATCCATGAAACATTCGTGAAATTTTCCGATCTTTTTGAAAAAAATAATTTTGAAAAATTTTAAATCAAGACTAGCATTTTAAATGGGCGTAATATTCAATATTTGGCCCTTTTAAAATGTTAGTCTTGATTTAAAATTTTTCAAAATATATCATTTTTGTATGGACAGCTGCCAAAATTGTATGGAAAATTATATGGACAAACTAATGATGCAGAATGGCTTCTTTGGGCATACCGAAGGCACCAAAAAAGTTTCAGCCGGATTAAAAAATACTAAAAATAAAATTAAGAAAAAAAGACCGATTTTGTTGAGAACTGCTCTTCCGAACTTCACCGCATAGGAGGCGCTGAAATCTAACTTTTTACAAGAGGGTTGTAGAGCTTTGGCTTTTTTCGACAAAGTTGTGTAATTTATCATTCTGAACAACTTTGTAAAACATTAAAAAATTCCCTAAAATAATGGTAAAAAGTTACAGCACTTTAGAAATAAAATCTCGTAACGTATTTATTTCAAATCAAAAAATCAAATTATTCGCTCTACAGCATTCCCTTGGCGTTCTCGATTGCGAGATTTCTACTCGAAACTAAGTGTCCGAAGGCTTGATTGTTGAGGCAATTGCAAACCTCTTTTTACACCTTAGCTTCCATCCACCCCGGGATTCGAACTGACGACCTTTGGATTGTTAGTCCAACTGCCTACTAGCGACTCCACCGAGACAGGACCCAGGGAGACGACTCCTACACCGGGACCGTCTGGGATCGAGCCCAGGCCGACTGGGTGAGAGGCAACCACGCTTACCCCTACACCACGGTCCCGGTTCCAATGATGATAGTTGGTCAAAATGGTTATTGAAGAAGTTTCTGTAAAATTTCAAAAAGTTTTGATGACTTATTTCACAAATTATGGTAAAATACATTGAAAATATGGTAATTTTGGAAACAACAGTACTAAAAAAGGCGCAGATATGCACAAACTTTTTGAAATGAGTTCGAAAGAACAGATTTTGTTGTGTAAGATTTTGCCGAGCATTTTTCTAAAAAAATATTTGGTCTTTTTGCCTATAAATTATTAGCAATTCTCTCCGAAAACCAGAAATGGATTTTACCTATGTATTTTATAATTAGCTTAAATTTTTCTGGGAGGCTTCTCTATGACCAAAGTTGATTTTTTGCATTTTTGGATTGTCCCTGCAAGTCTTCGTGCAATTTTGCCCGCTATCCTTATACAAATTTCACGAATTTTTACGTCAAATCAAATCTCTTGTTTTTTTTGTTGAATTGGCATGTATTTCCGTCACGTACCGTAAAACGGGGTGACTTTGATAGGTTTGCGATTTTTCCACAAAATGAAGAGTACAATTAAAATACGTAAGGAATGGTTTAGAAACATACTGACCGTGGTAGAGAAGTGTTCAAACTACCTTAACCAGATCTTTCCATAAAATTTTGACAAGTTTAAAAAGTTAGTTAACTATGGTTAAGAAAATGCTGATGAAAATCATTATTTTAAACTTCTCAAAGTGTCATGATTTTCTCAATGAACATGATTATTAATCGGAAAACGGAATGCATTTACGGATTCTTTTGACAATTTTCCACTAGGAAAAGGTTAAAAAAGTTTGTAAATAATAAATAATATGTGTTTTTAAAACACAATATAAAAAAAATCTCCAAATTTATAGGCAATTTCAGTTGAACAAATTTCATGTAAAATGTGAAAACTTGTGATTCGTGCTTTGAATTCAGTATAGAATGCAATGTAAATCGATAATTTTATAAACAAAACTAGTTTTTTACAAATTTTAGGCAAAATTCCGACTTTTTAACAATTTTACCTTATTTTGCTAAAAAGATTATACACTTAGTTAACTAAATATAAACATTGATTTTTTCTTAAAAACTATATCAGCTACTTAAGTGATGGTACATTTAGCGTACAAATAAGGTTTGAACATCTCAAATATGATTTTATCAAGAACAAACTATGACTATCAAAGTCACCCCGGAATTAAAACTATGAATTTTTAACGTAACTATTTTTCTAAACATTATTGAAAAAACTATTTTCCGAAATAGTCCATGGACTTTGTGTAGTCTACCCCAGTACATGTTTTAAAAATAATAATCTTGAGAAAACCCGTACCTGTTGGAAAATATTCTAAAAACAAATTGAAATCCTATCAAAGTCACCCCGGGTAACGGTACATGATGTATTATGTGATAATGTGTTGCACATCAATATTTTGATGTTTAGATACAGTGTTTTTTCTATAAAGTCAAGTGATGAATAGTTTAATACGAAGTGAACAAGCAAGTTACTATCACAAACTTTGCAAAATATTTTCAATGTGGTTAGAATTGATAATCATAAAAAAATGCCAAGCTAAAGAAAGTTTTCCCCAGATAAAATAATTATTTTCTAACTGTCTCTGAATTCTGGATTTTTCAAATAATTTTCTAAAACTTTGCTGAAGGCAGCCAATCTAACTGAAAAATCCTTCTCAAGATTTTTGATTTTCTATTTTTTACATAAAATTTAGGACAACGCCCAAAATTGCATTAAGGCTCGTAGGGACAATGCAAAAAATCAACTTTCCCGAAGACATCAAAATTCCCAAAAATATTCCCGAGAAGTTATTAGTTTATTGCGTGAAATTTCGATAATTCCCTTTTGTGAGCCCTTTCAAATGTTGCTCCAGATATGCAACCTTCCAAAATTACACCTTCCAAATTTACATTACTTTTTACTGTGTACCGAGTTTGTTAAAAAATCTAGGTGTGTATTTTATAACCACTTACTTTTTAACACTTATCTTGACGGCAATTGGCGAATGGATTAAACGCATGGAAGCTTGATTTTTTTCTGATGTAATTTTACAATAGGACGCAATCTTAAGCGTTTTCATCCAAGGTTATGATCATTTAAAAAATTACTTCAGAAAATGTATAAAAGGGTGTTTTATGCAAATTGTAAAAAAATGTTGTATGCAACTCGATTGATATATGACTCATCCTAAAAAATGTCATTTTGCAACTACTATTTTATTGGCTACTATTTTTTGAAAAAGTGTACCGTTTTCAAGATATAGCCACTTAAAGTTTAATTTTATCTGAAAAATTCCCGTATTTCGATTTTTTAAAATAAGTGTCCATGATAGTGCATTCCTAAAAAAATATTTTACAAACACAAAGTTCGAAAAATTTATAAACAAAAAAATCCTTAGAGACATTATAGATAAATTTACAACTAATGATGAAAAAATCATCATATTTAAAAAAAAAAAAACAAAATAATAAAAAAAAATCTAAATTTTGTTATGACATTTTGAGACTCTACATTTGGTACGAATCTTTCCTAAAAATTATAGTGTTGCTCTAAAAATGGTTGCAAAAAATAAAAAAAAATATCTTTTACTGGAAATGAACACAATATCAAACATAAACCAAGATTGATCCACTTCAGATGAAGAAAAAACTCGATAATGAAATCTCGGGTGAGTTTTCAAAAAGCCGTAAGAGCCAACGAGACCTCTGACACTAACTTTCGTTTATCTCCAAAATGAAACAAAATTTCATTTATTTTTAGTTTGAGGCACTTGAAAGACGTGTAGATGAACAATCCATCTATCATTTAATGCTTCCAACAAAAAATCCTCAATATAAATTGATTCTGCCTTCTGCTTACCGTTTCTGATGATGGATATGCAACTCCGACGGCGTCAGGTGTCCCAACTGGTGCTGCTGCTGTTGCTGCTGGTACTCCAAAAAGTCTTGATGCTTCATCCCCGGACCCCCGCCTCCCCGCCCTGCCGGAGGACAGCACGAGATCGAGTTGGCCGACGAGGAGCCCGGCATCCGGAAGTGGGTCGGCAGCTGGTCACAGCTCTTGACGGGGCTGTTGTAGATGTCATCCTGGAAGTACACCTCCGTGCCTCCGTTGGTGAGGGACGACGCGGACAGCGGGGGCGGCGGCAGTGGCATCTGGTGGCTTTGGTGTAGGAACAGGTGGGTTGGAGGTTGCGGAGGGCTGCGCAGTTCGTTGCTACTGCTGCGGGAGGAGCCGCGTCCGAGCAGTGATGGATCTACGTATTGATATGAGTGATGAGCACTTTTTTTTGTTGGGGTTGGAAGGGTTTTTGATTTGGTTCGATGTTACGAGAAAGAGATGCGGGGTGAGAAAAACAGTAGAAAACGTGGTTAGTTGAGGGAAAAGAAGAAGGAAGCATGGGCATTGGCATCTTCCGGAATCCTCTAGCGATCTCTACTTACTTGTGCCCGCTGGACATGGTTGACGAATCACCACCACCGACGCCGTAACGCGAGCCCTGAGAACTGGAGGTGGCATTATTTCCTCCACCACCCATCAGTTCCGACGGGTACACGACGTGGTTCAAATGGTTAAGGTGATTCAGGTGCTGCAGGTGCTGGTCTAAAGCTTGCGGGATTGGCGGTGGATGTTCCGGTGGAGGGGGTAGGAAATCGATCCAGTTAGAGGGAGCTGCAGGCACAAACAAACACGCGAGCACAAACACCAAGAAGACGGAGAAGGGGAGAAAGGGAGGGAATGTTAGTACTGTACATACGATAAAGGGGGTTCAAACGGCGTTAGGGCTGAGGAAGACTCGAACTTACCCGCATTATACGGCATGGCGAAGGCCTTCGGATGGCCCGGTCCGTACGGAATGTCCGATCGGACGCTGGAGGCCGCCGAAGAGTACGTTTCCTGGTACGGCAGCTTGCCGTTTTCGTTCGGTATTCCGCTCATGATCATGGTCGTTGCGTATGGTGAAGGGTTATCCGGAGATTTCCGACAATTGTAGAACGAGGTTATACTCCGAGGATCAACCTCGGCGTAATCCGTCCCAACATCGGTATAATTCGAAGGATTCTGCGATCCCTCCAGCAGTTTCATCTCACTCAGCCCAGAATCCTTATCCGTATCCGTCGACCTCCAACCTCGATCAATCCACAAGCAGTCCTTCCTACTAATATTCATATTCATGTTCATGTTCATGCTGGAGATCTCACTGCTCGTAATAACAGGAACCGTCGCGATCGCCTTACTCATATTCTGCCGCTTCTTGAAGAACACAACCACCCCAACAACGGTAAACGTCAAAATGATCAGCAGCGCCAGCACCACAAAGATCATGAACCAAGTTTCGTGCATAAAGTTGTGATGGCGATAGCCTCCGATGTCACTCAGCGAGTTGTGAGCCCGAGGAGGAGCGATCACGTGCGCCGGGTCCATGATCAGGTAGGACGCCTTGGAGTAGGGACCCGCGCCGATGCGGTTGTACGCCACGATCTGGGCCCGGTAGGTGGCGCCCGTGGTGAGGTTGTTCAGCATGACGGAGGTCGTGGTGGCGTTGAGGGTCATTGAGGCGAGGATTTTTGACGAGTTGCCGGATTTCACCTGGGGATAAGAAATAGGGATTTTCAGTTGAAATATTTTTATGATATTTTTAATATTATTTTCGTTTGTAAAGCTGCTCATTACGGTGACAATAAAAAACTGACATTGAGGAAACCCTCTGGGTTGATTTCTTTGGCTAAAATACGTATCTGTACCAATTTTGAGCCAAATCAATCGCTGTTGAGCGTTGCAGTTTGTAAGGGATTTTTGCAGCTGATGGTACAGGTCTCGCCCAAATTTGTTCAAGAGTGAGATTTTTGTAGGGTATTCAACTGCCTACAACTTTGTCCAAGGCGGTTTTTGATGATTTCTTTTTGGTAAAACAGTATTTTCTTACTTCTTTCATAATTCGTGTATACTTTCAAATATGTTCTTTCATCCGCATTGCTCATCTCATCAGGATAAACTCGGATCATTTTGCGCTCTTCGACAAAGTTGCAGGAATTTTAAATCCTATACAAAAATACTTTTTTGTCCCCTAGTGAAGACACTCAACATATATCTTGCTGGATTTTGAAATCATGCTTTAAAAAAATAAAATGACACAAATCTTATACAGGCCATAAATTTATTTTTGATCTCATATTTTCGATTGTCTAGCTTAAGTGTGATCTCTGAACTACGCTAAAGGGATTTAGATTTTTTTTATATCCAAGATGGCGGCCAAAATGGCGGTGATGAAATATTTAAAAAATACTTTTCCTAATTTAATAGGCAGTCAACTATTCTAATTTGACTAAAATTGGGTCACAGAATTCGGATTTGATGTTAAAAATAAAAAAAAAAATAAAAATAAACTTTTTTTCGTATTTCGATTATTCGAAGTCCCATACAAACCTTCGGATAATCGAACTTCGGATAATCGAGTTTGGACTGTAAATTATTTTTACAATTATTTGAAATATTTTTTTTTGAAATTTGACCTCCATCATGCAAACGGAGCTTGGGGATTTTTAATCCCAATTAGGCCGATGCAAATATTTAAAAAAGTTTTTGTCCCTCGGCCATGGCCGAGGTCAAGGGGGCAAAAATAAAATATAAAAATTTAAATAACAAGCCATGGTCTTCACATTTAAATGAAAAAAGTGTTTTAAAATACATTTTACACTAGTTCAGTTGTTTTGCAATCTCTTGTTTTCAAAAAATCTAAGATCTGACAAAAATAAAAATTGTATCGAAAAAAAAGATTTTGCATAGAAAATTTTCAAAAAATCTTAAGATTTTTAAATATTACTACCCCAAACATGCTAAAAATGATTTTAAACGCAGAAGAATGTATTATAATTTGATTTCAGCTGGTTGCACTTGAATTTTTATTGAAATTTTGAAGTTTATTGTAAAAATATTTTTTTTGCCCCCTGATTTTTCGGGCCAATTTTGAAGGGGGGGTGACAAAAAGTTTTAAATATATTTGTACCAGCCTTATGAGCAGATTTAGCTCATGCAATGGAAAAAAAATCATTTCTAGGTACAAATACTTATTTGAACAAATATCAGTAAGTTTAATTTGTAGCTGGTCAAAAATATAGATTTTAATACCCTCAAAAGATATTTAAAAAATATTAAAATATGAGAACATTTCATCACTTACAAATATGACCGATTACATTGGTCTTCAAAAATCTAACTTTGGACTTCTTTTCCAACTTAAAAATAGTTGGCAACAAATCAGACTTTGAAATATAACACTTTTTATTTCAAAATCGTTGAAAATATGTTAAAAACGTTAAAGATAACTTGAGTTTGTTTTAGTAATTTTAAAAATGAAAAAATAAAAAAGTATTTATTTCTTAAGAAAATTCATGCAACAGATCAGGAAAAAAATTACTTCATGAATTCAAAGATGTTTTTAAATATTTGGCTAGAAGCAAAAATGCAACGATGTTTGAAAAATCACACAATTCACAAAGATTTTGACAAAACGAGTGTTCTTTGTAGAACTGATCCTGTGAATCCGAATTTAGATTTCCTCCAAATGATCGAAATTTTGAGCTTAGGCCAACGCATTTTTTTCAAGGTTTTGTTTCCTTATCTTATTACTAAAAAAATGAAATTTTCTTGAAAGAACTTGTGAAATTGATTGTAAACTATTTAGAACACATTGTATAGCGTTTGTTCATGCATTTTTAATCTCTTTAAATAATTTTGAATTTTGGGACCACAGTTTGGAAAAAGACGTGAAACTTAAGACATTTTTTCATAAACTCATAATTTTTTTCAAGATTTGCATAAGTTTAACTGTAATTAAACATTTGTATTACGGACACTAGGCTTGAAATTTGATTTTTTTTTCTAGGGACAAAAACCAGTCTTAGTTTTAATTCAAACATTCATATTTACGAAATTTGTAGCGTAATATTTGATAGCATATTACTTTACAATTTATAAGCAAACTATACAATATAAATTTTCGCAACCTTCCAGAAAAAAAAGATAATCGAATCATTAAATTTTATTTTTTGCAATTCCGTCGTGAAACTATTTACTTTTCCTGTCATTCTTGAACGACGAAATAGCCTACTTTTCTGTACCAAAATTAACAGAATCAAATAGCAACACTTTTCAAAATAAATGCTGAAAAGTTCTACTTTTCAGCACTCAAATGGGTGCTGAAAAGTTGAACTTTTCAGCACTTGTTAGGAAAAGTTATACTTTTCTACACTTTTTTTATTTGAACGATTTATTTACTCAATGCATTGACATTGTCATATAATTCTGTCCAAAGGGTGTTTTTCGGAATTGCAAAAAATGTTGTATGGAACTCGATGCAAAACTTGATTTTTCATCACTCGTCGTATTTATCTTACTCGGTGAACCTCGTTAGATAAATGTACGACTCGTGCTGAAAAAATCCTATTTTTGCAACTTGTTGCATAAACTACTATTTCGCAACCTTCCAGAAATAAAATTGATAATCGAATCATTAAATTTTATTTTTCGTTGTCTTGTTATTAATTGTTGGGCTTTAGTATGACCCTTAAACTACTCTTAAGTGATTTAGAATTTTTAAATCCAAAATAGCGATGATGAAGTGTTGAAAAAAGGCATTTTTAAATTTAACAGGCAATCAACCATTAAAATTCGACTAAAGTGGGGTCGCATTACTCGAATTTGATGTTTAAAGGAAGAAAATGAAAAAAAGACGAAAAAAAAAATGGTTGGTGATTCGATTATCCAAAGTCCCATGCAAACCTTCGGATAATCGAAACATCTGATAATCGAAACTTCGGATAGTCGATTCTGGACTGTATATCCAGAGTTATTTTTTATGAGGCCATTTTGTTTTCTAAAATTATTCTTTTGTTTTTATTTTTTATTTCACTGAAACTTTTTCGGGGCTTCGAAATTTATAAAAAGCTGTAATAACTTTAATGCTTTCAGTTTTTAAAACAAATTGAAACGTTTTCAAAATATAGCCATTTGAAGGTCAATTGTGTCCATTAAAACATTTTTTTTTTCAAATTTGACAAAATTCTGAACAATTTTTAAAGTTAATAAATTATACTTAAATTTGTGAAAAAATCAATGTTTTGCTGCTCTGGATAAAATTATCTTGAAATAATTAAGTATTTTGTTCTAAAAGAACTACTTTTACTAGTGAAATAGCGAGAGAATGTCCAAATGAAGGTCCTCGAAATAGTAGTATCGACAGCAAAGCTGCATTTGGCATACTATTGACAAATCATCATAAAAGTGTTCCGAATTTGTGGGTGTTTCGAATATGTGGGATGACTGTTATGTAAAAATCATTTTTTTATACTCTCCGGACTAATTTGAAAAATAAGCCTTACAAATTTAAATGAGGTTAATTTGCCCTCCCTCAACCTCGACCAGAGCTAAGGGACAGATACTTTGAATAATATTTGTACTTAGGAAGCCTTAAAAGTTTGTTTTTTTTTTTTTCAAAACCTCGATCCACAAGTTGAATTATGTTCCTTTGGGCACTCTAAGCCTCTGAACGAAATATTTTTTTTATTAATTTCTTCAGAAAACCCGTGTTTTCACGGCGTGTGAGTGCGGTGCCTGTGTGGACGCTCAGTCCTGTTTTTTCGTGTCATTTTCCGTCTCTTTTGTGTCGCTGTTCGAGTGCATGGGGTAATTGGTCATTATAATTAAATAATGGCATCAGTGGTGCGGTGCCTGTGTGGACGCTCAGTCCTGTTTTTTCGTGTTATTTTCCGTCTCTTTTGTGTCGCTGTTCGAGTGCATGGGGTGATTGGTCAGTATAATTAAATAATGGCATCAGTAGTGCGGTGCCTGTGTGGACGCGTAGTCCTGTTTTTCGTGTTATTTTCCGTCTCTTTTGTGTCGCTGTTCGAGTGCATGGGGTGATTGGTCATTATAATTAAATAATGGCATCAGTAGTGCGGTGCCTGTGTGGACGCGCAGTCCTGTTTTTTCGTGTTATTTTCCGTCTCTTTTGTGTCGCTGTTCGAGTGCATGGGGTGATTGGTCATTATAATTAAATAATGGCATCAGTGGTGCGGTGCCTGTGTGGACGCTCAGTCCTGTTTTTTCGTGTTATTTTCCGTCTCTTTTGTGTCGCTGTTCGAGTGCATGGGGTGATTGGTCAGTATAATTAAATAATGGCATCAGTGGTGCGGTGCCTGTGTGGACGCTCAGTCCTGTTTTTTCGTGTTATTTTCCGTCTCTTTTGTGTCGCTGTTCGAGTGCATGGGGTGATTGGTCATTATAATTAAATAATGGCATCAGTAGTGCGGTGCCTGTGTGGACGCTCAGTCCTGTTTTTTCGTGTTATTTTCCGTCTCTTTTGTGTCGCTGTTCGAGTGCATGGGGTGATTGGTCATTATAATTAAATAATGGCATCAGTGGTGCGGTGCCTGTGTGGACGCTCAGTCCTGTTTTTTCGTGTTATTTTCCGTCTATTTTATGTCGCTGTTCGAGTGCATGGGGTGATTGGTCATTATAATTAAATAATGGCATCAGTGGTGCGGTGCCTGTGTGGACGCTCAGTCCTGTTTTTTCGTGTTATTTTCCGTCTCTTTTGTGTCGCTGTTCGAGTGCATGGGGTAATTGGTCATTATAATTAAATAATGGCATCAGTGGTGCGGTGCCTGTGTGGACGCTCAGTCCTGTTTTTTCGTGTTATTTTCCGTCTATTTTATGTCGCTGTTCGAGTGCATGGGGTGATTGGTCATTATAATTAAATAATGGCATCAGTGGTGCGGTGCCTGTGTGGACGCTCAGTCCTGTTTTTTCGTGTTATTTTCCGTCTCTTTTGTGTCGCTGTTCGAGTGCATGGGGTGATTGGTCATTATAATTAAATAATGGCATCAGTGGTGCGGTGCCTGTGTGGACGCTCAGTCCTGTTTTTCGTGTTATTTTCCGTCTCTTTTGTGTCGCTGTTCGAGTGCATGGGGTGATTGGTCATTATAATTAAATAATGGCATCAGTAGTGCGGTGCCTGTGTGGACGCTCAGTCCTGTTTTTTCGTGTTATTTTCCGTCTCTTTTGTGTCGCTGTTCGAGTGCATGGGGTGATTGGTCAGTATAATTAAATAATGGCATCAGTAGTGCGGTGCCTGTGTGGACGCTCAGTCCTGTTTTTTCGTGTTATTTTCCGTCTATTTTATGTCGCTGTTCGAGTGCATGGGGTGATTGGTCATTATAATTAAATAATGGCATCAGTGGTGCGGTGCCTGTGTGGACGCTCAGTCCTGTTTTTTCGTGTTATTTTCCGTCTCTTTTGTGTCGCTGTTCGAGTGCATGGGGTGATTGGTCATTATAATTAAATAATGGCATCAGTAGTGCGGTGCCTGTGTGGACGCTCAGTCCTGTTTTTTCGTGTTATTTTCCGTCTCTTTTATGTCGCTGTTCGAGTGCATGGGGTGATTGGTCATTATAATTAAATAATGGCATCAGTAGTGCGGTGCCTGTGTGGACGCGCAGTCCTGTTTTTTCGTGTTATTTTCCATCTCTTTTGTGTCGCTATTTGTGTACATGGGGTGATTGGATTTCTTCTGATTCGTGTTGTTTTCATCTCTTTTGTGTCGCTGTTTGTGTGCATGGGGTGATTGGTCTTCTTCTTTTTTCTTTATTTTTAGTTCGCGCGTTCGTTGGCCAATGAGTTTATTTTTGTTCTCTTTACATAGTTTTCGATAGAAACGATCCGAATTCTTTTTTTTTCGAGACAAGCAAGTCGTATTGCTGGATTAAGTCCTTTCTATATCATCGATGATCGGAAGGCACGCCGACGAATATGTTTTAAGGCTTATGGTATAAAATCATTTTAATGAATAAAGCCCTTCTTACATCACCGTTGATCGGAAGGCACGCCGACGAAGAATTTCTGGAGGATCGCGGTCGAATTAATACTATATTTAAAATTCTAGATAGCTATCTTTCGGATTCGATTGTGAGTAGCGGGACTTCGCGGTTACTATGCAACGTATTTTTTGGAGTCTTTTTTATATTTTAAATTTATAAGTCCTTCTTTTATCATCGTTGATAGGAAGGCACGTCGCCGGTTAAGTTCGTTTAAGTTATTGTTTTAATTTCATTACAATCGGTTACGTGGTGTCCTGTTTTCTTTTCGTTTATATTCGTTGATCGTAATAATTTATTCCAACTGGCAGCTTTAGTATTAACTTATCTACTATTTTTGACATTTGCTTGCGTTATCTTAATTGTACCAACAGTAAAAATATACTGATAAGTCCAGCCCATAGCATTACCGCTCGGTTGGCACGCGTTCGATTAAAACAAACTTTTTAAATAATCAATTATTTATCTTTCCGCAGCCGGCTGCCTAAGATTTAAAATTTCAACCGATAAACAAAATGCTCATGGTCACATCACTGCCACTCGTGAATCCTGACCTCATACCCATCTACTAATCCCCTCAAAACTCATGTGATACTTTGTCGGAGAAGCAGTCGATTGGGCGGTCTCTATCACTCAAGTATCGGACTAACATTCCCATCCACTTCCCCGTGACCCTACCACTGGTCGTGGCCGGCGCCGGTATTGATCAGCATGATAGGGGCCTTTGAGAAGTTGCGAAGCGAGGAAAGATAGCACCCACTTATCTTCCACGGCTCGTGGATGTAACTTCTGGAGGTCCTGGTCAATAACGGAGTAGCAACTGCGGGTGGGCACCTATGCTTATGCTTATGCTTATGCTTATGCTTAAACCCGTGTTTTCACGGCGTGTTTTCTAGAACAACCTTTTTAGGAAAAAATAGTTATCGCTACTTTCAAATGTGTCTTATAGGAAATTTTTTGAGCTTTCCAATGCTTCTAAGAACAAAATGTCTCATCGAGAAATTTCTGAGATATCTTTATTTTAAGTTTTTTGTGTTAAATTCCTTCATCATTTATTGGAAACTTTTTAATAACAGTTCAGGAAACAAGTCAAATGATGTGTTTTAGTTGTCATTGACTGTTCAAAATGTGCAAAATAAGACAAGAAACAAATTTGTAGAAGATCGCTAACCGCTAAACATTTTCAAATTTATATTTCAACTAGGTTTATGAATTTACGGGATTTATTCAGTAATTAAAATCATAAATCCGTATTCAAATTAAAAAAAATACTAAAATTAATAGATTATTACAATTTTTTGTATACATATAATACGTTTCTGCTCTGATTTAGCTGATTCAACCAACAATTTTGCAGGTGTGAGATTGGTAAGGGTGTTTATTGAATAAATATGATATTTGCTTAAATAAAATTGAACCAGAAACATAGATACAATACATGATTTAAAATCAAAAATATTTTACAAATTACTGTCGCAAGCTTCAAAAATGATATTTTCATAAGTACGAAGTAAAAATAAAATTTTATAAAATATTTTACCGTTGAAAATGCATTTAAAAGTAGCAATAAAATTCGTGTGTTTCAACTGAGAATGTTGAAAACACATTTAAAAACATTGTTTTGGTTTAAACAAAAATAAAATATTAATTCAACAAAAAATCAAACAGAAGCCTCCATTACAAGCTATTAGAACAAAACTCAAGGTACTTGTTAAACGTTTAAACAAAAAAGATAAAACTTCTTTAGTATTGGTGATTTATTGATCATTTCATACAAAAATCTAATAAAAAATCTTTCATACGATGAACAGTATTTCACCTGAAACTCTCCAGAATAATTTGAGGTTCAATTTTGAGTAAATAACCTGTTTTGGAATCCATGCAAATGGTTAATGTTTGGTTAAGGAAATACCATATTTATTCATAAATATCTAGCAATACCCTTAGCAATCTCAAACCTGCAAAAAAATCAGTTGTATCAGCTAAATTGAAGCTAAATCAGACGGCTAATACTTGCACCGAAAAATTTTGTAATAATCTATTAATTTTTGTAAATAAATATTTGAACACGGTTTTATGATTTAAATTTCTGAATAAATCCCACACATTCAAAAACTCGGTTAAAACATATTTTTTGAAATAGCTAGTGATTTGCAACCTTTTACAAAACTGTTTCTTGTCTAATTTTGCTTATTTTGATGAGTTAATGACACATTAAACACATTATTTGACAAGGTTCCTGAGCTGTTATTAAGTTTCCAATAAATTTAAAACAAAAAAAACTTAAGATAAAGATATCTCAAAAATTTCTCGATGAAACATTTCGCTCTAAGAAGCATCGGAAGACTGAGAAAATTTCCTGTAAGATACATTTGACGGTAGCGATGACTATTTTTTTTTTGCTTAATGTTGCCCAGAAAACACGCCGTGTAATCCAAATATGGAAAAATGATCCTGATAATCCTGAAATGTAACTAGATGTAAATATGAAAAGGTAATTTATTTTTAGTTAAAAACCTCGAGTTTCAATGGATTAACCTCAAAAGATTCAGCTCAAAATTGGAACAGAGATTAAAATTGTCAAAAATAGTTTTTTTTCCGTTGGGGAGTAGTGGTTTCCAACTAAATTGCAAATAAAGTGCGTTAAATCCTAGTCGAATGGTCATTTGTTTGTAGAAAAGTGAATCGAAAGTATTTTCTTATTTTGTGGTTTTCATATTCTACTAGAAAATTAAGCGTTCACTAAAACTTTAAACGCAATCTCACCTGAATCTTATACCCCAGCAGCACTCCATTCTGATGCTCCACCGGTGGCGCAGTCCACTTGACCCACCCGGCCGTCAAGTTCAACATCCCCGTCTGAATGTTCACCGGCGCCGCCGTCGGTGCGTCCTCCAGCGTCTGGACGATCTTCGCGTTGCTCGGCTGTCCCTCGACGTTCTTAAAGTACGGCGTCAGGAAGAACTCGTACCGGGTGAACTTGGCCAAATTGGTGATGTCGTGCGTTTCCGCCGCATTGTTCGGAATCGTCAACATGCTGTACTTTTGCGAGTTGGACCCGAGATCACGGTACCGCACGTACAGTCCCTCGATGTACTCCTCGGTGCTGGAGATGTGTAGCTGCCACTCGAGACGGACCGACGTCGAGCTGACGGCCACCGCGTCCACCAGCTCCAAAATCTGGGCGGAAATTGGAAAATTTTCGGTAGATTAATTAAATGGAACGTACCTCTTGTGCGTTTTGATTTGTTTTTGAATTAAGGTTTGGATGGGAGTGCTTTGTGGGGAACCACGTTCGAGACTAGAATTAACCCTTAGTGGTCAAGGTTGATTTTGTATTTTTTTTGTCAAAATAATTAGTTTAAATTACTATTAAATACATAAACTGTACTAAAAAATATGATAAAAATAATTTTAAAAAATGCAAGCAGTCGAGGGTTAAAACCATTAAATTTGATGAGGGAAATTGATAATTTATCACTGATTTAGTATCGTGCGTCGGAAGTGGTGTGCTCATCACGGAACGGTGAGTTTTCTAGCTTAGTGAATTTATAATTTCCACACTCACTCACCGAGGCTGAGGCTGCTCACGCCGTCATCGGTAGCGATATGATTTTATCACTACTAAATTAATTGAAATTTATTTATTTGAATTTGATTTTGTGGCCTAATAAAAGTGGTGGCTGTTCCACGGTGGCTGCTCGCGCCAGCAATTTATTGATTGAATTTGTTATCGGATGAACAGCGGATTTATGGTGATGAAGAGGTGGCCACTCTTTTTTCCCCACATTGAGGGGGGTGGAATTTAATTTAGTGCTTTTGCGGGGAGGGACGTCAAATCATAAAGCAGGAAGTGGGGCATTGTTGATTTAGAATTCGCACACGATGAATATTCATGGCAATTTGAATGTTAGTTGATTGGTGCAGCAGCAGCATCAGTGCAAATTGAATCGTTTTCCGAGGATTCGAGGGCCGGAATCGGTGCAATTTGAATAGTTAATAGAATTGGCGATGGGATTTGTTTGTGTTTTCTGATGTTTAATTTTATGCACCCGATTCCGATCAAAAGTGGTTAAAGGAAAATCAAGGTATCATATCTAAAATAATTAAAAATAATTTCCAATTGAAATCCAAACAAATTTAGCTGAAAATATAAGGTTTGATCATAACCGAATCAAGACATTCAAAAGATCTTTCCTATGACAAAAAGCCATATTGTATCATAAATTAAAATAATAAAAAATGGCCAATGCAAATTTTATTTCAAGTTTTGGCAATTTCTTAACAAAAATAAAAGGGCAAACAAATTATTGCTAAACATTAAAGTGTTCATCGAAAAAATCTGTTTTATCGATTGGAAAATGATTATTCATGGATTTTCAAAGAAATAAGACTTTTTTCAATTATAAAGTATTAATTTTGGGCAAACTGTACACAGCAAAAATCGCATGCAAAAGCATGCACATCACCTTGGTCAAAATAAACACTTAATATTACACACTGCATGTACATTTTTTCAAACACAAAAAAAAAGTTGCATCCGACGGGATTCAAACCCAGCACCAACAGTAAGGACTGGCGCCTTAGCCCACACGGCCATCAGACCGATGTAAAACTGTAAGAATAAACGCATATATGAACTTGACTTTTCGGTCAAGTAGGTTTCCCATACTGATGGGCTACATATTCCAGGGTGTAAAATCACATAAAATTGCATAAAATAATGCAATATTTATTTTACACCCAAGCCTTTTACACGCAGCTTGATTACTACTTTTTTAGCTGTGTAAAGAAAAAGATGTGAAATTAAGAAAACTTTTCCTAAATTCATTGATATTTAGCAATTTTCTGACAGTAGCATAATTGTAATGATATACAGCATTTGGGATACTTTTTGCCTAATTTTTTAAAAGTTTAAAATTAATTTAAAATTATCTTTATATTTTTGTCTTCAACCAAACGAATCTTAATTGTTTTTGCAAAAAAATAGAAAATAGAATGGTGAATAAATTAACAAAAAATATTTTGTTAAATTTTTGGATGTTCGTAAAACTATTGGCGTTGTCATTTAAAAAAAAAAATGATCATCAATGTAAAATGCTCTGTATTTAGTTCAGTTTTACGAATTTCTGCACCCAAATGAAGCAGCATAGCTCTCCATACAAAAGTGGTATTTACATATTCGAATATCTGTATATACCTTGTGAAGGAATTAACCGATCGATTTGGTTTCTTCGGCCCCCTCAAAAACGGGCCAAAAATCAGGGACTAAAAAAAATCCAAACGGTTTTAAAACTTCACTGAAAATGAAATCAGCTGAAATCAATTGAACATGCATTCTCCTGCGTTGAGAATCATTTAAAGCATGTTAAATAAATCTTAACAAATTTTTTTTTTGAAAATTTTCGATGTGGTACCGCAAAAAGTTTGTTCACTAAAATTTTGATTTTGAAAATAGTAGTTTATGCAACAAGTTGCAAAAAGAGGATTTTTTCAGCACGAGTCGTACATTTATCCAACTAGGTTCACCGAGTTGGATAAATACGACGAGTGCTGAAAAAATCAAGTTTTGCAACGAGTTCCATACAACATTTTTTTGCAATTTCGAAAAACACCCATTGAGTGAAATTTTAAGTTGATTTTTCATGTATTTTGTCAATAAATCGTTTAAATCAAAAAAATGTTGAAAAGTGTTACTTTTCGAAACAAGTGCTGAAAAGTTCAACTTTTCAGCACCCATTTCAGTGCTGAAAAGTAGAACTTTTCAGCATTTATTTTGAAAAGTGTTGTTATTCGATTCTGTTATTTTTGGTACAGAAAAGTAGGCTATTTCGTCGTTCAAGAATGACAGGAAATGTAAGTAGTTTCACGACGGAATTGCAAAATAGTAGTTTATGCAACAATTTGCAAAAAGAAGATTTTTTCAGAACGTGTCGTACACTTATCCAACGAGGTACACTGAGTTGGATAAATATGACAAGTGCTGAAAAAATTAAGGTTTGCAACGAGTTCCATACAACATTTTTTGCATTTCTAAAAAACACCCATTGAGTGAAATTATAAGTCGAATGTTCATGTATTTTGTCAATAAATCGTTTAAATCAAAAAAATGTTGAAAAGTATTACTTTTCAAAACTAGTGCTGAAAAGTTCAACTTTTCAGCATCCATTTCAGTGCTGAAAAGTAGAACACTTCAGCATTTGTTTTGAAATGTGTTTCTATTCGATTCTGTTATTTTTAGTAGATAAAAGTAGGCTGTTTCGTCACGCGAGAATGACAGGAAAAGTAGGAAGTTTCAAGACGGAATTGCAAAAAACCATATTTTCAGATTTTTGAGCTTGTTTTGATAGTCGAGTTGTATTTTTTTAAGTAATCAAAAACCCTTTGTGAAAAAAGTTTACTGATACAAATAATAATTTAACCATTTTTTTTTCAAATAAAAAATCATTTTTTTTTAATTAAATTGATATTTTTAAAGTGTTATCAAAACAGCATTAAATTTTTAAATGTCGATATCTCAGAAATTTATTATCCGATTTTCATTGTTAGAAAATAAAAAATCAATTTGTAAAACATTCTCGTTTTTTCCGAAATAAAATTTTCTAATTAAAAAATCTTGACTAAAGTTTCAAAAGCATTTATAGTATTGTTATTATAATTTTTACTAAATTTCGAGTATTTCTTTTTAAAAAATCACAATTTGTTAAAAAAACATAGCATAACTAAAACATATCAGAAAATTCCGAAAAGCCGATAATACTGAAAAAATATATTTGGAAATATAAATAAATTTTCTACAATTTTCTGTTTTGGATATTGTTGACCTTTGGTTGTTTTAGGGCCTTGCAAAGAATTGAAATTACGAAAAATGACTTTCTCTATTTGCTCCCCATTCGGTTCTTAATTTTAAATCGATAATATCTTGCAAATTATTGATCCGATTTTTAATGTTTGAATAAGATTCTAATGTGAAATAAACACATACTCTGAAAAAAAATCAGATTTAAAACGACTCACATTTTAAAATGGCTTCAATTGAATTATTTTATTAAAATGTTTAATTTAAAAATGACTTTAAATCGAAAACAATGCACTTTTTCAAAAATCAATAAAGTTCTTTTCGATTAAAAATTTAATTTAACATCAAAAAATAACTTTTGCAAGTTTTTCGATGCTTTCCAAAATTCAACAATAAAAAATCATAGCTTGATGGAAAACAAATCGTCCGTCATATCCTATAGGTTTATATGTTGGCAGTTTTTGTAAACTAAAACAAAAAAATAATGAGTCGAAGGGTTCAAAGATTGTCAATATAATTTTTTTGTGATAAAAAGTTAGTTAAAAAAAAGCTTTTTTCCTTGTACCTATTTTTCCTGAATAGCCCTTATCATAACTCATAACTTTGCCCAAAACACCAAATCGATCAGAAAATTTCATATCAAGATACAGATTTTTGAATATTTGCATATCACTTTCCCATGGACAGCCCCCAAATTTGAATGGAGAAACCAATGATGTAAAAAGGAATCGATGGGCAAAGTTTTATCTAATAAAAAAAAATCTTGTTATGAGATATCTCAAGACACCAGAATAACGAACATAATAAAACAAATGAACAATTTTCTTTGAAACAAAAGCATTTACTATCCAAATGACAAATTAAACCACTCAAGACAACTGATATCAACCTTCCGTTTCAAAACGTCATTCAACCACAAGACAAATGGTCCATCCAAAAGTGCTCTACCCCACACCAATCACAGTGTGACGTATGGTAATTTGTCAAAAAGCACATTTGTCGATCCACCCCGAAAGCCCACCCCAGAATCCTCCCAGGAAAACCAGACACTTTCCTCAGCGTCCAAATTTATTCTCTTTTAATTCATCTAATTTCATTCCCGGCCAATTTCGCGACCGTGTGTGCGAGTTCCACCAAGGAAGAAGACGAACACTCTGTGCGGTATAAATTATACCCCGAATAATAAAGTCTCACTCCCCCCAACCCAAGAAAGCTGATAAATCTTGACTCTGGGATCCGTTTAAGCTCTCGCGCCCCAACTATCGAAGTCCAACGCCGGAACAAGAAACCCAACTCGGTTCGCTGCCATTTGGAACTGCTTGACTTGCATTAGCTTTTTCATTAACATAAAATGGGAATATTTCTTCCTGGCGAGAGGAGCGAAACGACTTCTTGCTTCTACTGTTTGAATCGGGAGAAGTTTGGTCGGGATTCTTCGTTGGAAGTTTGAGGTAGGGTGAGTGGAGCAATTACGGACGTTTCGTATTGAGTTTTGTGTCTTGAGTCTTCAGTTTTCAGTCTTCAGTCTTCAGTCTTCAGTCTTCAGTCTTCAGTCTTCAGTCTTCAGTCTTCAGTCTTCAGTCTTCAGTCTTCAGTCTTCACTTCACTTTTCAAAAAGTTCTGATTTTAGTTTTAAAATTGAAGAGTAAAAAATAATTACTCCAGCCAAACTTTGCTCTTTTACCCTACCATTATTTGGCGGAAAAGTGGTGGAATGTGAAAAACTACCTCCCCTAATCTAATTGATGCTCTACGCTTTCGTGATCAGTGCCCTCCCAGCTGAAACCCTTCCACCCTCCCTAAGGAGCAAGAATTTAGTACAGTTGGAAAGTTTTATCTTCTCTCCGTGCCACCCCTAATGAAAAAGGGGAGGAATGAAATATTACACCGTCCCCAACTTCCCCTAAAATTACCCCAAGCGAAAAACTTACTAAATAGGGAAATTTTCTTAATTTTCCACCCCCCCGAAATTGATTGGAAAATTTCTGCCCCGTTGAATCGCTGAGGAATGCGCGCTTACCTTCCCGTTGAGGACCATTCGGGCCGCCTCGAGCTCCTCGGGCATCGTGACGCCGTCGTCGGCGGACAGCGTCCGGATCAGGTTGGACAGCGGGGACGGGGCCGAGTAGCCGTGGACGTTTTCCGCGCGCACGATGAACAGGTACGGCGTCGAGGGTTTGAGGTTGGTGATCTGTGGGGAGAATTTGTTGTAACTTTTCTTGACGAAAAAAAAAAAAAAAACTCTCAAGAAAGAACTCACCGTCGCCGTGTTGGCCGCAATCCGGCTCACCGCCCGCACCCACCCGTCCTTGTCGTCCGGGCTGTAATACTCCACCGTGTACCCGGTGACCGGATTGTTCCGCAGCTTATCGCTTTGTCCATCGCCGGACGGGCCACTTTTAGCCCAAACCAGAGTCACGTTACTGTTGGTGATGTTGACCGCCTTGGGGACGGACGGGGCCGCCGGAAGCAGATCGCCGGAGTGCGAGGACCGGTGCAAGTTAGCCGATGATGGGCTCTTCTCGACCTGGAATTGAAATGGGGGTTTTGTTGTTGTTGTTGTTGCAAACCGCAATCTTGTCGACAAAAGTCAGATGACTTACCATCAGATGGGCACTCCATGATGTTTCGCCCTTTTCGGAGTAGGCCACGCACGAGTACCAATCGGTGTCCTCCGGTTGGAGATCTGCAAAAAGAGTTGCGAAAGGGGAAAAGTGGGAGTGATGAGAAAAATGTGAAATGCTTGACATGGTTGACAACGGTGGTATTAGTCGAAGATGCGCACTAGGGAAGTTGTAAACGGTGCTGAGGTTTTGACCATATTAGGTCAGGATAAACATTAGGGTGGCTCTATATGGTCGATAGGTACAGCGTTCTCAAAACTAGTATAATATGCAAAAATCACAAACTAGATAGCATCATACTTTCTCTGAGAAAGTTTTAGAGATTTTTCTCCGTTTTAACGATATTGTGTTAGTTTTATAATTTTGTTCAAAATGTGAAATGCAAAAATTGTCAAATACTTAAATTGAGTTTTAACATACAAATCTTTAATATTAAATTGTTTTGAATCCAAATGGCATAAAATATTTTTTTCTTGTTCGAGTCCAGTAAACATGGAAGATATTCTCAAGCTGGTTTTGTGGCAAAGTTTGATGGTTTCTCCGATTGTTTTAAATGTGCAAATTCAAAACGATAATAATGTTCAACTAAACCCTATGGGAATTATTAGAAATCATAGATCTAGGGTTTTTTCTCAAAATTTATTTTCCCTAAAAGAGCACGCAGCTAGCAACATCTAAACATAGAAACATGTACCCTCCCTGTAAAGGCTTATGAATTGATCTCAGTTGAAAGGTTCTCCAAATCTCTGAATTGCAAATGTAACATCCTGGAGCAGAACTGTTAAATTCTAATAAACACCAATTGAATTGAAAATTATTAGAAAGGCTCAAAATGATGCTTAGGACAGGAAATATCTTAAGAAGCGAACCAGCGCGTTTCAAGCACACTAATCTGCACAAAAGGAAAAGGAACAATCGATTCAACGCACACAATGCTCTGGTACTCGTTAGGCTTGTTAGAATGCTTCATGGAAGCAAAAGCTTTCATATTGTTCTAAATGTTTATTATTTACACTGTGACGAATTTTTCAAATGTAATTGCACTTTGAAACATAATTGAATTCATACAATCAAATTGAGAAAGTTTCTTTAAAAACTTGATCGATCGCCATTGAAGTAATTAATAAAAGCACTTTTCAAAAGATAAGTTTCCACATTTTGATTTAAAATAATAATTTTAGAGTAACAATTTTGTTTTATAGTGAATTTCAGTGATTTTCAAACATTAAAGATTGTTTTGTTTGAAGACCAAATAATATAAATATAAATTTGAAATTGGATTTTGTAATTAATTCTTAAAGATAGAATCCAAAATATTTAAAATTGAAAAAAAATTGTGATAGACATCATTATAAGGTTCTTAGACACACCCTTTATATTTTGTACCAAAAAAATTTCTCAAATTAAGGAACAAAGCCTTACTTTTTTTAATTTTTTAACATCGGAAAAAAATGCGAATGTTTGGCAAAAAATATCTCAAATAAATTATTTTTTTATTGAATTACTCAGAAAAAAAAATCAATTCTTGTAATCGTGAATTAAGTTCACAAATGTGAGAACCACGAACGAATTTATTCATGAGTATGGTGCATTTGCACTATAAACGTGAATGAATTTCTTCGTGGTTCTCGCATTCGTGAATTTAATTCACGATTTTGAGAATCGATTTTTTTCCGTTTAAACTCAAATTAAAGATAATGATAAAAAGTTCTACATAAGTTTTCCAATTCTGATTTTTTAAGAAATTGCAGAAATATTTTAAACAAAAGAAAGAAATCACGATGTAAAAAAACGTATTGCAAATTAAAATATATGTCATCAATTTTGACAATTCCGTCGTGAAACTACTTACTTTTCCTGTCATTCTTGAACGGCGAAATAGCCTACTTTTCTGTACAAAAAATAACAGAATCGAATAGCAACCTTTTCAGCACTTGTTTCGAAAAGTAACACTTTTCATTTTTTTTATTTAAACGATTTATTGACAAAATACATGAAAATTTGACTTTCAATTTCACTCAATGGGTGTTTTTTTCGGAATTGCAAACAATGTTGTATGGAACTCGTTGCAAAACTTGATTTTTTCAGCACTCTTCGTATTTATCCAACTCGGGGAATCTCGTTGGATAAATGTACAATTCATGCTGAAAAAATCCTCTTTTTGCAACTTGTTGCATAAACTACTATTAAACACTTCTTTCCATTCAAATTTTAATACATTTGCTTGTTATATCAATTTGTTAATTTTTTTCAATGCCCGCCTCCCCTCGACTTTATTCAGACGGCCTTATTTAGGTTAACAAGACAATCTGAGAGGATGATTTAAAATGATTTGAAAAAAAAAAATGGGAAAACGCCTGAAAATATTAATAATCTTACGATCAAAATAATGTTTGTGTACTCGTTTCGTTCTATACCTCCTTAAATTTAGATGTGAAAAAAGTGGCTATTAAAATTATTTACAGCTTATAAATAATAGACAATTTAAAAAATAAATAAATAAATTTATTGTAAATCTTTCAAGCAAACTATTTCAATTGATTATACATCAATCTTAAATAAATTTGAAAACTTTTGATTTAAACATTTGCTTTTTGTTTTCAAATATTGGAAACTTACTTTGAAATCTGAAATTTATGGATTGGTCTCATACTCCGATAGACCAAGACAACAATATTAAATAAAATATGTTATAATGTGAAGCAGTTCTCCAGAATTTTGGAAAAAATACATATATTTATCACGATAAAGTATTTTCTGATCGAATTGCTGTGTTCGGCTAAAACGAGCCTCCAATTTCCAAAATGAGTGTCTTAACACTTTTAAAATGTTACTCATAATTCTAAAAAAAAAATTTTGTTGTTTTGTCGCAAAAAAATATTTCTTAATACTGATATTGCGAGTTTTAAAATTATGGCGTGTTAGACACTAAAATATCTATTTTTCCCAACATTTAAATGATTCGAGGCTGTCTCTCAGCAAGTTGGATCTACAAAGCAAAAAAGAATATGTTAGAAATGTTTTCAGCTCTTCAAAACTATTTTTTTGCGTGGATACTTTTGCTTCACGAAGACCTCTTTTTTGAAATTTTAAAAAAGCTGAAAAAAACAAATGGAGCCTAACATTTTAAAAGGGCACAAAACTTTTGTAAACAATAGTGTATCCCTTTCACTCAAATAACAGTTTGCATAAGGTGCGAGAGGGATGCACTCTTGTTTACAAAAGTTTTGTGCCCTAATGAAATGGAATGCACGAATTCAAACAAAATGTACGGCCCTTTTTGATGGCAAATTTTATTTGTATCATAAATTGATTTTTGAAATTTTGTTTTACAATGTCTCAATGTTATTTTCAAAGTTCATATCTCCGTTCATAATTTCAAATTTGAAGGCCACGTGATTCATGAACGATCCTACTGGAATTTATTTTTTAAACTTTGTGTGTGTGTGTGGTCCAATCCAATACCCGCTGGCCGGCAGCGAAATTATGGGAAAGTATAATTTGTATCTGACTTGGATTATGCTGATACAGCTTATCTCAGTCCCGGGTATTAGGTGGTGACAGCCCTCGCGCTGCTTCCAATGACCCATTTCAGAATGGCAGAGATCCTAGCGGCCCAATTCCGAGGTCATTGGGCATTGTCTGGCCCCGCCTAAACATAGAACAAGAACCAGACGGATCCTCGAACTATCTTTAAACTTCCAATCCCATCAGGCAAAACAGGGATCAGCGCGTATATAGTGATAAATAAGTGGCATTTGGGTAAAAACACTTTTTCTTCCTCTTTTTCCGCACGAAACACGATCGACTGACCAGCTTCTTCAAAAACATTTTTTCTTCTCTTTTACCGCGCGAAACAAAGACGCAGGCCAAACACGATCGAAGCAGGCCTTGCCTCGCAAAGAGCAACGGCGAGACTGGCCAGCTTCTTTCAAAATCACTTTTTTCTTCTTTTTCTCCCGCGCGAAACAACGACGCAGGCCAAACACGATCGAAGCAGGCCTTGCTTCGCAAAGAGCAACGGCGAGACTCTGGAATTTATTTTTTAAACTTTCATTCAAAATTAAAAAAAATACAAAAAAATCGTTTTACAAAAAAGTTGAGAATTTTTCAAAAGATCAAAAATATACAAATAATTTTAGAGGCAAAAGAAAAAGTTTATTATATTTCATAAAAATATTGAGCTGAATCTCAAAATAAGCTATTGAATTTAGTACAAGAACAAAAAAAATGCAATGGTTTGAAAAAGCATCAAAATTATTTTTGTTTGTTTTACAGAGTTCAAAATCATTAGATTATAATGTTATAACAAAAATTTCTTCGTATTCGTTATGTTTCTATGAATAAAACAAAAATCTCTAAATGTTTTCTATCAAACGGTTTTAGCTGGTCTTTTGAAAAATGGTCCAGGATGTTTTTAAATTGAATAAACTTTTTTTTACATTTGAAACATATTTTTTTTGTTCATATTCGTTCTAATGTTACCTAACACGAGTCTAACAAAAATTTAAAATCCTCAACCAGTTCAAACCTTTTTCAGACACAATCTCCCTGGCCGGAGAAAAACAACCCTCTCATCTTGCGGGGCCTTGACTTGAAGCTTTCCCATTCGAGAGGCCAATCTCTGTCGTTTTCCGGATCGTCCGGGTAGTTGTCATGTCGTCGTTCCTAAACCCCCCACCCAAGGGTTTTCCACGTCCTGTCTTCTCTCGCACACAGTTACACAAAAACAGTGTAAAATGCGTTCGAGATTCGATCTCCCTGACGATTCTCGGGTGGAAAAAGTTTCCAGAATTGAACAACACGACGACTGCGAACTCGACTTATTTATGGACGCTCTGCGTCGAGACTTTTGGCAGACACAAACACGTTCGCACTACACACACACACACAGTTGCAAATTTGGAAAACTCTCAATTTTTGCAAAAAGCTGAAAAAAAAGCAAAATTTTCAACAGTGCCTCCCACAAAGCTGAGGAAAAGTGCTTTTCCCGCTTCCGGAAAGAGAACAGAAAAAAAGTGGTCCACCCTTTCTTTTTTAGGGGAGTAGAAGGGGGTGAGCGAAAATCGCATACTGATGGTGGTGATGTCATAATATGCTAACTTGGGATTACTTTGGGAGCGGCGGGGCCTTGTTCAAATTTTGCGGTACACGACTACGGCACTGTCCCAGGGAAAAAGGGCGATTGAGAAAGGAAAACAGAGATAGAGAGTCAAGAGTGCCAATATTAGCATTTGGCTGGGAGAAGATATGTTTTCCATTTGCGATTTTCATCCCGTTTGGCGGAGCATTGGTAGCGGGGAAAAGTGCTGCGAAATCTGAAGCCCGGAATGGTAGAGTGTCGTCTGCACGAGGAATGGGAAAGTATTTTACAAATTGACATTCCCACTGGAGGATGATGGTCTCTGAAGTCGACATTCGCACTGTAATGGAGGGCATTGTCGTTCTAGGAAATCAGGGACGAAAATATAGCTGTTGTTTACATTAGAAGCGAACATTTTCGTTTTTGATTTAGAAATCATCTTTATAAAATTATTGAAGATATAAATGAATGAAGGTCAGGTTCACATTTGTATCAGAAGAAAAATTATTATTTTTCAAGTTTCTTTTGTTGTTTTTGCATGTTAAATTGATTTTTTTTACGGTTTAATTTTATTCTGTACCTTTTTTTGTTTAAATATTTGCAAATTCATGCCATCTTACTTTCTTGGAGCAAAATCATTACTGGATTTTGTTACATATGAGCAACTCTCTACGAAATCGGCTGATTTCGACCATTTTTATTTTTTGTATTTTTTTATTTGACTCAAACTTTGTGGGGGCCTTCCCTATGACCAAATAAGCTATTTTGCGTCATTGGTTCACCCATACAAGTCTCCATACAATTTTGGCTGCTGTCCATACAAAAATGGTATGTAAATATTCAAACAGCTGTAACTTTTGAGTGAATTTTCTGATCAATTTGGTGTCTTCGGCAAAGTTGTAGGTATTGTTGAAAACTTTTGAGAAAAAATAGGTACACGGAAAAAAATTTGCAGATTTTTTTATCAACATTTTTTTACTAAAACTCAATTTCCCAAAATACATATTTTTTGATTTTCGAGATTTTTTGATATGTTTTAGGGTACAAAAATCCGCAACTTTTGAGCCATAGAGAAACATGGTCAAAAAATCTGCCGCAGAGTTATGAATTTTTGAAAAAATTGTGATTTTTGGAAAAAAAATTATGTTTTATGCAAAGACAAGTTTGACATTACTTTTTAATGCAAAATTGAATTTGCAATCGAAAAGTACTTTACAGATTTTTTGATAAAGGGCTCCGTTTTCAAGATATAACCACCGAAAGTTTGATTTTAGCGAAATATTTGCAGTTTTTCAATTTTTAAAAATAGTGACCATGAGTGACCATTTCTAAAAATATTTTTTTTGAAAGGTTCAGAAAATTTGCTATAAAATTGTCAAAGAGACATTGAAGATTGGTTGCTGAGATAGAGCCGCTTTAAGAAAAAGAAATACGAAAATTGAAGTTTTCTAAATCTCACCAAAACAACCCACCTTTTTCTAATGACGATATCTCAGCAATTAATGGTCCGATTTTCAATGTTAATATATGAAACTTTCGTGAAATTTTCCGATCTTTTCGAAAAAAATATTTTTTTTAAATCAAGACTAACATTTTAAAAGGGCCAAATATTGAATATAATTCTTGGATCGTAGTAATCGGTGCGTGCGGGCGTGAATTTTTTTTTTGCTGCGTCATGTTTTTTTTGAATTTAAAATTAACCTTCTAGGAAAATTTTAGAAAATTAAAGTGTCTAAACCAGATATTAGATCCGTATTTTGCCTTTTTTGACAGTTGGTTGTAATGTCATCATCCGCGGAAAACTTTGTGAGGTGTAAGCTGCCAAAGCGAAGAACTGGACATTTCTGCAGAAAGAGTGAAGTCTTCCGAGTGTTGGTCCAGAAGGGATTTCTACTTTCTTTTCGTATGGATATCGTTGAAGACGTCGGGAAGCTGTTCCAAGGAAATTGGAATGTTGGGTTCCAATCCCTACGAAATCTACCAAGCCGATGGATTGGAATTTTGCTTGTGAAGGAGGTTTATTATGGATCGTTGAATCTGAATCTTGATTTGGTGAGATCTATCCATTTTATCTATCATTATTTGATTTTTTTCCCTTACTTTATATAATATTCTATTGATCAAATGATATATCCATATTATCCCTTTCCCACCTTCCCTTTCTCCTATCCTCATTTCCACCCCCTCCCAACCCCCCCCCCCCCCGCCTCTAAATATTATTATCTGCCAAATTTACACTAACACACCACACCACAACTGATTCGGAGCGTTTGGTACGGTATGTCCACGCATCCTTCCTCCCCTGATGATTCTGTTGAATGTGATCCGTTCACAGAATCTGTCTCTGCGGTTAATGCAACGCAGTAGGCCTGGCCGCTTTAATTTTTGCTATACATTTTCGGGGTAACTCGGATGTACTGTAATCATTAATATTGACAAGAAAGGACTTGAGGCGTAATCTTACCACAAGTTCTTCCAGGATGCTTTCTTCGGACTGGCTGCGCTTGTGTTCGATTAGATTAGATTAGATTAGATTAGAAACTTTCGTGAAATTTTCCGATCTTTTCGAAAAAAATATTTTTTTTAAATCAAGACTAACATTTTAAAAGGGCCAAATATTGAATATAATTCTTGATTTAAAATTTTTCAAAATATTTTTTTGGAAAAGATCGGAAAATTTCACGAATTTTTCATATATTAACATTGAAAATCGGACCGTTAATTGCTGAGATATCGTCATTAGAAAATGGTGGGCTGATTGGGTGAGACTTAGAAAACTTCAATTTTCGTGTTTCTTTTTCATTAAGCCGCGGTTTTTCAGCAACCAGCGGTCCAATCTTCAATGTCTCTTTGACAATTTTATAGCAAATTTTCTGAACTTTTCAAAAAAAATATTTTTAGAAATGGTCACTCATGGTCACTATTTTTAAAAAACTGAAAAACTGCAAATATGTCGCTAAAATCAAACTTTCGGTGGCTATATCTTGAAAACGGAGCCCTTTATCAAAAAATCTGTAAAGTTCTTTTCGATTGCAAATTCAATTTTGCATTAAAAAGTAATGTCAAACTTGTTTTTGCATAAAACTTCGATTTTTTTCAAAAATCACAATTTTTTCAAAAATTCATAACTCGGCGGCAGATTTTTTGACCATGTTTCTCTATGGCTCAAAAGTTGCGGATTTTAATCCCCTAAAACATATCAAAAAATCTAAAAAATCAAAAAATACGTATTTTGGGAAATTGAGTTTTAGTAAAAAAAATGTTGATGAAAAAATCTGCAAATTTTTTTTCCGTGCACCTATTTTTTCTCAAAAGTCCTCAACAAAACCTATAACTTTGCCGAAGACACCAAATTGATCAGAAAATTCACTCAAAAGTTACAGCTGTTTGAATATTTACATACCATTTTTGTATGGACAGCTGCCAAAATTGTATGGAGACTTGTATGGGTAAACCAATGAAGCAAAATAGCTTATTTGGTCATAGGGAAGGCCCCCACAAAGTTTGAGCCAAATCAAAAAATACAAATAAAATCCATTTCCGGTTTTGGTAGAGAGTTGCTTACATGTGTGAAATATTTTCAGGTGTGTAAGAAAATATTAAAAAAAAAATCAATATACTTTGCATACAAAATTTACTTTCATCACCTGCCAAATCCCTGTCTGCAGTACATTTTCAATGATTAATTAGCTCCATAAAGGCTCCTTTCTACGCTGCACTAACTGACTGGCGGTCGGTTCCCGTCATCGGAACAGCGGTAAGCCACTTATCAGCGCCATCATAAAATGTAATTACCACTAACAATGGGGGATTACTTTTAATGCGTATTGAAAAATGGCAAAATGATAAGAAGCTGAAGTTGCTCCTGAAGGCATCAGCGCTGAAAGATTTTTCCTCATTTTTTTTCCATTTTTCAAGCGTCAAGTTTTCCCCCTTTTTCCGACTTGCACGAGAGAAAACGAGAGAGAGAGCGGATTAATCTTCCTACTTTTATCGGAAGATATTTTCAAGGATTTCTTCCTGTCAATCTTCGGCAATGTGCGGGGAAGGATTGCTTCATAAAAAGTGACGTTTTTCATAATTAATTTTTCCGCACTGCTGCTTAAGTTGAGGCAGTGGGGGTTGGAAAAAGTGGTTGCAATTATTCAGGATTTTTCCCTGCTCCACCGAGCATTTGCCGATAAAATCTCGCTTCATTTTCTCCCTCTGGACAAAGGAAAAGACGTCTTAATTCGCCAGCTAGCCGTCTTGATGAAGTCCTCTGGACCGCGGTATCTGGCCTCGAGGATCTAGAGACTTCACTTTACGAGCGAAACGTCACTCATTTCGGATGCAAACGATGTGCGGGAAATGGCTCGGCTGACACACACTTTGATTCAATCAGCCAGATAGGTTCCGAGCGATTCATCTCTCGTCGATGGAGAGATGATGGCTCAACTAATAGTGAAAAAATCTCTGAAAAATTTGAAGCTTCTGATAATATTTTTTTGACATTTTAAATTTTCAAAGATAGAACAGTGTAAATCTTGAAATAAAAACTTAAAATCAGCGTTTTGAGCTTTTTCATGCATGACAAAAAATCGAATCCCATTGGATTTTCCAAAGAATTACCCAACTCAGCAAAATAGTCGAACCAAGGAATCACTTCCTAGTACATTCAGGAAAACCACCATTATCATCGAATGGAATCGTTTGGCCGCATCACGACGACGCCGATGATCATCATCGTAATCATCGCGATGAAAAAGCCAAAATCGTAAAAGTGAGCAGAGAGATGTCACTTTTGTTCTGCCAGTACCTACTTGCACTGAGATGCCAAAAAAGGGAAGTTGTTCAATTTTATAGGCCATTTGGTTATCCCTTATTCGAGTGATATCCCTCAGATCGGTGATAGAGAAAACGGAGCTATCGATTTGATCGGAGAGGAAAAAAATGTGTTCTAAAGTGAAAAGTCACAAAAGTTTATTGTCATGCAAAGTCGATAAAAATAAAATGATCAAATGGCCTAGCCTTTGCTTAGCTTGACAGTTTTTCGTTTGGGGAATTGCGATTTGGGAGAGCTTTGAAATAATGCTTGAAACAGTTTAAACAGGCGTTTCTTTATTGGTTTTCACATAAAGATGGCAATTGAGTTTTTGAAATTTTACTCTTTTTCCTACTTAAGGATCCACTACACGCGAACATTTTTTACTTCGACTTTTTTACGGAAATTGTCATAACTCTGAACAAAAAACAGTTAGAGCCCTACTTTTTGTATTAGGTTCTGTAGAAATGTTTTGCAAAACTAACAAGACCTAAACTGATCTGATTGTTTAAATAGCCCAATAAACTTGCGAAAATCACAAAACGGCCTACTTTTCTCTATCAAGGATAACAGAATGGAAAATGAATACTTTAATTGTTGTAAGCAACTCGTTGCAAATTTTTTTTTTAGCTCTCGTCGTATTTATCCAACTCGGTAAACCTCGTTAGATAAATGTGCTGAAAAAATCATCTTTTTGCAAATTGTTACATTAAGTTGTTGTTGGAGTAATTTTTGAAATTTTGACCCAGAATTACTGCAAAATAAGCCGGTGGCTTTAATCCACTCAAATGTTGTCATTGTTCAAGTAGGCAACCGCGTTTATACGTCGCATTTGGGTCGAGGTGTTCAGTATTCACCCAATGACCCTAATGAACAACGACACAAATGCTTCTAAAAATATACTTGATCCACAAGGATCTCGGAGAGCCACTGGAAAGAGAGAGAAATTGACATAATAGAAGAGCGAAAGAATTGGTGTTGGTTGCATCGGAGACATGGAACAAATGTCATACGATTACCCAGTAGAAACAGATCACGTTCTAAGAGGTTGCCTCTCAGCACGGTGGTTTGGTTCCGTTGGCAGATCGGTGATGCGTTCTCATGGTATGAGATAGAACGGGGTTCAATTCCCCGGCGGATCACAGTGCACAATTTTTTCGCAAATTATCTTCTTTATTCAATGTTTATCACTTTCCAATGTTTCTCACCATGTGACATGTGTTGCTCTAATCTAATCTAAGTTGTTGTTACTCCTATTTCTATTATCGGCCTGTTGACTAGGAATTACAACTTTCATAAAGTGTTTTTGACTGTTCCAAAATAACAAATAGCTCAAATAAAAGTGAGCAAGCAACTTTTCACTGTTGACGTATCTAAAAATGTTGATTTAATAGCGGTAAAATGCAAAAGCGGAGAGAATTGGTTGAACGGCTTAGAGTGATTAAAATGGGTTTATTTTCCCTATTCTACATTTAAAAAATATTGAAATCTTGTCTTTTAACATTGATCAACACATTTATTTAAAAAAAAATCAATAATTTACAAAGACATTTTAAAATATGTTCAAAAAAAAAAAACTTCACATTGATTTTAAAGAAATAAAAGCAAAATATTTTGAAGAACGCCTTTATGCAAATATATTTTAAAGTATTGGGCAAATACATATTTTTGAAAAAGTTCTTACTTTTTCCCGTTACGCCGAAAATTTGCAAAATATCAATGAATTTATAAAAATATTTATTTCTTTAAGTTTTATGACTTTTTTTATCTGCGGTCAAAAAATTTAAAAATTTCCAAAAAGTTTAAAAGTGCCTTATTTGATCAAAATACAAAAGTTGACGTTTAACAATGTATTTTAAATAGTTAAAAATCATTATTCAAGATTTATCAAGGAAAATTTTAATTTTCAGCAATAATATTTTTTTGAAAGGTTGTGAGGATAAACACAAAATTTAAATAAAATTTGCAACGGCCCAATTTTTTAGGAATCATACATTTTTAGCATTCAACATAAATAAAAAGCATAATCTGCAATCGAAAATTACTTATTTTTTTTTTAATTTTGACGTTTTCATGTTTAACATTTTAGTAGCAGGTTCATTGTTTTTGCAATTTAAAAATATTCCATGAAGAAAAGGCAACGCCGCAAAAGTATTTTGGAAATGCTGAGAAAACTTGCTGGTTACTCAAATAAAGCCTATTGAAAAGAAAAAAAATAGATAAAATTTTGAGAAAAACAATTTTTACTTAGTGTCACCTAATAAGTTACATATTTTAAATCATAGCATTTGAAAGCTTTCAAAATATGGGAATTCCGCCCTTCTAAAGATCTTAAAAAAATAAAATTATTTTTAAAGAAAGAGCAGAAAAGTCGAGTAAGGCTAGTTATATGACTCTGAGAAAAAGTATGTTTTATTAAATTTAATAATATGTAAATATTTGAACAACCAGCAATCCTATCAGCAAAGCCTTGAGTAGTTTTCTATCACAAAAGTAAATTTTAAAAGCTGAATTAAAAAAAATAACTTTTGTTTCAGATTTTGCACCATCTTCAACTCAAGCGCAGATTCCTATTTTGTTTAATAAAAAATGCATTGCATATGTTTGATTTTTTCGTTTTATGTTAGTGCTAGGCTCTTAGGAATAATGAATGATAGGCTTAGTGATTTTTCACGCTAAAACATTGAATATTTTACGGGGAACTTACTTTAAAAACACAAAATTTCACGGAACATGAAAAAGTTAAAATAATGCTGACAGTCATTTGTTAATATCATAGAAACTTCTTTTTAACATTCATTATAAATAATTATTCAATAGATAAAAAAAATCACTAAATTAAAAACTGATAAAAAAAACTTTTCCTTATTAAAAATATATATATATTTTTAGCGGGCTTATATATACTTTGAAACGAAATGTAGGGCATGCATATAATCATTTATTGAACTGCCTTTTTAAAATATTCGACTTCTTCATCTGAAATTTTTTCGCTAATTTGCTTCTATTTGATCGCTTTACATTTTATTGAAGTTCATACCACAGCATAATTTGACAGTCTTGTTCAACCAAATGGTCAGAGTAATCTGACATTTTTCCCTGTAAAAATATTTTTTAAGGTTTTCATCTCACTTTTCAAAAACTGAATGAAAAACAATAAAAATCTGTAAAATTATTTGATCTAAAACGATATCTTTTTTTTATCTTATATGAAAACAGGAAACAAAAAAGATCGATTTTTTTAACTTTCTCGGAAATCATCTACCAAAATAATCAAATGTCGTGAAAATTAAAAAGGACTAAAAAAACTGAAATTTTCAAAAATAAAACAATTCAGCTGAACAAAATCAGCAATCTTTCAAAAACTTATTCCAATATTCAGTCAATTTGAACAAGTTTCGGGGAAAAAGCCAAAATATTTTTTTTGGTATGAGAATAAGTGGAATCAAAAGATTGACGTGGATGCTAACATGATGATTCAGAAAATTTGCTCTATACTTTGAGTTAATTATGTTAACACATTACTTCTCAGTAAATGTTGTCACAACTTTATGTCAATGTATATTTTTCTAACAATTCTTCAGATGGTTTGTATTGAGCAGTTCTCTAGGATTTCGGTCATTCGATTTTTTTCGTATTTTTTAATCCGACTGAAACTTTTTTGGTGCTTTCGGTATGCCCAAAGAAGCCATTTTGCATCATTAGTTTGTCCATATAATTTTCCATACAAATTTCGCAGCCGTCCATATAAAAATGATGTATGAAAATTCAAAAATCTGTATCTTTTGAAGGAATTTTTGATCGATTTGGTGTCTTCGGCAAAGTTGTAGGTATGGATACGGACTACACTGGAAAAAAATTATACACGGTAAAAAAAATTTGGTGATTTTTTTATTTAACTTTTTATCACTAAAATTTGATTTGCAAAAAAACACTATTTTTATTTTTTGTAATGTTTTAGATGACATAAAATGCCAACTTTTCAGAAATTTCCAAGTTGTGCAAAAAATCATTGACCGAATTTTGTAATCATTACTTATTTTTTCAAAAAATTGAAATATTGGTCGCAAAATTTTTTCAACTTCATTTTTCGATGTAAAATCAAATTTGCAATCAAAAAGTACTTTAGTGAAATTTTGATAAAGTGCACCGTTTTCAGGTTAAATCCATATTTAGGTAACTTTTTTGAAAATAGTCGCAGTTTTTCATTTTTTTTTTAATTAGTGCACATGTTTGCACACTTTTGAAAAAAATATTTTTTAAAAGCTGAGAAAATTCTCTATATTTTGCTTCTTCGGACTTTGTTGATGCGACGTTTAGTTGCTGAGATATTGCAATGCAAATGTTTAAAAACAGGAAAATTGATGTTTTCTAAGCCTCACCCAAACAGCCCATCATTTTTTAATGTCGATATCTCAGCAACTAATAGTCCGATTTTCAATGTTAATATATGAAACATTTGTAAAATTTTCCGATCTTTTCGAAAAAAATATTTTCAAAATTTTCAAATCAAGACTAACATTTTAAAAGGGCGTAATATGGAATGTTTGGCCCTTTTGAAATGTTAGTCTTGATTTGAAAATTTTGAAAATAATGTTTTCGAAAAGATCGGAAAATTTCACAAATGTTTCATATATTAACATTGAAAATCGGACCATTAGTTGCTGAGATATCGACATTAAAAAATGGTGGGCTGTTTGGGTGAGACTTAGAAAACATCAATTTTCCTGTTTTTAAACCTTTGCATTGCAATATCTCAGCAACTAAAGGTCGTATCAACAAAGTCCGAAGAAGCAAAATATAGAGAATTTTCTCAGCATTTCAAAAGTATTTTTTTTCAAAAGTGTGCAAACATGTGCACTAATTTAAAAAAATGAAAAACTGCGACTATTTTCAAAAAAGTCACCTAAATATGGATTAAACTTGAAAACGATGCACTTAATCAAAATTTTACTACAGTACTTTTGGATTGCAAATTTGATTTTACATCGAAAAGTGAAGTTGATTTTTTGAAAAAATAAGCATTGATTAAAAAATTCATAACTCGGTCAATGTTTTTTTAAACAACCTGGAAATTTCTGAAAAGTTGGCATTTTATGTCCTCTAAAACATATAAAAAAAATAAAACTAGTGTTTTTTTGCAAATCAAATTATAGTGATAAAAAGTTAAATAAAAAAATCACCAAATTTTTTTTCCGTGTATAATTTTTTTCCAGTGTAGTCCGTATCCATACCTACAACTTTGCCGAAGACACCAAATCGATCAAAAAATTCCTTCAAAAGATACAGATTTTTGAATTTTCATACATCATTTTTGTATGGACAGCTGCGAAATTTGTATGGAAAATTATATGGACAAACTAATGATGCAAAATGGCTTCTTTGGGCATACCGAAGGCACCAAAAAAGTTTCAGTCGGATTAAAAAATACAAAAATTAAAATCGAAGGAAAAAGACCGATTTCGTAGAGAATTGCTCTATTGTGCTTTCAAATTGAAAACTATTAAAATTTACTTAAAAAGTCTTTATGGATGAAATATTTATTATGTTGTTATTAACAACATATGTTATTAAGAATCAAATTCAAAAATATAATACGAGAAAATTGTTAAATTTTGCGGGATTTCACGGAAATCCCGTAAAATTTAAAAATGGCTTTACTTATACAGGGAATGCATTGACCAAGTTTCAGTAAAGCTCTAGAGGCCTAATGTATTGTATGCTTATAATGTTTTAAGAATTATTTTTTTCCTGATTTCCCCTGATTCTTTGGATAATTTTTGAACTGAAATTGAAATTGTATATTGTTAAAAAAAATAAAAAAAAAATAAATTATATATCTTCAACACAAGCCAAACGAGACATCTTCTTTCACCCTAACCATAATATTCAAAAATCAGGTCATGCACTTTTCTCCACCTTCACCTTTCTTCCCAAGCACGACCCAAAGTGTTATATCTTGTAGGTGTAGCTGGGAAACACTTTTTTAAAGCACACTCTGCAAACTAAAATCATCCCCAAGAAGCAGCAGTCACCACATATGTAGAAATGTGTGTCTTTCCGTTTGCGAAAGCCGCACGACGCGCTGCCAAAGCTAAAGCCAGCTGGGTCGGAGCCAAAAAGGACCGGAAGAGAGCTTTCAGGTTAAGTGCCCTTAAAAGCACCAACGAAAAAAAAAGGAGGAGAGGAGAAAAACACACAAAGTGCTTATACCTTTAGTCACGTGGTCCCGGGGAATTGTCGCTTAGCGGGGGTGGATATTTTTTTCTGCGTGAATTTGAATAGGTGGGGAGAAAGTGAAATTGAGGGATAGAGAGGGAGATATTATCTGCTTCTCGTTTTTTTCTTGTGGGCGAAAATTTGGGAGAAAGAACGCGATAATTATTTTTATCACGCGTTTGAAGGCTTGGCTCGTGTCAAAGCCACATTCAGAATTAATATTCGTTCTGAATCTCACAGTTTTTAATGACACAAAAAAGCAAAAAAACCTTGAAGAATATAGATGGAAAAGTGCAAATTATTGATGATTGGTTCGTGTCCCTATAAGTTTGTGTAAATTAGTTAATTTTTAAAGTTATTCACAATTGGCACATTAAAATTTTTGAATCTCAATAAAAAATGAAGCAGGACTTGAAAGTCACCTCAATAAAACATTCAAAAACTGGTCATTAAGAGAAAGCAAACGATCCCGGATAAGGCGGGTAAACTTTGCTAATTAAAATACTTCTTCACTGCTAGAAACAACTACGTTATGAATTTATAGTGAATTTGTGTGCCACTAAAGAGAAAAGTTGCGTGTTTTTCCGAGGAAGAAAACAATTACGCGCGAGGAAAACTTTCCCGGACTTTTGGCCGGAAGCTTGTTAAAAGTAGTTTTGTGCTCGACTTTTCATTGCGCGACAGAAATTAATTGTTTTTTAAGGCTTTCGGAATCAACGACCCTTGGGGCGACGAGGGAAACCACCTCTCTTAATGACATTTATTTCAATTTTTCAACCGTAAAATCTGCCACCAGTGGGCTTTCAGCAATAAATCTCTGCTGTTTTGTTGCTTTTTTGCCTAATAAGATCACACGGAATCGGTTAACATGCGTTCGGGGGCCCCGAGTCAGTCAGGCTTGAATGATTTGCAGTTGCATGTAAGCCAATATCATGCAACATGCAATCTCATGGGCCTTGCTAGAAGGACCCGCAGAAAGGGGCAGGGTTCTTTAAGTAAGCCGACGATTGGAGGAGGTTGGCTTTTTCTAGCCACCTAGACAAGTTTCTAGTCATGCTTCAGTTGTTGCTTTTTTTGCAAATTGCCTATGTCAGAAAGAGGAAAGCAAGGTGGCGCTTTTGGGTTACACTCAGAATATTTGATTTTTGAAATAAAATTTAATGATTATTTGAGGGTTAAAATAAAATAGATATATTTTTTTATGTAATAAGCATGATTTGTCATAATCAATCTATTTCCCACAACCGAAGAGTTCTGAAAAAATCAGGAATTCTTAATTTATTTAAAAATTAATTCTGTTAACTTTGTGTAAACCCAAGAAAACTGGTCAAATTTATAAACGTTGGTATACAGGTAGTGTAATTAAGACAAAAGGGTAATTCTCCGCAAACTCACACAGCAGTTGCCCCGACCCCTCTTCGATTTGCGTGAAACTTTGTCTTAAGGGGTAACTTTTGTCCCTGATCACGAATCCGAGGTCCGTTTTTTGATATCTCGTGACGGAGGGGCGGTAAAACCCCTTCCATTTTTGAACATGCGAAAAAAGAGGTGTTTTCAATAATTTGCAGCCTGAAACGGTGATGAGATAGAAATTTGGTGTCAAAGGGACTTTTATGTAAAATTAGACGCCCGATTTGATGGCGTACTCAGAATTTTGAAAAAACGTATTTTTTTCAAAACTTTTTTTTCGTAAAATCGCGATAACTCGTGATGTTTATAAGCAAATCCCTTATGTCTATATATCAACATTTTTGTAATTGTCTACTCTACAACTTTGTAGAACATTGTTACACTCTAAAAAATAACCCTGCAAAGTTAGAAAAAACACGAAATTTTAAAATGAAAAATTTTGTTCTAAATGAAAAAATGACCCTTCTGGGTCAATGTAGATTCAAAAAGTACATTAAATTTCCCATAAAATGACATGTTCCAAAAAATTTTACAGTCGAGTAACGGAAAATGGTAGAATTTTTAAAGCTTTTTTAGTGTTTTTTTTCGATGAAAAATACGTTTTTTCGAAATTCTGAGTACACCATCAAATTGGGCGTCTAATTTTACATAAAAGTCCCTTTGACACCAAATTTCTATCTCATCACCGTTTCAGGCTGCAAATTATTGAAAAACACCTCTTTTTTCGCATGTTCAAAAATGGAAGGGGTCGTACCGTCCCTCCGTCACGAGATATCAAAAAACGGACCTCGTATTCGTGATCAGGGACAAAAGTTACCCCTTAGGACAAAGTTTCACGCAAATCGAAGAGGGGTCGGGGCAACTTTTCTCGATTTCGTGTGAGTTGGTAGAGAAATACCCAAAAGGTATTTTCCAACAAATGATGAAGTTTCGGAGTAAAACAGATTAAGCAAATTAGAAGAGGCAACTTTTGGCTTTGTTGAAACTTAGGGTGGTTCACGATTAAAATCTAACATTTAATTTTTTTCTAACAATCTACTATCTATTCTTCTACGTCGAATTTTTTCAATAGCATCAGATCAAACCCTCGAAAATCAGTTTTTTTTTATTAACGTTAAATTTCAGTTATTAAAAAAAATTTGCTCTGAAATCGCATTTTTTAAACTCCAATATTCGAAAAAATGAGATGAGTAGTGCGGTGCCTGTGTGGACGCTCGGTCCTGTTTTTTTCGTGTTATTTTCCGTCTCTTTTGTGTCGCTGTTCGAGTGCATGGGGTGATTGGTCATTATAATTAAACAATGGCATCAGTAGTGCGGTGCCTGTGTGGACGCTCAGTCCTGTTTTTTCGTGTTATTTTCCGTCTCTTTTGTGTCGCTGTTCGAGTGCATGGGGTGATTGGATTTCTTCTTCTTCTTTTTCATTTATTTTTTGTTCGCGCGTTCGTTGGCTGATGAATTTTATTTTTGTTCTCTTTATATAGTTTTCGATAGAAACGATCCGATTTTTGTTTTTTGAGACAAGCAAGTCGTATTGCTGGATTAAGTCCTTTCCATATCATCGAGGATCGGAAGGCACGTCGACGGATATGTCTTAAGGCTTATGATATAAAATAATTTTAATGAATTAAGCCCTTCCTACATCACCGTTGATCGGAAGGCACGCCGACGGAGAATTTCTGGAGAATCGCGGTCGAATTCCCCGTGTTCTTACCACTGGTTGTGGCCGGCGTCGGTATTGATCAGCACGATAGGGACCTTTGAAAATTGCGAAGGGGTGATGGTTCCTACTTTTCATCTGTGGTCCACGGAGCAATGTTTGGGGGTCCTGGTCAATAACGAAGTAGCAGCTACGGGTAGACACCAATGCTATGCTATGCTATGCTATGCTTCCTTTCGCGTGCGTGTGAAGGTGCGGCTGGCTCTGGCTGTCCCGATGACAGTTAGCCAGTTCGATTTGCGATGCCTTTTCGTTGGGTCGCAAAATTTTTGCGTCCGTTGTCGGTGTGCAACAACAACAAAACCTTATCATACCATTTCAGTTCGATAAACATTGTAACTCGTCGTTCGCAACGTTAACCAGTACCTCACTAAACATCAATCATTTAAAACTCGTTAAATCATCTCAAGTTAAAAATTGCACTGTTCAATCCTTCATTCATTAATTTCATATGATTTTGGTTCTATCTTTCCACAGCCGGCTGTCTAAGACTAAACCATTTCATTTAAAATTTAACAACAGATAAACGGGAAATGTCTCATCCGCAGCATCCGATTGCTTGCCTTGAGAATAAAACAAAATACCGTTAAACAAACACTATGATTTTGGGTCGCATCATCATCTTCTATGATGAATCCTGACCAAACACCCTATCCTACTAACAAGTTTTCAGGTTCCTGGCGCTCGTGGGGTGTAAGCACAGAGTAAATCAGCTGCCCTAGTAGCAACCTGCGCTAACTAACTTCCCGTCCCTTAAAATCGAGGTCTACAAACTGACATGGCGGGTGCCGTTGGTGGCCAATGACTGTTACCTATTCGCAACTGATCTAGCTTTAGCAATCATGGTGTTTTATCTTTTCAGCGCATTCATACATGCTGTTGATAAGGGAAACACCACTAGATCGTCGAAGCCTATAATCAGTAGTGCTGAAAGGATATTACGGTTCTGTTCAGCAACGGAGGGGCAACCATGGGTGATCTCTCATGCTCATGCTCATGCTCATGCTCCAATATTCGAAAAAATGAGATCTAGTATATAAAACGCTGAAAAAAATTAGGGCATTTCATTTTAAACTCGAAATATCTTAGCTTCAAAAAGTTGTATTTTCAATGAAAAAAAGTATGGGACCACCCTAATGAAATTCGAAAACTATCCAATCGTCACAGCAAAAAAAAATTGAATTTTGGAATGTTGAAAATTTGGTTGGTTGATTAATACCCATTTTTTGAGTAATCAATAAATGTGTAAAAATGTGAACCTGACGAATATTCACGCATTTTTTTGACACAAAATCTGTCACTGATTCTGAATATGCCCTCAGAATTGAGCCAAAGAGTCATAATATCGATTTTTGGTCATGTTTCGGGTTTCTATGTAAAATAAACATGTACACCCATTGAAACCCAAAATAAGACAAAAATCGGTATTTGCGGACTGATGTAGATTGTCTTGACGAGGGAATTTCAAGTTGCACGTGGATCTGTAGGAAAAATAAATGATGCTCGGAAAACAATTTCCGATTTTTGTATTTCACATTTCTCACTTCTAGATGAATTCCCTTTTTTAATTTTGAAATTTTTGAATAAAATTTAGGGGACTAAAACGTATCTTTCAAGCTTGAGATTAGGTTAGTGGAAAACCTGGTACCAGAAAAATGTTTTTTTTAAATTGTGAATTTTGAAAAAAAAATTAAAAAATTATGTCATTTCTTTCAAATGGTTTGTTGAAGCAAAATAAAATTTGCAATCAAAAATTTCTCTGTACAATATTATTTATATTTTTTGATTAAGTGCTTTCAAGTGGTTAAGTAATCAAAACAGATTTAAGAAAACCTAAGAATATTTCTTCACAATTTTCTATTTCGACTTTGTTGTTCGGACCAGGTTAACCAGGTTGAAACAGAAAAAAACTTAGTCTGGAAGAAACATTATATTATGTAATCCTTAATAATTTTTAATTCATCACTAAAAAAATCAGATTTATTTGGCAACTGCTGGTTGCTGAAATCATAGATTATAATAATAATATTTAGTCTATGCTGAAATACAGCCTTTAAAAGTTAAATTTTGTGTGAAAAGGGTTTTCCCTGTGTCATAAAATTGGCCTTCCTTTTTTGACTCGAAATTTCTCGGAAACTATATGTTTGACCATTATGCTTATTTAATTAAAACAGATTTTAAAATGTTAGAATCCAGGGTAACCATTTGAAAGTTTTATTTCTCAATATAAAAAGTTGGATTTGATTTATTTATTTAAAGACAATTTCACGAATTTTAATTTTTTATCAATTTTTAACTCGCAATTTATCGTAATTATAAGTTTAAATTTCGATGAATTGCGTGTTCAAAAAAGGAGGACTAATCAGATGGCTCATTTTCACAAAATTTCAACTTAATGAAGTTTTTTCTCACCAATCAGCAGTTTTCTAGCAGTGCTCAACACAAAAAAAACATACGGGAAATTTTTTAAGGACAATAGGATCAAATTGCAGGTTATCTTTTCTTTATGAAGATTTTCTTTAAAGGCAAAACTTGAACAAATTCAAATAAATAGAAAAAATAACTTTAAACGCTAATGATGAAAAAAGGTATACTTTATTGACAAAATAAAATGAAACGTCAATTTCGATTGTAAATTTGATAAATAACTTTAATTGTTTTTCGAAATTTCATTCGACTTATTTTTTATTTTATACAAAAATCACATTTTTTCAAATGGACTTTCCTTTGGATCTGCTCAATTTTAAACAATTGCGCAGAAGTTTTTTTGGAGTCTCCTTAAACGACGGTTTTGATTTTACGCAGATGCTGGTTTTAGTAACAAATTTCGCTGTTTTTTTTTAAATAATTCACATTTGATCACTTAAAGTCGGATTCTCAAAATCTGTTTATGTTATGAAAAATCAAAAGTCCGTACCCCGAGAGGAGGTTTTTTGATTTTTAGGCATAGTCGCTGGAAATCATTTTTTTTATTCAGAAAGACGGAAAACCCCTGAATTTTTATTTCAACGTTTATAGCAAAAAAAAAAAATGATATTGACTAACTTTACTAGATTTATTTTTTATCATAAAAGCATTGCAAATCATATTGCAAGTTCTTATCTCCACCCCACTTCAACATTTCTTCAAAAATACTGGTGGCAAAACAAATTACTGCTGATGATTTAAATTTCTATTGAAAAAACTTGTACAATTGATTGTAAATTATAAAAAAAAACATTGTATACCATTTGTTTTCGTATGTTTATAAAAATGGGGCACTTTTATACACGTTTTTTATTTTATTTTGATGTTTGGGTCACTAATTTGAAGAAAAAAACTTAAAAACTAACGAAAAATTTGTTTTCATGATTTGATTGATATTTAGCAAAATTTTGGTAGTAGCATTAAATAAAGCGATTTGTGATACTTTTTGCATTAGAATTTCTGATTTTGTGCTTGAAATTTGCAATATCTTTTTTTGATAATTGAAATCGTTGATTTTAGATAATTGATAATTGCAAGTGTTGATTTTAATCATTCGTTTCCATTTTTAAATATTCATTTCATTTATCCATTTATTTTCGACCCCAAAACATCTTGTAAAATTTTCTTCAATTTTCTTTTAATTATTATTGTTGATCCAACTTTTGGTAACTGAAATTTTGGCTCGAAAAAAAAAGAAGTATTTTTTATAAATTTCAAATGCTATCCGATAAAACACATTTTTTCAATCTACAATATCTTGGTAACTATTGCTCTAATTTTCAATGTCAGGGTATGAAACTTTTGTTAAATTTGAAATCTTTTGACAAATATTTTATCAAGATTTTAAAAATCAAGACTAATATTTCAAAAGGGATATGTTATTGCGAAATTGGCTTTTCCTTTTGTTGAAATTATGTAAACAAACTTGTGAAAAATTCACATTCACAACATTTAATGTAGTTATATCAGAGTGCATTTCATCACAACTTCACCAAATTTCTCCGTAGGCGGAGGTGCCACTTGCGTGACAACATGCACGAAGAAAAAACAAACAAACAAAACGCGCGCCATTTATTTTGTTTTCACTGCCAATTTTTCATCCAAGAACCCAGCACAACAGGGCTAGATACAACATGCAGTGCACACTTTGGGTCTGGGATGGCAAGCAAACGCGCCGCCGCCAAAGACTCTTTCGCAGGTACTATGGCAATTTTTGCAAACAGCTCGTTGTTGCACGAAAAAGGGGATTTTCAATCAGTGGGCCGGGTTGACATCCAGCCCCCCTTTTTTTTGTTAGTCGTGTTGTGCGTGGCCGATCGTGTCTAGTTTTGGGTGTTGATGCACTGAAGTTTCGAATTAGTTTATTCATTTTTATTTTAAATTTGAAAAACATCTATGTTAATTTCAGAAAACTTTAAAATTCTGTCTACATTTTATTTTCGTCAAATTTTTTAGTTTTTAATTTTTTGTTGAGTTACTTTTTTCAGAATATTTAATTTATTTTTATGATTTTTCTATTTGGTAGTGATGTTTTTTTTCTAAACTTGTGTGTACTTTATCTATTTTTGAATTATTATCAGAAAATTTCCCGATTCTGCTCCTTTCCGTGCCTTTTATTCGGTGGCATGTTATTGTGCCAATATCGTGATTGGCGCGCCAGAGTGGTAAACAAATCGAAGCCGACACCAAACGCTAAACTAAACACCACCGCCAGGGTTTTTGCTCATTTTGGGAGGCGTTTTCGGTGGGTTGTGTCCCGGCGTCGTCATTTGATCACTTTAGCATGCTTTTAGTAGAAGGTGTACCGGGAGGGGGGAGCGACTAAATTATGCAAGAAACGTGTCATTAAGTCTAAACTTGAGGTGCTCTCTCTGCTCTGTTGGCTTCGCAAGTAAATACCGATGCTCTTAACAGGCTGGTAATTACCCGCCGCCGTGGTCCCTTGAGGACAACACCTGAGTTGGTAAAGCATTGAGTTGGGTTGGGTGGTGCAAATTTTCGATTAGACGACAACGGCGCGACGTTCGCCAAGTCGCCGAAAGGTATTCACAGTGAGATGTAATTTTCCACCGTGAGTTGGCTATTTAGAGTTAAATTTAGTTACGGGGGAGATTCGGCTGGTGGCGATGGCTAAAGGTTAAGGGTTACTTATGGACTCATTACTAAGGGGAGTAATGAAGTTTATCCAATATTGGTTTTAGATTTTATGAGTTCTGGCAATCTTGAAAATAAAATTAAGTAACTTGAAGAAAATAATATATTTAAAATATTTCAATGACAAATGACCATCATTTTTGTTTTGAATTTAATAAATCTATTTGCAACAATGTTGCAATATTTTTACAACAAAAATGTAACACTAAATGTTGTTATGTTCAAATTACTCCCATCGCCAACAACCTGCTGCCATCCTGGCAGAGTAACAAGACCATAACATTGATTGATGGCAAATTCCGCCAATCAAGCTCACCACCATAAAAAAAGAAAGAAAAAAAAATCCTCCTGAACAGGTACACAACCAATTTAATTCCCAAACCCCGACAATGCCCAAACCACACTTGTTACACTTACACTTGGCCGGGTTGGCTATCATTATCGCGTGCCTCTTCTTCATCTGGTCGGAGTCCATTGAATGTTGGCCCCGTCAAAGTTTAACATCAAAATTACGGGTCCCGTCAGCTTTTGGATGGGTTGAGCTGCTAACCCCTTCGAAAACAAAACGCGCTCGACAAATAGCTCCACTCTCTCTAAACTAAAACCAATGATGGCCCGGTCATGCAAACTGGCAATTACCTGAACTTGCCTCCCCTTTCCTCTGTTGGAGGTGCCTGACCTGGGCTAACATTGTTGAATTCTTAGAATGACTCTTTGAAAATCATATCAAATCATAAATTTAAAAAGAATTATTGTAAATAAGGCAATAGGTAGCGATTTTCTTAAAAAAATAAATGACATTTAGAAATTGGTCACCCTATCGTCCCAGCTGACTATTTTCAACAAAGTACTGAAAACCAGCCTAAGTACACACAACCACTAAACCCACCGTACAATTTATTCAAGTGCGCCAATTTGAGCCTGAGCAGTTTGACTTACCGTCAATTTTGAGCGTGCCCCCCTGGACGATGGAGAAGCGCGCCCCGAGGGCGGTGATGTCGGTGCCGTTCTTCTTCCAGTAGATCTTCGGGCTGAAGGGGCCCGAGCCGCGGCACGGCAGCATGGCCACACTGCCGCGGGGCAGCGTTTGGTTGGCCGGGACCACCTGCAGCAGCGGCGGCGGGCTGCTGTCGAACGAGCTGGTGACCTGGAAAGTGGGTAGAGAGATTTTGATAAAAAAAAAAATGAAATCTGGGATTTATAATTCTGAGTATTTAAACAGCCTATCCGTCTTGGGTTTCCTATGCAGATAGGACCTTTTGAAAATTTAATCTAGAATTGATGAGAAATCGCAAAAGTGCTTGAAAATCAGTTCTTGTCGTTATACTTTAGACTAATATTTATATTCAAATTTACTTTTGGTAAATGTGTCGATGAGGATGTGTTGCGTTTCATTGATATTTTTGCATATTATTCTGGTATTATTCAGGTAATATTTGAATTGCTGGATCGTTAAAACAGCAGATGAAAATTCACTTAAATTTTGATTAAGTTAAAAGTCAATATAAAAAATCAGTGCGTTGATTTTTTTGTGTCTTGGACTATTACTCTTTTTGCTAGTGTAATTTTCCTGTGCACAATTGGCTTGGTATAAAATTAATTAAAAGCTTTTTCCCTTGGCTCTTGTAGAGGTCGGGCAAAAAAGTAGAAATGTATTGAAAGCAATCATAATTGCAAAGTAAACTTTACAAAGCATTCTTTTTTAAAAATATATAAATTAAAAAAAACAATAGGAGAAATACGCTTTTTATCATCCTGAAATTGACAGAATGATAAAAAGTAACTAAAATTTCAACGAAATTATTTAATTGCTCAATGTTTTGAATATAATAGTAGTTTATGCAACAAGTTTCAAAAAGAGGATTTTTTCAGCACGAGTCGTACATTTATCCAATGAGGTTCACCGAGTTGGATAAATACGAAGAGTGCTGAAAAAATCAAGTTTTGCAACGAGTTCCATACAACATTTTTTGCAATTCCAAGAAAAACACACTGAGTGAAATTTTATGTAAAATTTTCATGTATTTTGTCAATAAATCGTTTAAATAAAAAAAAATGTTGAAAAGTGTTACTTTTCGAAACAAGTGCTAAAAAGTTCAACTTTTCAGCACCCATTTGAGTGCTGAAAAGTAGAACTTTTCAGCATTTAATTTGAAAAGTGTTGCTATTCGATTCTGTTATTTTTGGTACAGAAAAGTAGGCTATTTCGTCGTTCAAGAATGACAGGAAAAGTAAGTAGTTTCACGACGGAATTGCAAAAATTAAAATTTTTGTAGTACTGTTTTCAAATATAATAATAGTAAGAAACTGACAGGCCTGATATCTAGTTTTAAGGTAGAATACTTTGGAATCAGATAAGTGAATTCCAAAGTTGTTAATCGATAAATTATCGTCTGACGATAACGATAATTGTTATCTTTATCGTCATTTCGATAATTCTATCGGCGAAAATCTTTATGCCGATGATGGACGTTAACTCATTTTTAAAATCTTTCTAAAATCGATTAATTCAACCATATCATGATAAATTTTTAATGCTTTAAATATTTTTTTTTGAAAATGTAGTAAATTTTAAATTATTTTTTCACAATGTGCCGTATTTTTTCGAAAGTACTCAAATTTTCCAAATTTGCTATATGGGTATTAAACTAAGCCAATTTTTGTATGCTTTTTTTTTTTGATTTTATTGGAGCTTTTTGAGAAAACACTAAAATATTCACAAAATACCGTATTTTTCCAAAAATACTCATGTTTTCAAAATTTTGCATGCCTTTTTATTTTTTACAATTTTCTGAAAATACAAAGTTTTTCACAAAATATCACATTTTTTCGAAAATACTCAAATTTTCAAAATTTGCAATAAGGAAATCAAACGAAGCGAAAATTTGTGTGCCTGTTTATTTTTTTACACTTTTTTGAAAATAGTTTTTTTTTACAAAATAGCGTATTTTTCGAATTTCATTATTTGCAAAAAATGTAATATCAAATGAAACGAAATTTTGTGTGTTTTTCAATTTATTAGAGTTTTTTAGAATAATTTTTTTTTCTCAAAATACCGTTTTTTTTGGAAAATTTTAAATGTTTCACAAAACTACTCAAACTACATACTCAAACTTTCAAAATTAGCAATTTCGGTACCAAACTAATTGAAATTCTATTTTTTTCAATGAATTACAGTTTTATTTGGAAAATACCAAAAAAAATCACAAATTATCGATGTTTTTCGAAAATACACAAATTTACGCGTATTCAAACGAAGCGAAATTTTGCATGCCACATACATACAATCAAATTATGTGTGCTCCATATAAATTTGTTTCCTCATTTCATACCCATATTGCAAATTTAGAAAATTAGAGTATTTTTGAAAAATACGGTATTATGTAAAACTTTTAATTTTTAAAACTCTAATAATGAGAAAAAGCAAGCAAAATTTCTTTTTTTCTGCAAATTTTAAAGCTTGAGTATTTTTAAAAAGTACGATATTTTGTGAAAATTTTATTTTTTTTACCAAAAAAAAAAAACACTAATAAAGTGAAAAGGTAAACAAAATTTTGCTTCGTTTGATACCCACAATGCACACTATGAAAATTGAAGTGTTTTCGAAAAATACGGTATTTTGTGAACAATTTTGAGTACAAAGAGTTTGCTTTTGACAGCTTTTATATTTGACTCGTTTTAATATTTACGTAAGATGATTTACTATCCAGATTTCTACCACACTGAAAAAAATATTCTGTTTTCAGTTATGAGCAATGTAATTAAGCTTATATCTACAAGCCCATGTATCCAATTGAAAAGCTGTCAAAAGCAAACTTATGGGAAATTGGACGAGCTTTCCGGTAAAAATATTTTCGAGACTGAAAAATCAAGTCTGTCATATAGAAAATGGCAAAAACCACCAAAAAAGCTGTTTTTTCAACATTTTTATTTTTAAAACCGCTGTAACTTCGCAAGAATTGGACAAAGGACAATGGTCAATATGGAGACTTTTGTGTAAAATTGTCTGGAGAATCGATTCCTACTATCGGCTTTTGAAAATTTTGACGTTTAGACCACTTTTCAAAAAACAGTTTTAGAAAATGATTTTTGAATTTTTTTTAGGAGAGACATACCATCCTGCATTTTTCGTGAGTTTTTTTGTAACATTTTAGGCTATTTCCTCAAAAATTTTGAGCAAAAAAAATCGTGACATCACCATCAAATTTAACTTTTAAACTTAAAAACTGAAAAATCTCCTAAAAGTGGCGTGTATTTGTATTTTTCTTTCAGTGTATTTTTTTTTCAGAAAGCCCGTCAAATTTCCTACAAGTTTGTGCTTGACCACTTTTTGATACGATGCAACGGCTTTGAGTTACAGTCATTTTTAAATTACAAAATACAAAAATGTTATAATTACTTACGCCCTTCTCAAATGTCATTTTCGAGTACAATTGGCTCCATATACACAAACATGGCTTATATAGGCCTAGGATAACATGTCTACAAAGTTTCATTGAAATCGGAGAGGGTCGGGAACAAAAGTACCAGAAAAATTCCTGATTTGAGATGGAATTTCTCTATGTTTTTTTCTTTTCAAATCTTAATTTAATTCTTGAATGATCAAGTTTGGTAAGATGACTAAAATTATTAAGAAAAATTCCACCAACCTGCAAATACGCCCTGCTCGTCGTCGACCCGGCCACACTTAGCGCCGAGCACACAAAGTACCCGTCGTCCTCCTTCTGGGCACCGCGCACCTGCAGCGAACCCTGGCTAGAGATGTGAACACTGCCGTAGGTGTTGTTCGGGAACATGAGCACCTGTGAGCCCTCCTTGGTCCAAAACACCGACGGGGGTGGATTCCCCGAGGCGGTACACTTGAAGGTGGCCACTCCGTTCAGATTCGTGCGCTGGTCCTGCGGCTTGATGATGAACGTTGGAGGTGCTGGAAATAGAAAAGAGATTTATATTTAGAAAAAAGAGTCGACAATTTTGAAATTAAAAGGAATTGCAGCTGTTCCAGCTAATCGATTTGTCAACTCGACTTGGGAAACAGAATCCAATTTCTCACTGTTGTACAAGAAATTGTCCACGGCCATCGATCGAACCGGAATAAATGGCCTGTTCGATTGCTTGTAGCAATTTTTTCACTCTTCGCTCGTCTGTGTTTGGGTAGTACGAAGCAGTAAAAGGCACAGTTTTTCATGTACTATTTTTTGTGTGAGCAGCAGTTATCGTAGTCACAACAAACCACCATGTTCTGGAGGGAAGAAAAAAAGGATGCAAGGAAGAGCTAGTATGTGTTCTGCAACAACTCTCTAAACTGTCGTCCACTATCAATAAATTATAGCAGAATGCACGGGAAAGCAGTTCTCTGGGAAATAAATTTATCTAAAATTTTAAACATTTAATAATTTCATTAGAGTAAAGCAGAGTAGAAGTAGAAGTAGAAGTAGAAGTAGAAGTAGAAGTAGAAGTAGAAGTAGAAGTAGAAGTAGAAGTAGAAGTAGAAGTAGAAGTAGAAGTAGAAGTAGAAGTAGAAGTAGAAGTAGAAGTAGAAGTAGAAGTAGAAGTAGAAGTAGAAGTAGAAGTAGAAGTAGAAGTAAAAGTAGAAGTAGAAGTAGAGTTGAGTTTAGTTGAGTTTTTGGAATTGAAAATACAGTTTCTGGAGAATTCTTCATAGCGAAACTTCTCTCGAAAAGGTCGTAAAACTTGGGGCGCTTCGGACCTGGTCCGGCGAGACTGTGTGCCCATGACCGTAGCGCCGGGACAACTTGGGCCGGCCGGTCGGTTTGTTTGGGTAATGTTTTAGTCTTTTTTTTCTCTCTCACTTTTACGATGATGTCAAACGGCGGCGGCGGCAGGACAGAGAGTCATAAAAACTGGACACCAGAAGAGTTGCACGGAGCAGTGCATAAAAATGTGCAACGTCCTGCGAAAAAGGGACCGAGGAGGTCGGTTTTATGGGGGGTTTGTTTTGGGGTAGTGAAGTGTGCCACGGGGAAAGTTGTTAAAGTTATGGATCAATTACTGAAATTGAAGATAGGAATCGATTTCTTTAAATTTTACCTACTTTTTCAAAAATGTTCAATTTTAAAATTTCGAGCAAGCTTTTCTTCTAAATTTAAAATCCTCATCTTCCAAGTAACTGCTAATTGTGACCCTCTCGGGAAAAACGCACCCCGTAATCCGGAAGGGATCTTTTTGCCCTTTTCTTCCCAGAAGCTAGGATAACGAGCTGTTTGCTTAGGACGCATTCCGGGTCGAACAGCTTCCGGGCCCAATTTCGCTCCCAGATCCAGACGCTTTGTCCACGCAAACAAAGAGCAAAGATTTCCGAATAAAGGAAACAAAAAGTGTCCCCCCCCCCCTTTACCGTCAGGGGAGAAATGGATCCCTTTCGGTTGAAAATTTCAAGAGAATTGTCATTGTCATGGGGATCAGGTAGGTCCCCCCCCCCCTCCTTCCCATCATGCCATCAGACGCCATCGGGTCCAAATTTGGTAATTTCATTAAATTTTCCATTAGTATGATAAATGTGTCTCCAGTTTCACGGTGACACGCCCCACGATGAAGGGACAGCGCCGCGGCCATGGTCCAGAACAGAAGAAAAACCAAAAAAAAAAAAAACGGGGTGCCTCCAGAGTCGGCAAAGAACAATCGAAAAGAAAGCGTCCCGTGTGGAAGTTTGCCGGAAGGGAAAAACTGAAAATTGTCCTGCCACTTGAGTTTTCAATTTTCGGAAATGGTGTATTAGGCAAATTAAAACAAGTACAAAAAATGAAATAAAATTTTGTATCGGAAATTTGAACGGACTATGTACGTTTTGGCCTTTCAAATTTATTTTCTTTATTCAAAATTTTGTGGAAATTCTTCTCAAAATAAAATTTTTAATGACAAGCCATAGTCTCAAAATTTGAATGAAAAATGTGTTTTAAAATGCATTTCACACTAGTTGTTTTGCAATCATATGTTTACAATTAACGTAAGATTTGACGAAGACAAATATTACATCGAACATTTACAAAAAATCAAAAAATTTTTGAATAAACCTGAACATCCTAAAAATGATTCTAAATGCAGGGTAATTCATTTTAAATTGATTTAAGCGTTGAAATTTTAAAGTTTTTTAAAAAAAAAATTTTGTTTCCTGATTTTTAGGGCCTATTTTGAATATTTTTTCAAATCATATTTTGTTTAAAAAACTAACATAATCCACCTATGTGGTTGGTGCCTTCCTCACTCTTTTCCAACAATGGGTGATATGTAAAATGATGGGTTTGGACACAAAATTGATCCAAAAAAACACACATATCACTCAAGGGCTCATATGTGGCATTATAAGTGGTCAGAACTCGAGACAGGGATGGGTCGGATGATGGATCCGGACATTGTTTACATACATTTTAATGAGATACGGCTACAAAAAAAGTACATAAATATCACTTAAGTGGTTATAACTCGAGACAGGGTTGCCAGATCTTCAATGTTGTAGATTCGTTGGAAAGGTCTTTCAATTACCTAACCAACGATGTGTCGGATGATGGATCCGGACATTGTTTACATACATTTAAATGAGATCCGGCTACAAAAAAAGTACATAAATATCACATAAGTGGTTATAACTCGAGACAGGGTTGCCAGATCTTCAATGTTGTAGATTCGTTGGAAAGGTCTTTCAATTACCTAATCAACGATGGGTCGGATGATGGATCCGGACATCGTTTACATACATTTAAGTGAGATCCGGCTACAAAAAAAGTACATAAATATCACTTAAGTGGTTATAACTCGAGACAGGGTTGCCAGATCTTCAATGTTGTAGATTCATTGGAAAGGTCTTTCAACTACCTAACCAACGATGGGTCGGATGATGGATCCAGACATAGTTTACATACATTTAAGTGAGATCCGGCTTCAAAAAAGTACATAAATATCACTTAAGTGGTCAGAACTCGAGACAGGGTTGCCAGATCTTCAATGTTGTAGATTCGTTGGAAAGGTCTTTCAATTATCTAACCAACGATGTGTCGGATGATGGATCCGGACATTGTTTACATACATTTAAATGAGATCCGGCTACAAAAAAGTACATAAATATCACTTAAGTGGTTATAACTCGAGACAGGGTTGCCAGATCTTCAAAGTTGTGGACTCGTTGGAAAGGTCTTTCAATTACCTAAATAACGATGTATAACATGATGATGTTTGGTTAAGATTACTGCCATTTATTCATCTTCCGAAAATATGCGAAAACACATTTTTATACATAACTTTTGAACTACTTATCGAAACTTCAAACAATTCAATAGCACCGTATGGGACCCTAAACCAAGTCGAATGCGACTGGTTTGGTCAAAATCGGTTCAGCCAGTGCTGAGAAAACTGCGTGACATTATTGGTCACATACACACACACATACACACACACATACCCACACACATACACACACACATACACACAGACATTTGTTCAGTTTTCGATTCTGAGTCGATATGTATACATCAAGGTGGGTTTTCGAGCTTTTAATAAAAAGTTCAATTTTAGAGCAGGATTATAGCCTTACCTCAGTGAGGAAGGCAAAAAGTCTTCTTAAATCATATTAATCGAAAGTAGACTGATAATAACGTCCAATTGAATAAATATTTCAATTTTATAAATAGAAATACGCGAAAATTCCAAGAAAAAAAAATATTTTTTATGAATTCGTAAATTTGTAAAAATTCTTCTAAAATTTATAGATTTTGTTTAAATCAAATAGTATGATAACCTAAAAATGATTCTAAATGCAGGGGAATTCATTTTAAATTGATTTCAGCTAATTGCACTCATTGAAATTTCGAAGTTTTTTGAAAAGAAAAAAGTGTTGTTCCTTGATTTTGGGGCCTATATTGAATATTTTTTTAAATGATATTTTGTTAAAAAAAAATACAAAAAAAGTCTTCTTAAATCATATTAATTTAAAAATAGACTGGTAATAACGTCCAATTGACAAAATATTTCAATTTCATAAATAGAAATGCGCGAAAATTCCAAGAAAACATTTTTTTTCATGATTTGTGATAATTCTTCTTAAATTTGTAGGTTTTGTTTAAATCAAATATTACTACTTATGAGTTTTTAGCATTCCAAATTGATTCTTTCATTCCAAATAGTAGAATAATCTAATAATTTCTCACAAGTTTTGCGTTGTGATACTCTTTTGTAAAATACTTATGAATACAAAATTGCTAAACTAGATCAATGATAACGCGTCATTTGCCTATATAGTTCATAATTATTGAAGAAAATACGTGGAATTCAAAGAAGTAAAATATTTTCTGGAATTCTAAGATTTTCTGGTAGTAGCGAATTTTTGATATTCAAATTTTTGAGAATTCCTCTCAAATTTCAAAATAAATACTTAAAGTGTTTGTAGAATTTTGGAGAACCATTTCTTTCAAGTTAAAGCAAGTAAAAAAACTGGTTATCGATTTTTTGAGGATTTATAAGGGTTTTGTTTTGAACAAAGTTTGTTCCAAAAAAAATATATCAATTTTTATCATGTATAATCTGAAAAAAAAATTGTTTGATGAACAAAAAAGGTATATCAGGTGACAGTAACAAAACTATCATTTTGAAAACTAATGGATTTTTTTTAAGTTTAAAAAATATTTTTATTATGTCGCGGACTCTGCTGCTCAAAAACATAAAAATAAAAAAAAAATAAAAAAAACAAGAAATAAAAAATGAAAAATCTGAAAAATAGGAGATTTTTTTGAAAATTCTTTACAAAAACTTTACAGCAAAATGTTTATTAATTTTGTTTTAAAATTGTTATTATTTATATTATTTTCAATTATTTCAGTAGTAAAGGCCGTTTCCAAATCGGCCAGAATTGGGGAATTAAAAAACACAAAAAAAACATAAGTTTTGAAATTCTTAAAATTCCTTAAAAAAAATAATTTTTAAATCTAGTTTTTTAGGATTAGGACCTTTTCATAAAAAAAACTCTAGAAATAATATCATGAGCCCATTCAAAACGTTACCTCCCCACGGTCAGTCGAACCGGTCATCATCGCATGGCATATCGCTCGGGGAAGGTTTTTGTTTTCGTAAACGCAAAAACAATGCCCGTTCCCAATCGGAATCCCGTTCTGGCGGCCAGGACTTCCACGGTCCTGGACGGTTGTTGGTCAGCAGGGTCCCCCCCGCCTCCTGTGGTGGCACCCCAGTGGCGATCGAATTTGCTGCGCACGAAAACTCTGTTGACATTTTGGGTTCTTTTTCGTTTTTTTTACTCGATTCGTTTGGAATTCATGCTGCTGTTTTAGTTTCCTGGTTGATAGTTGTGTATTTTTGGCACGAGACGTTTACCTTTTGAGAGGAGCTTTTTTGTTGTTGCACTCAGTTCATTTGTTCAGTTTAGAATGGTAAAAAAAGTACACTCTTAAATAAAGGTAGGAATAAACTTATGTATAGTTTTACGAGAATTGAATATTTTATATTGATTTCAATGTTTAATAATTTTTGAGCTCTTGAACATTTTTAATAGTTTGAACATTTCCAATCAATTGAACATTTGTTAAATCTTGAAGATTTGGAATTAATTGAAAATTTGAAATATGTAGCTTGAATATTTTGAATAGCTTGACATTCAAATCCGATTATTCACCTCGAATTTCATGAATATTGCTGGTATATTTTGTACAGGTTTACATTTTCTTTAAACATTTTTTTTTTTTTGCATATTGCAACCATTCCAATTTCAGAGTGTACTCAACGCTCTCGACCCGATAAGTGCAGCGCACAGAGGTCGGCAGAGTCCGGAAAACACGAACGGTAGTTGTTAAATTGCTTGTTACCGTCGTTCCATCCATGTCCCGGGTCCCATCTTCTGGAAGATGCTGTCCGGTCCGGTAGCAGCATCGAAGACGACGACGACCAGAACCAGAACATGGAACGGCAGCAGCAAAAAATTGGTAATCGAACACATGACTGAAAGGGCAGCGAGCATCGCCCGGTCCCTCCGAACAAAATGGTTGGTATAAAACATTATCTTCTCGTGTTGCTTTCTTGACAACTTTTTTTTTGTTGGTATTTTTCTCTGCCAATGTTCTCCGAACCTGACGGCGGCAGTCGATTGTTTGGTACGGTTTTTGTTGTCTTTATTTTCGGTGGGGTAAAGCCAAGTCTGGGGATCTTCGTCCCGGAAAAAGCTCTCAATTGAACCCTTTTTTGTGCTGTTTCGTGAACTTGTTGACGGGGCGACCGGGGGATCATTGACTTTTCAACAGACGGAAAGTTTTGAATAATTTAGAGAATTTTAATGGACCACCGCAAATGGTTTTTGCACAATCTTTGTGGTAAAAAATGTCAGAAAACATGAAGGGCTTGATTAAGCCTGTAAGACTCAACCCCCCTCGATTTTTGATTAAAATTTCACCGAAAAACAATTTTTCAATTACATTTGAATTTTCAAATTGCATTTGAAACAAGAACTCTTGAATGTTTAGAATAACTAAGGTTTGATTATTTTGAACTTGTTTTTATTCTATATTTGTCACATTGCATTTCATATGATATTACTAATCAGGATTTTCCCCCTGAAAATTATGTCCTAATAAAAAAGGGAAAGACATTGTTAGACTTTTTTTCTGCAATTTTGATCAAATATAGACCTTTGATTTATGAACAAGTTTTAAATTTTGTTCCACTTGAAAATCTCTTACAGTAGCCTAACTGTAATAATGTTTGAAATATTATTTGATATTGCCTGTTTAATTTGTTTGAAGATTGGGCCTAAAATGTGTCTTCTTTGCTTGCCTTTTTGATCTTCAGATGTACATTCTTCTACATTTCATATGTTTTTTTTTTTGCAACAAACAGAATCTTCACAATTTATCAAAAAATCAGGATGCAAAAAACTTATTCATAATGAAATTATGAATTTTCATTGAACAAACTTTATCTAATGGGAACTTTATCAAGTGAAAATCTTGCATAGAATTGGATTTTTTATGATTTTTGTTTTTCTTTTTTTTTCAGACCGGTCTTTTACGTTTATTTTCCTTTTAAATTCAGGCAGCAAATATTTCCAAAATCATTCCCCCAATTTATTTTTAAATTTTCCTCGTGTTCAAGAGGTGATTTTGAGCAGATTTTGTTTTACAAAAAAAAAAATAACCATTAGCTTGATTCGATTTAAGAGTTTTCAGACTATGACTTTGTATAAAAAAATATATCTCAACTTTTTTTATTAGGTCCTATAGGGCTGGCACAATTTTTTTTAAGTTTTTGTCGCAAAGTTGGCTCAATATTTCTGGAGTTTTTTTTTGAAAAGGTCCAAAAACCAAGTATTCAGTTTTTGCATTTTGGGTGTTTTCTAATACCCCTGACTCAAGGCGGTTTCAAAAATACCCAAAAACTCCAGATTTAAATGACAGTTTAGGTGCAATCAGATGAAATCAATTGTAAATGCATTACCCTGCGTTTACAATCATTTTAATCATGTTTGGGATGACTAAAAAATCTTTTGAATTTTAGAAAACTTTCGATGTTAACAATCGCAAAAAAATTATTTTACATTTTTTTGAAAGCTAATGATTGCAAAACAACTGAACTAGTGTAAAATGCATTTTAAAATAGAGCAATTCTCTACCAAAACCGGAAATGGATTTTATTTATATTTTTTTATTTGGCTCAAACTTTGTGGGGGCCTTCCCTATGACCAAATAAGCTATTTTGCGTCATTGGTTCACCCATACAAGTCTTCATACAATTTTGGCAGCTGTCCATACAAAAATGGTATGTAAATATTCAAACAGCTGTAACTTTTGAGTGAATTTTCTGATCAATTTGGTGTCTTCGGCAAAGTTGTAGGTATTGTTGAGGACTTTTGAGAAAAAATAGGTACACGGAAAAAAAACTTTTTTTTTCACTAAAACTAAATTTCCCAAAATATATAGTTTTTGATTTTCGAGATTTTTTTATATGTTTTAGGGGACAAAAATCCGCAACTTTTGAGCCATAGAGAAACATGGTCAAAAAATCTGCCGCCGAGTTATGAATTTTTGAAAAAATAGTGATTTTTGGAAATCGAAGTTTTATGCAAAAACAAGTTTGACATTACTTTTTAATGCAAAATTGAATTTGCAATCGAAAAGTACTTTACAGATTTTTTGATAAAGGGCTCCGTTTTCAAGATGAAACTATTGGCACTACGCCCCCCGGGGCATGGCCTTCCTCTAACGTGGGATTTCTGCTCCAGCGCCTCTGACGAGACAGGAGAAACCGGGACCGACGTTTTACTTCACCATCCGATAGAAGCTCAGTGGATAAGGCGGGAATCGAACCCGCGTCTCATAGCATCATCGGGATCGGCAGCCGAAGCCGCTACCCCTGCGCCACGAGACCCATCAAGATTTCAGTTTTCAAGATATAGCCACCGAAAGTTTGATTTTAGCGAAATATTTGCAGTTTTTCAGTTTTTAAAATAGTGACCATGAAGTGACCATTTCTAAAAATATTTTTTTTTAAAGTTCAGAAAATTTGCTATAAAATTGTCTAAGAGACATTGAAGATTGGACCTCTGGTTGCTGATTTACAGCGGCTTAAAGAAAAAGAAACACGAAAATTGAAGTTTTCTAAGTCTCACCAAAACAACCCACCTTTTTCTAATGACGATATCTCAGCAATTAATGGTCCGATTTTAAATGTTAATATATGAAACAATCGTGAAATTTTCCGATCTTTTCGAAAAAAATATTTTTAATTTTTTAAATCAAGACAAACATTATAAAAGGGCCAAATATTGAATATTACGCCCATTTAAAATGCTAGCATTGATTTAAAAATCTTCAAAATATTTTTTTCGAAAAGATCGAAAAATTTTACGAACGTTTCATATATTAACACTGAAAATCGGACCATTAGTTGCTAAGATATCGTCATTAGAAAAAGGTGGGTTGTTTTGGTGAGATTTAGAAAACTTCAATTTTCGTGTTTCTTTTTCTTAAAGTGGCTCTATCTTAGCAACCCGAGGTCCAATCTTCAATGTCTCTTAGACAATTTTATAGCAAATTTTCTAAACTTTTCAAAAAAAAAAAATTTAGAAATGGTCACTCATGGTCACTATTTTTAAAAATTGAAAAACTGCAAATATTTCGCTTAAATCAAACTTTCGATGGCTATATCTTGAAAACGGAGCCCTTTATCAAAAAATCTGTAAAGTACTTTTCGATTGCAAATTCAATTTTGCATCAAAAAGTAATGTCAAACTTGTTTTTGCATAAAACTTAAATTTTTTCCAAAAATCACTATTTTTTCAAAAAATCATAACTCGGCGGCAGATTTTTTGACCATGTTTCTCTATGGCTCAAAAGTTGCGGATTTTTGTCCCCTAAAACATATCAAAAAATCTCGAAAATCAAAAAATACTTATTTTGGAAAATTGAGTTTTAGTAAAAAAAATGTTGATTAAAAAATCTGCAATTTTTTTTTCCGTGTACCTATTTTTTTGAAATTTTTGAATTAAATTAGTTATTATATAACGAAAGTTATCAAAAACCAGTTAATTTTGTTTTACAAAATCGCCAAATCTGCACTGATTTCGTTGAAATCATAATCGGGGCCATATTTTGAGCCCAAAAAATGTCAAATTTGCTTTCTGAAGAGCTAAAAACATTTATTTTTAACAGCTTAAACCGTTGAGCAAAATTTTAAAAAAATAAACTAAACCTTTATTGAAACTGGGGGAACATTTCCCATACTTATCCTTTTTAAAATTGAAAATCGGAGTTCTAGTTAAAGAGCCTTAAAACATTGAGAATTTTCTTAGCCTTTTCAAAAATAGTATTTTGTTAAATTGAAAAATTGCGACTTTTCCAAAAGACTAAATTCAAATATGATTTAACCCTCTACTGCCATTTTTTTTGATATTTTTTTTACTCTTCCCGTGTTGTTTTATTTTTTCTTGTTTCATTTTTAGTTTTTTAATTTGCATTTATCATGTTTAGTTTATGTTCGTTTTTAGTAGTTTTATTCTACCACCTGGATTCATTACATTTTGCCTATGGGCAATTCTCCGCCAACTCACACAGCAGTTGCCCCGACCCCTCTTCGATTTGCGTGAAACTTTGCTCTAAAGGGTAACCTTTGTCCCTGATCACGAATCCCAGGTCCGTTTTTTGATATCTCGTGACGGAGGGGCTGTACGACCCCTTCCATTTTTGAACATGCGAAAAAAGATAGATCTATTTTTTTCATGTTCTTACAGTCACTTTGTTTTAACTTTTTGCTTGCTTTTCACATTTTCTGCTATAAAATGGCACCATGGCAACACTAAAATAAAAAAATGGGTTTATCTGGGACACAACAAAAATTACTGCATGCTTCTTTTTTTCACTTAAAATAATGGAAATGTTAGTAAAAAGCACAGCCAAAGTTGACCCCTAAAATAAAAAAAAACTGAAATTTTCAAAAACATTGGCAAAGTAACAAAGAACAAGTAAAACTACCAACCCATAACATTCAAAGAGTTCTTCATTCCAATGCTTTTTTATAGATAAAAAAATGGTTGAAAAATGGAGTTTTGGTGATTTTTCAAATTGAAGCCCGTCTAAAGGCAGGTTTGGGTTGTAAAGAGTCAAGTTTGAAAAGGATGCACTTTATTAAAAAACATCATTAATACATTTTTTTGATTTTTAATTTTATTTCACATTGTAAAATTGAGTAAATAATGTTCAACCTGTTCTGCGTTTTTTTCTAAAGCTAAATGTTTCATAAAATTATATATTTTATGCTCTTTCTGGCAATATCTGAAAAGATGACAATCAATTTTTAGTAACAGAAAAGTGGTTTAAAAATCATCAAAAATTATTTGAAATAATTCCGATTTTTATTTTTTACAAATCATTGTTGTATAGATAGCTTAAAATTTGTATGGAAAATGATTTGGACAAATGAATGATGCAAAATGACTTTTTCAGGGATACGGAAATAACCCAATAACATTAGATATGAAAAATGCATTTTAACTCGTAAATTTTTCCATTTCCTTTTTTCATTTATTTTTCTTTAAATTTAAAAAGCTATTATGTTACAAAAAAAAGCTCAAACATGAACTGGAACACAATACAATGACTGGATAATTATTTTGATTTAATATATACTGAATGTCAAAACAAAACAATGGAAAAGCTGACCCAAAAAAATACATTTAAAAAATATAGCGATAGTCAGCAAATCAAACCAAAAGTGCAGCAAGAGCTGTTATTTTTGTATTTAATTTTTTCCACAAACAAATTCTAACAGAACACCTCTTTCATATTCCCTAAAATTCATCTGAAGAAATCCATTTCCTTTGCAAATCTTCCTCAAACGAAACTGCACTTTTCACCAAACCTCCACAAAAAAAAGGAAACCTAAAACGAATGGCGGTCGAGATAAGTTCAATGAAATGTATGCGGATTTCCGTATGTTCGCTGGAAGTTTTCTCGATTTAGAGACTTTTGTACGGTGGAAAATTTTGGCTGAAACCTCAACCCCGGACAAGGCAGGAAAAAAAAGCTGTGAAAACTCTTGAACGTTGGGTTCTTCTCTTTTTCTTTTGTGACCAAGGATGGCGACGAAGACTCGAGGTCGTAAATCTTGCCATTCTAATTCCGTGCTTTCGGCACAGTTTCGATGCTTTTTTTGAGGTTGTTTTTTTTCGGTTGTTCTTGATGGGGCAATTTATCAACTGTCATTTTAAGATTGTTGGGAACTTTTTAAGTGGATTGAAAGATGATCCACTTGAAAGAATGCTATTTAAAAATTGCTTCCTTTTACAAAATATAATGTTTTTAACTCGTTCAAAGTTAGACCGATTTTCTCAATTGGAAGTCCCATAAATTCGCTCGTTAACGCTCGCCCAAAAACCCGTTAAACAAACGATTGCTCAACATTAATAATAAATTTTCCCGCGAAAAAAAGGCGAGCTCCCATTCATGTTAGCCCCCAGAGCATCCCCATTAACTGTGCGCGGGGAAAAATCCACACACAGGTAGGACTCAAAAGTCGAAATTTGATGATGATGGCATTTTGATATTACGCGCGAACAGTTGCTGCACATACTTTTTTCTCGCTACCTTTCCAGGGTGATTACATCCACATGAGCGAGGAGACCTCTCTCCCCACCTCGAGCCCGAAACCTTGCTGAAAATGACGAAAAAAGAAAAAAGAAAGAAGAAGCCACCACCGTGTGATACGCTGAAAACGATTTCCATGATTTATGTGATGAATACACTTCAGGAAGGCGAAAAATTACGGCGATTTCGGATTTTTATGCTCTTGATGCTGAGTGGAGCAGTGAGTGTGTGTGTTTGTGTCCTCCGCGTGGTGCTTTTTATCAGGATTCAGTGATTCGTCCTGGAGCTTGCTTTTGGAACAGAGCGAATAAGCTATGTATTCTGATTGAAAAATACTTTTTCTTAGGAAAAGTGGCAATGACATTTTGCAAAATTATTGTTTGATGAAATTATCATATGAGAATATAGAAGTGTACAATTTTTCTGAATCCAAGCAAATCTAATCAGACAATCAAACCCTCTTTTAAGCAGTCCTCTTAGACTTCGATACACGACTTTTTTCGCTCAAATCTTTGAGAGTGTCTCAGTTATCGGATCGCCATTTTTAAAATAATACTGCTATTTTGTGAATTCAAAAAAAAAAAATGAAATTACAAGCCAAGGAATCAAAATTTTGACGAACAAAGTGTTTTAAAATGCATTCTACACCAGTGTAGTAATTTTACCATCATAAGTTTTCAAAATAACTAAGTACTGGCGTATTTTTTCAGTTAAAAACTTTTTTGCTGGATTGTACTTAGGAATTTCACAAAAAATCCAAATATTTTTAGCATAAGGGGTTACATATGGGTAATTCTCTACCAACTCACACGAAATCGGGAAAAGTTGCCCCGACCCCTCTTCGATTTGCGTGAAACTTTGTCCTAAGGGGTAACTTTTGTCCCTGATCACGATTCCAAGGTCCGTTTTTTGATATCTCGTGACGGAGAGGCGGTACGACCCCTTCCATTTTTGAACATGCGAAAAAAGAGGTGTTTTTCAATAATTTGAAGCCGGAAACGGTGATGAGATAGAAATTTGTTGTCAAAGGGACTTTTATGTAAAATTAGACGCCCGATAGATGGCGTACTCAGAATTCTGAAAAAACGTATTTTTCATCAAAAAAACACTAAAAAAGTTTTAAAAATTCTCCCATTTTCCGTTACTCGACTGTAAAATTTTTTGGAACTTATGGGAAATTTAATGTACTTTTCGAACCTACATTGACCCGGAAGGGTAATTTTTTCATTTAGAACAAAATTCTTCATTTTAAAATTTCGTGTTTTTTCTAACTTTGCAGGGTTATTTTTAAGAGTGTAACAATGTTGTACAAAGTTGTAGAGCAGACAATTACAAAAATTTTGATATATAGACATAAGGGATTTGCTTATAAACATCACGAGTTATCGCGATTTTACGAAAAAAAAGTTTTGAAAAAGTTACTTTTTGCGTTTTTCTTTGTTTCGTCGTCCGTGTCTGTCGCGGGTGACCATGAACGGCCATGATCGATGACGACCAACTTTTTCAAAACTTTTTTTGTAAAATCGCGATAACTCGTGATGTTTATAAGCAAACTCCTTATGTCTTTATATCAAAATTTTTGTAATTGTCTGTTGTACAACTTTGTAGAACATTGTTCTACTCTAAAAAATAACCCTGCAAAGTTAGAAAAAACACGAAATTTTAAAATGAAAAATTTTGTTCTAAATGAAAAAATGACCCTTCTGGGTCAATTAAGATTTAAAAAGTACATTGAATTTCCTATAAAATGACATGTTCCAATTTTTTTTACAGTCGGGTAACGGGAAATGGGAGAATTTTTAAAACTTTTTTAGTGTTTTTTTCGATGAAAAATACGTTTTTTCGAAATTCTGAGTACGCCATCAAATCGGGCCTCTAACTTTACATAAAAGTTCTTTTGACACCAAATTTTTATCTCATCACCGTTTCAGGCTGCAAATTATTGAAAAACACCTCTTTTTTCGCATGTTCAAAAATGGAAGAGGTCGTACTGCCCCTCCGTCACGAGATATCAAAAAACGGACCTCGGATTCGTGATCAGAGACAAAAGTTACCCCTTAGGACAAAGTTTCACGCAAATCGAAGAGGGGTCGGGGCAACTGCTGTGTGAGTTGACGGAATATGATTTCCAATCACTTCTGAAAGTTTCATGAAGATATGTCATGATTCAAGAGTGTAGAAGACCATTTAAGTTTACACGAAAAAAAAAACAATTCTCGAAATCATGAATTAAATTCACGAATGCGAGAACCACGAAGGAATATATTATAGTGCAATTTCACCATACTCATGAATAAATTCCTTCGTGGTTCTCGCATTCGTGAATTTAATTCACGATTTCAAGAAATGGTTTTTTTCTGTGTAATGTTTTGTCATGCGCAAAGCGAATTGTCAAACTTTGTGAGCGTTTTTCTCGAAACACCGAGTTACGGGTGCCACGAGATTGGATGAACCAAATTGGCTGAAATTTGAAGAGAGTACTCTCAAGACATATCCTGTTTGCATAACGAAGTTCGATTTTGAAATTTCGATTTTTGAAAAATGACAAAAATCAAAAACTGACGATTTTTTATATGACAAACAGAATACATTTTAATCTTTTTTTAATAAACTTTTTGAAAATCGGCCTTCGTCAAAACAAAATTTTGGGTCGATTTGGTCAACGCAGTGTTGAAATATCGTGGCACCCGTTTTTTTAAACTGCTTACTTCAAATAGCTATATCTCGACAATGATGCAACCGAATATCTTGATAATTATGTTAGTAATAGCTCAAAATGTTTATTTTAATGCCCTGAAAACATATTTAAAAATAGCTTGAGTGGGTGCTCGTACCAACCCCTGACATCTTTGCCGCTTTACATGTATGTAACCGGGTTACATTGTAACCCCTTAATATGATTATAATTGGAGGAAAATGCATTTTATATCGTTTTAAGTTGATTTGACTTTCACAACATTATAACTTTCAAAATCAAAAGTCAAAACTCAAAATTAAAAAAAAAAAACAAAATTATAGGAAACCAAAACTCTAAAATTCTTTTATTCAATATTCTAAATTTCTTGGCATCAATTAACAAGAATGCGAAATCTTAAATCTGGAAAATTCAAAATGCAAAATAAAAAATAAAAAAAAATTATTTCATTCTAAAGTTGAAAATATCTTTAGTGAAAAAATTCAAAATTCACATTTATTAAATTCTAAACCTGATCTCTAAATGTAGATTTTTTAAATAATGTTTTGAACGAAAACACAAAACATTAAAATTCTTAATTTCTCCAATTCAAATTCAATACTCTCCAATTCCATATTCTGCAATTAAACGATCAAAACGTCAAAATTTGAAATTGTTGAAGCAAACAATGTTTTTTCTTTCAAAAGAGTTTTTAACCTTACAATTCTGAGTACATAAATTAAAGTGTTGAATTTCAAAAATTGAGATATTCAGAATTCTGAAATTCTAAATTAAAAAATTTAAAAATTCAAAAATTCGTGATTTCAAAATTAAAAATTTGATGATTCAAGATTCTGAAATTCAAATTCAAAATTCTAATATTCAAAATTATAAAGTTCTAGATTCTGAAATTCTGATGCCAGTAGTATGTTGAAATGAAAAAAAAATCTCTTAACCCTTCAAATATGATATTCTATAATTTTAAGTTCTAAAATTAAAAATTCTTATTTTTTCCCTTAAATTCTTAAATAAAAATTTTGAATTTAATTTTCCAAATCTAAATTTAAAAATTAAGTTTTAATTAATTAAAAAATAAGGTTTTGACATTAAAAATTATTAAACTAAAAAAAAGATTCATAATTCTAAAATTCAAAATTCACATTCTTAATTCAACGATTGTAAAATTCGATTATTCTAATATTCAAAGATATAAAGTTCTAGATTCTGAAATTCTAAAATAATAGTTTGGTGAAATGGAAAAATCTCTGAACTTCTCAATTTTCTTAGCTTAAAATTATTAAAACTTTTTTTTCTCTAAATGTTTTAGCTTTAAAATTTTTAAATCAAAATTCTAAAAAAAAAATCTTTTGATAAAGTTAGCTTACATTCGCTCATTTTTATCCTGTGTAGATCAACTGAAACGACTGAGAAAATTCAAAAATAAACTTATGTTAAATTGTTTTTCTAAACAAAAAAATATGTTTCGCTCAATAAAAAGTAAATATAACTGAATTGTTTACTAAATTGCTGAACTTGCTATGTTAATAACAAAATGATGTTTACAGATAAAAATTGAAATGCAAAAATCCATATTTTGGAAGGGAAAAAATACTTTTAAAATTGTTGCAAAAAATATCGCAAATTTGCTTCATTTTCATGCAACACCAGGTAATTTTTGTATAAGAAAAACAATTTCAATCATTGCAAATACATTTGAGAATCCAGAAAGCATTTTTAAAAGTTACGAATGACTGGATAAAAATGAGCAAAACACATATTGAAAACAGTTGAAAGTGTTTCTATCCCTGTTATTTTGCGTAAGTTCACCTATTGTGAATCTATTTTTCAGGTGAAAAAAGTTCCGGATCAAACAAAACAAGAATAATAAAAATTTACCAAAAACTATATTGCTCTAGCTGTTAATAAATTTTTCAGTCTTTTCAAAAAGCTGCTTTGATTTTTCGTTCTTTAATTTGATAACTCCCGTTCTCGACGGTCCCTTCAATATCGACTACGAGAGAGTCCACTGTATTATCAAAACATAAAAGGAGAAAAATATTCACTAAAAAAATATTTTTTTTTCGAAAAAGTTTTCTAACCAGAATTTAAAAGAGCAATTTGTATTTTTTTATTTGACTCAAACTTTTGAGGGCCGTCTCTATGAACAAAGAATGCATTTTGTTTCATTGGTTCATCCATACAAATCTCCAGACAATTTTTGAAAAGCTTTTCTGATAAATTTGGTAACTTGGGCAACATTGTAGGCGTTGATGAACACTGGATTCTTTGGAAAGGCCTTCTCAAAGTTTGAGCCGAATAAAATTGATCAAACTTAGCCGACTTTGTAAAGAGTTGCAATTTATTCTATAGTTTTGTCCTGTATTACCAGATTAGCATGAAATATGGCATCTATAAAAAGATGTTTTGTAAAGAATTTTGTGAAATTGCTCTCTGAAATCACTTTAACTAAAGAGGTTAAGAGAAGTCTCGTAATTTAAAAAGCCCATGGCTGTCAAATGAAAATTGATAAAATTTAAATATCCTAAAAATTTGAAAACTTCTTTTTTTTTTAAGTGGAATCATCGAAAATTGGATAACATTACGTGAATAACTCCCATTTTTTCCGCTGTCGCGGTACGTTTGTCTTCCGACTTTTGGGAATGACATAACGAGGAGCAACGGCGATTTTGTTTTTTTTTGTTCTTGCGTTCAAATGTGTGCGAATATTCCTGTGTATGTGTGCGAGCGGGGTAATAAAGATGCGCTGAATTATTTCAATTTTCATGCTCGAGTGGGCTCGGAATGCGTGGTGGTCCCGTTTTTTTCTGTGGGGAATGCCATTTTTTCGGTCATTACGGATGACGGTTTCCGGCCGGGAACGATGAATTTATGATGGATTTTTGCCCGTTGGTTCCGGACAAGTGAGGGTATGTTGGTGTGGGTGTGTGTATGGACTGAGATGAATTTATATATTTTTTGCCTGTTTCTGCCAACTAGGAGATTTTTAATCATGCTTTTCCGGGATATTAAATGGCTGGCTGCAGCTAATCGGAATTAAAGGATGAGTTATAGGCATTCCGGACTGGAGAGGTTTATTACAGCTAAATTAACAAATTCTTCAAAAGTTATTACATCACAGTCTCTCAAACGAAACAACATCGAAAAGGATCATTTGCACTAATGCTGTTCTGCACGTGTAAGCCCCAACCGCCGAACGCAGTGGCGCGTGAATCTTCCCAAAAAAACACACATAACCTCAAAGTTACAACTATTGCACTAGAGCTGCTGCCTCGCAAACCTCCCCCGTAAGAGCCGAGTCGATTTAGGAAAACGCTAAATTCCGCCCACGTACGAATCCAATCTCTTCCCGGACTGTTGGCAAAAGTTGGCAAAAGTTGGCAAAAGCCACTCCAGCTTTCCGGGCGCGGTCGGTAGTAGTTCATCACGATCCACCAATTCCGTTTCCACGTGGTGGTTCCGTATGGAGTTTCCTGCACAGGAAGTCACCCTCGGCAGCGAAGTTGGTTGCCAAACATTATGACATTGGCGGATTTCGGTGGGGGGAAACACGTCCAAACGATAACAATAATCTAATAGCTAATGGCACATTTGCTCGGTATGTTCCGCTGCTGGTGGATGTCCGGTGGGCTAGAGTTCGGGACGGGTTTCTAGGGTTGAGGACTTTTATGATTTGGTAGCTAGAAACATATCACAACCGCCACCATCTTGTGGCTTTCGACTGGCTGACGTTCAGGCGATACAGTGTAAATCTGGTGCTTCGAAGGGGGAGAATATTAGATAGATTTTTTTCTTCTGTAGAATCTAGGATTTGGAAAGATTTTACCAAATTCGATAGTTTTCAGTTTACCGAAGTGTTAGCTGATGAAAAATCTTTAAAATTTGCCGAATTCAGTAAAAAATCTAGGTGATTAGGGTAATCGAACTTTGAGTAATCGAGCCTTGGGATAATAATCAAGTCTGGATTAAACCAAGATTTTAGATTTATCCAAAATATATTGGAAAGGTTCTCAATATACTAATCATGAAAAAGCTGAGAAAACCGTGTTTCAAAGGGTTTTCACTATAATAATAATTTTCTCGTTTTTTTTCTTTTTCTTATTTTAAACATCAAATTCGAGTTTTGCTACCCTTTTTAGTCAAATCTTAATAGTTGATTGCCAATTAAATAATAAAATGCATTCTTTCAATATTTCGTCACCACCCTATTGGCCACCATCTTGGTTTAAAAAAAAAAATAAGCGTAGCGTAGTTTAGGGGTCATATTTAACTCTCTACTGCCCAAATTTTTTTTCGAAAATTTTTATTTTTCCCGTGTTCAGGAATTTTGAGCAACTATTGTTCTACGAAAAACTTCACTTCTCTTGTTTTATGTTTTTCTTGTTTTATTTTTAGTAATTTAATTTTCATTTATCTTGTTTAGTTTATGTTTGTTTTTGGTAGTATTTGGCCTATTCTAACACCTCCTATCATTAAATTTTGCCTATCTAATTTTTTCATGTTTTTACAGTCACTTTTTCATTTTTTTACGTGTTTTTCACTTTCATTTTCTGCTATAGAATGGCACCATTATCATTTATATTGTAAACAAATGCGTAGAGGCATAGTCTGGGACACTACTAAAAATACTGCATACTTATTTTTACTTAAAATATAGGAAATGTTAGTAAAAATCACAGCCAAAGTTGACCCCTAAAAAAATTACATTTTTAAAAACATTGGCAAAGTCACATAAAACAAGTAAAACTTCCAACCCTATTTTTTTCCAAAATTTTAAGAGTTTTTCTTTCCAATGCATTTTAAAGATTAAATATTGGTTGAAAAATGGATTTTTTGCAATTTTTCAGATCGAAGCCCGTCTAAAGGCGGGGTTAGGTTGTAGAGGGTTAAGCAAAAATTAGACAAAGAAAAATATTTTTTCCTGATTCGATTATCCGAAGTGAAATTTTTGCGAGGCCTTAGTATAATCAAGTCTGGACTGTATTCAATTTAGGGAAGAGAGCTCACAAAAATTTGCAACAATTTTACTAAAATAACACCATGATGGCTGTTGCTGTTAATCTTATAGTATCTACATAAACTTAATTAAAATTATGTACATTCCGATACACAGTAAAAAAATCATGGTAATATTACATCTGGGAAAGGGTAGATCTTTTATGTCAACCTCTCAAAATGTTAAATTTTACCACTTTTATGGAGTAATCTAAATTTTTAAGACTAAATTAAGGTAAAATTAATATTCAAATATTTCACACCTATTACACAATTATTACACTTTTTTTTCCTGTTTAATATTTGCGTTTAACGATAGCGATAATGTATATCGTTAGCGTCGAGACGATAATAATAATTTTCAAAGAAAAACTGTATTTTTAAAAGTACTTAAATTTTTATAAATTGCATTATGGTTATCAAACGATTCGAAATTTTGCATTTATTTTCACTATTTAAGAGTTTTTTTATTTCTAATTAGGCCGTTGCAAATATTTTTCAAAGTTTATGCCGCACACCCACCCCCTTTCAAAGTTGGCCTGAATAATCAAGGGGCAAAATAAATATTATTTCGAAAAACTTCAAAATTCTAATGAAAATTAAAGTTTAATCAACTGAAAATCAGGTAAAATGCATTATCCCGCGTTTATAATCATATTTAGCATGTTTGAACTCCTTTGAAAACATTTTAAATTTTCATGAAATACCAATGTACAGTCCCACGACAAGTTTTTTTTTTGCGAAAAAAAAAATTCCGTCAATACCTCGATATTTTCAAAACTAATGATTGGAAAGCAACTGTACGCCTGTGAAATGCATTTTTAAACCCTTTTTTTCATCCATTTGTTGGAACGTAGGCTTGTTATTTCAATTTTTATATTTTTTTATTTTTTGCCCCCCCCCCCCCTCTCGACTTTGGTCAGAGCCGAGAGACATAAACTTCAAAAAATATTTGCAACGGCGGTAAAAATTTGAGTTGAAAATTGAAATAACAAGTCTAGGTTTCAACATTTTGATGAAAAAAATGTTTGGAAAAAGTGTTTTAAAAACGTTTTTTTCAATTCTCAAATTTCTATAATTTATAATTAAATTATAATAATTTGCAACATGAGTAACAAACAATTCGAAATTTTGTATGTATTTTCACTGTTTCAGTTGAAAAAAACTAAAATTTTCACAAAATACTGTTTTTTTTTAAATGCTAAAATTTTTCATAATCTGCAATGTGAGTATTAAACGATTACAAATTTGGCATCCATCTTTACTATTTTTGAGTTTTTTTTTAATGAAACAAATATTTAAATTATTATACATATTTGCAATGTGGGTTTGAATCGATTCGAAGTTTTGGATGCATTTTCACTATTTTTAGTACAAAATTTAGTACTTTTCAAAAAATACGGTATTTTGTAAAAAAAATCAGCATTTTACAAAAAATAATCTAATAAAACTGAAATATTTCGCTTCGAATGATACCACTGTTGCAAATAATTAAAATTTCAGTATTTTCGAAAAAATATGGTATTTTGTGAAAATTGTGATTTTTTGTATTTTTGCTTTGAAAAAACATGTGTGCTTCACAAAGATTTTTTCCTTTGGCTCAGGCAAAAAATTTGACCAAATTATGTTTTGCGAAAAAAAAATGAAATATTTTCTATCTACATTTTATTTGGAAAAACGTGAAAAAAAATTATGACTTAAGTTTTCCGTTAACAGTACATTCAAAAAATCATGGTGTGTTTCTAGAAATATGGAATTATTTCAATTTCAATTCAGTTTATTTCTTAATCGACTAACAGTAGTTTTGTAAATGCAGTACAGAGTTTTGGGGGATTCTTTCAGCTGTGTTTAAGGCATTTATCACAGTGGATGCAAATAAAGTTGGTTGTAAAGGGAAACAAAAAACAGGAAAACAACTCGCAAAAAACCTGTCACTGATATGGAATTATGTTGTGTAAGATAATGATTGAAAAAAGTTTAAAATATGTTTATCTATTTCTGTATTTGTATGACAACACTTTTTCACAAGAATTAAAAAAATTACAAATCTTCAATATTCCAAAATGTGTATTTTACTCTGTGCACACATGGTAATTTCACTTCTTGTTTGGAGAATTTCGACACAATTTGTGATGATGAGGCTTCACAATTTTGCATGTGAATTAACATCAAATTCAAACAATTCCAGCTTTTTTTTAATGTTCCTTTTCGCAAATCTGAAGTTAATTCAGAATATTTCAATTTTAAGTTTTTTTTTGTGATTTGTTTAGATATTGGAAAAAAAAATTTAGGTTTTGGATTCAGTCTTTTTTTCATTAAATTTTCTGATTTTCACAAATTAATTTAATTTTTTTAAACTTGCTTTGCTCACTTTCTTCTGATTTATTACTTGGTCTAAGTTTTTAACAGTTTCTCAGAACGGTTTAAACGTTAATACTTTACATCTGTTTAGATGTAATTTTAAATGGAGATAACATTTTTTTTCAAAAATTAGTTAATATTAAACCATTTCCTAAATTATACTTTTTTCTCATTTGTTTAACAGTCAAGACCCGATGCCTGATTTTCTGTTACATTCTTATTGGAATTCCATATATTATTAATTCAATCAAATTGTATAATATTCATTGTTTCGTTATTTTTTTGCAGTAAACAAACAGTAAACGTAAACAATATTTATCCATTTTTCAAACACTTTTAATTTTGTTTATGTGGAAGCATTGCTGGATTTTTTTTTCAAAGATAACTTAGAAATCATTTTCCCTAAACGAGCACTCAGCTAGCTTAATCTAAACTTAAATATATGTAGTACCCTCCCCACAAAGGCTAATTAATTGATCTCAGTTGAATGATTCTCCGAATCGCTGAATTGCAAATGTAACATTCAAAAATGTTTGGACCTTAGCCTGTAATTAATTTTGATGTTCAAAAGACAGATCATAGGGGAAATTCTCGTATGTTTGGCAGGTTAAGCACTCGCTCCTAACTCCATCCAATTTGCTGATTTTCACTATTTAAACAACTAATTTTGCAAAACTTTTGATAGAAACTTGCTTGCTCACTTCTTATTGAGCTATTTATCACTCGATTTCAGTTGAAAACGATTTTAATTAGCTTTAATTGAATGTCAAAGTTCTGACCTGCCAACATTAGAGGCACGCTGGAATTAGATGCTGTTCCCCTAGTTTGGAGTTAATATTTTGTGGAATATTTTTTGATGATAACTCTGTGCAGACAAGATATATATTCCCTTTCTACCGTCCAGCATAACATTGCTTCCTAAGAATTAGCAACAAAACCAGATGAAGCGGAAATAATTTATTACAAACATGTAACACATAGTGACAACTCAGTTGCGGTGGTGGCAAGGCAAGAACTACGAACAAAACTGCATCGTCGTTAAGTCTTGTGTGGTGTGCTAAGAAAGTTCCTCCTTACCGCAGCCAAGCTTATCACCCCCAACCTCAACGGGGAAGAAGAAATGCCAAAGCGATGGATTTTCATCCCCAAAACCAGAAGAAAACTTCGTGTGACATGTGTTTAATGGCTCCGAGTCTTTGTGTGATGTATTTTGCGGAGGAAAGCGTTTTCTTTTCTCTTTGTCCTTAAAAGAGAGAAAAACGGCACGTTGATGATGATGATTATGATGACGATTGTAGTTGTAAGGAGGTTTTTCTTCTCTTTTTTTGCCAACTTGCTCGAGGTGAAATAAAAGAAGGAAAACTTTTAGTGCACAAAAGGGCTCTCGGTTTTTCGTTGCGGGGATTATGGCCCCTTATTAAATATATATTTACTTCGATGTAACGCAATTTGAGGTTAATGGTGGTGGCTTCCTTTGCCTTGGAATCGAATTCGTGGCGAATACGGCAAATGGGACAAATGCGACATATGTAAGCGGAATGTGAGCGCTTTCTTTTACGATTAGATTTCTCGGGATGGACTATTCTGCCGGGAGAGAGAATATACAGCGGCGATGTGGAAAGCGGGGGAAATTGCTTTTTGAACAATGTTGTCTTTCCGTCTGTTGTTTAAATTCAATAATAGCGGTTATATTTTTCCCATTTTGGAAAACATCCTTTGATAAACGGGACGAAAGTCAAAATTGATTGAACGAGGTTTCAAACATGTTAGACTTTGCGATTCTTTGTACATGGACTTTTTTTGAACATTGTAAACCTTAAACCTTAAATGATGATTCCAAAACTTTTCAAATACTCACAGTTCACCACCAGATGCGCCTTGGCACTGATTTGCCCCACCGAGTTGTGCGCCTCGCAGATGTACACGCCCTGATCGTCCTGGGCCACATTCTTGATCACCAGACTCCGGTCCTCCTCCAGGATCTCGGCCCGTCCAACCGGAATGTGACCGTTTTCCTTTTTCCACAGTATCTGCGGATGTGGATCGCCTCCAACCGTACACTGGAACTGGACCCGCTGGCCCACCAGCACCGTCATATCCGGCGGCTCGTTGATAAAGTAGGGCTTCACTGTGAACGGGCAAAAGAGGAGAAAATTGTGAAAAATGAATTACGATTTGCTTGGTGCGAGACGGCTTTCCTAACGCGATTAGCTGCCCGAGATTGACCCTTCCCCAAGTCTGTGGTCGATGATGGCTTTCTGATTCGATTGTGGAAGGCGATTATTGGATTGGATTGTTAGATTGACGATGATGGTTTGACCTGGATGGCAGGCTATTTTCCTGCATTATTTTTAGCAAATTTGTGTAAAAAATAGTTTAAATTTTGAAAATATTTTTCACCGTGCACTTCAGATTCCCAAGGACCACAAAAGGAACAAATCCCGCAGATTGAACCAGAAATTTCCGCGTTTTGCACAGGAATTGATTCGATTAGTCTTGTTCGTCACCAGCCCGGGAAAAGTCTATTGTGAATTTTCCCCCCACAAAGCACACGACACTAGGAGAGAAAAGCTCTCCATCAGTTTGAAGCTTGATTGAAAGACCGTCAAGCGGGGCTCAAGAAAACCCGGCAAACCGGAAGGATGCAAATTTTCCAATTCTGTCCAAGCCATGCGCCAGGATTTGCTGGAACGAGTTCGGGGCACCATTGTCTTCGAAGGATGGAAAACCGGCAAAACTTGAATGCATAGGAAATTGTGGTTGATTGATTGAATTTTGACGATTGATTGAAGTCGTATTCTGGGATGTCGAGGATGTTGAACGATGATGCAATTTTGAGGTTTATCTTGAACGAATGGCTTTGAACATGACTGCAAGTTCTGTTTGAAAATTATGGAAAATTCAATATTCCTAAGAAGTTTTCTATTGGTCCTGAATAGTTTTAGAAAGCCAGAGATTAAAAGCCAAACATTTTTTCCACTGTGTGCTCGCACATTTTTGAATGATAAGGCGTCGTTTGTCAAGACGGATCTTCTACACGGAGAAAAAGAGTTCCTAAAATCGTGAACAAGCGTTCATGAAAACGGGAACCTCGAACAAAGTGTTCAAATCCCACGGTACGATTTTGAAAAACGTACCATGGGATTTTAACACTTTTTTCGTAAACTATAACACAAGTATTAATTTTAAAAGCAGAACTCTTGTAACTTTTCGCTACAAAAGAAAGTTTCTACAGCAATAAATCAATTTCTTTAGAAAGTCTAAGTACCGCAGCACCAAAAAGTCTCCGCCAATAGGATCAAAATTTTTTAGTAGGTTTTTGAATTATGCAGAGAAACACATGTGAGATTGAAACGGTGAGACTTGAAGTACTACAAATATTCCCAATTCTCCACAGCAAATTTGAAAGCCACCACAGGAACAAAATGCCAATAGTCTAATAAACTTAAAGTTACTTGATGTTTCAAAAGTTAAAAAGTCTCCTCCGATTCTAATGGTTTTTACAAAGTGACTAAAGTCTCTCCTCCTCATTTTGCAATTCGTAGAGAACTGTACGCATTTCCAAAAAAAAATGCAATTTTACAAAGTGAGATATGCATTTCTACACATTTCTTCAAACTTATTCAAATCTCCACAGAGGTATGAACGGTCTCCACACATAAAAAAGGTCTCCAAAGAGTCCACAGGGATCAGTCTCTTTACTAGCAAAATATCATTTTAGTTAAAAATACATGGTGTCAGAAGGTCTCCACAAAGAGTTTCGCTTCGTTAGGAGACGGTGATTTTAGCGGATTGCAGACATGAATTCTCCATTTTAAGTTATGATTTGAAGGTATCCACAAAGAGTTTTATAGGAAAACTTGAATTCTAGATTTATTTTGAATATGTCCTTTAAATAAATGGATCACAATAGTTTATAGGTCCTTCAAAAAAACTCGGGAATTGAAACATGCAAAATCTTTACAATTCAAAAGTCTCCACAGAACTAAATTTCTCCACAAAGAATCTCAAGGCTTCCCTATGTATTCTACAAAGACATTCACGCTTTCGAAATGAGATTGCAATTTTCCACGATTACAAACGAATTTTTCAAATATATTCAAGTCTTCACAGCGATACACAAAGTCTCCTCAAAAGCAAAATTTCATGCAAGCAAAAAAAGCATAAACTCAGGAGCTCTCCACAGAGGCACTGAAAGTCTGTTAGCATTACAGCCAAAAAAATCACACAGAGACGAATGTTCCCACAGGGAAACTTAAGGATTCTACAGAAAACAGCGTTGTAGTGAAAAAGTCTCCAAAGAGCCAAAAGTGCAAAGAAACTCAAGTCGCCTCCGTCAAACATGATAATCCATAGAGAAATTTACCTTTTCACAAAAAATTGCAGTATTGAATCATGAGAAACACATTTCTACAAAAAAAAATCAAGTCTACACAGAGAAAGTTTAAGTCTCCACAAAAACAAAATGTTACCGAACCAAAAAATAATAATTTAGAAGGTCTCCACAGTGACACTGAAAGTCTTAACAGCCTCACAGATAAAAAAATAAATAAAAATCTTCACATAAAGACAAACGTTTCGCAAGAAACAAAAAGTTTCTACAGAAAAAGCTACACAATGAAAACTCTACACAAAGTCAAAAATACAAAAGACTCAAGTCACCTCCTTTAAATTTAATACTCCACGGAGAAATTTATGCCTTCACAAATGAGAAATAAATGTCTACAAATGTTTTGAAGTCTCCACAGAGATATTTAAAATCTCTACATAAGTTAAATGTCATTCAATCAAAAAACATGGATTAAGAAGGTTACACTGAAAGTTTCTATAGCCTCACAGCAAAAATAAAAAAATCACAGAGCGTCAAAAGTTTCCACAAAAAAAAAACTTAAAAATTATACAGAAAAACTATGCAATAAAAAAGTCTCCACAGAGTCAAATGTGCAAATAGATTAAAGATGCCTTCTGTTAAACCTGATATTCTACAAAGAAATTTATGCGTTCACAAAAAAGATTGTCTCCACAAATAAAAACGATTCAAGTAAAAAAGGTCATTAAAAAAAAACCTAGAGTTTAAACGTCCTTTAAGCTATGAGGTTTCCTATGTTTATAATACCATTTCTAATAAAACTTTAGAAATTTTGTGTAGAAAACAAATTTGAACTCCACTTAGTTTATGCACGGTGCCATTCTAATGCTGAGCAGAATAAATATTTAAAATTCAAAAATTGTAATGGTTTCCACAAAGAGACCCAAAACTTGTTACTACAATTTTATGTTTCACAGAAAACTCTTGTCTCGACTGAAATTAGCAGTCTACACGAATTAACTAAAACATAATAAAATTTCCACAACTTTTTCACTGTGTCCAAAATCTTGAAATTAGTCGTAGGTGGAATCGAAATAAAAAAAAACAAATCAGGTGAACATGTGAAATTTGGGGATGTGACGACGAGTTTTGAAAAGTCTCCACAGAAAAAAGCCTTCACAGATTTTGTATACAAATGGATAAAGATGTTATTTACAAATGGATAAAATGAGAATCGAGTTTCTACCAATAGTCAAGTCTTCGTGGAAACGAAACCCCTGCACAAAGAAAATTTTCTCCACAAAGAAAAAAGTCTCCACTTTTAGATTCCTTTCTTCTTAAAGATACGTTGATCATATTTCGATTTTTCAACGAAAAGTGCTTAGACAATTAGAGGAGCTATTGGAGACTTTAAATTTATTTGTAGTTTTATTATACAATTTGAGGAGAGTTTGGAGACACTTAGTTTCTTCTCATACCTTAGTATTATTAATTTCTCTGAAACTATTTCACTATGCCCAAAATCCTGAAATTAGTCGTAGGTGGAAAGGAAACAAATAAAAATTGAAGGTGAACATGTAAAATCTGTTGATCTGACGACGATTTTAAAGAAGTCTCCACAGAAGAATCCTTGACAGATACGAAAAACCTGCACAGAAAAAAAGTCTCCACAAAGAAAAATGTTTCCACTAAGAAAAAAGTCTCCACAAAGTAAAAAGTCTCCACTGATAGAATAACTTCATCTCAAAGTTACTTTTTTAGTATTAAGACTATTTGAGAAGGCATAGAAGACTTTCAATTTCTTTGTGAATGAATGTTAAAGGGTTAAAAAGTCTCCATATCTGTTTCTACAGTGTCCCAACAATGTTCTTTCTTTTTCTGATCTCCCTTTTCCCTCCACTCAAATCCCCAGTCGCAGGTGGAGCGGAAATAAATACAAATTAAAGGTGAACATCTCGAAACCGGAGTTTTTTTTCGAATTAAATATACTTTATTGAATCTTTCTTATAATAATTACATTTGGTTTACATAATAAGTGGTCAGCTGTGGCTCTTCAGCTTTAGTTTGCTTTTCGTGATTTAAACACTGTTCATTTTCTTAACTTTAAAAGTATATGATTTATCATTTTTGTAACACTGAGACAATGAGGAAAAAAAAAATTAAGAAAACATAACCTAACCTAAAACTAACTTAATCTTACCATAAACTAAACCAATCCTTGAATCAAGGGGTATTCAGAAATAGCACATTTTTCCCTGAATTTCAAACATTTTTCTTGAATCTTCTGATCCAACATTTTTACTTCTGCTAATTCATGAACCTCACTTGATCTTGTCCAGCCAGGAACATTCAAAACCATTTTGAGTACCTTGTTTTGGACACGCTGGAGCTTCAATTTATGAGTTCTAGCGCAACACTCCCAAACAGGTACTGCATACTCAATAACGGGGTAAATTATTTGTTTGTAAACTGCTAGCTTATTTTTCAAAGATAGCTTTGATTTTCTGTTAATTAACACTGGAACGCCCAACGCATGTCCAACTTACACGGACGCCCAAGCCTCCCAAAAAAGTTGGAACGGTAACTTCAACACGCCCGTTCTCGGGCATAACTCAACCAATCGGGACGACTCTTGTTCCCAGTGATTTGTAAGAATGTCTAGATGATCCTAAAATTTTGCAGAACTTGATTTGAACAAATCTGTAATTTCTGCGACCGAAAACATCGTTCCAACTTTTTTTAAACGACTGCCTCCGCGGAATTTTCGGCGATTTTTTTTTACACGCGAAAAAAAAAGTTGGAACGATGTTTTCGGTCGCAGAAATTACAGATTTGTTCAAATCAAGTTCTGCAAAGGTCTAGAATCATCTAGACATCCTAACAAATCACTGAAAAGAAGAATCATCTTGATTGGTTGAGTTATGCCCGAGAACCATTGAGTTGAAGTTACCGTTCCAACTTTTTTGGAGCCTTGGGCGTTGGAATGTTAAAGGATACAAACACCTGATGAGAATGCTGCACTTGTTCAATATTTTATCTACATGCTGCCGAAACAATAGTTTCGAGTCAAGTATGAGACCTAAATAGACAACTTCCTTTGACCAGGGTATCGAAACATCATTCATTTTAATCAAAACATCATCCTTTGGGGCAAATCTGGCCGATTTGGAAAGTGGAAAAATGATGGTTTGAGTTTTGGCTGCATTTATGCGAATTTTCCAGTCGCCAAAGTATTCGGAAAGAACGTCAAGACCCTTCTGAAGACGGCCAACTAAATATCTGGTTATTTTACCCTTATAAATAACGGCAGTGTCATCAGCAAAAGTGACAACACACCATTACCAGGAAGAGTAGGCAAATCAGATGTAAAAATATTGTACAGAAGTGGGCCAAGAATACTTCCTTGGGAACCCCAGCATCAATGTTGAATAATCCAGAAGCAATCCCATTCAGAAAAACCTGAACGATCTCTCCGAAAGATAGTGCTGGATAATTTTGATAAGATACATTGGAAAACCGTATAAATACAGTTTATGTATCAAACCATCATGCCAAACATTGTCAAAAGCCTTCTCAACATCCAACAAAGCCATAGCAGTTGATTTAGACTCAAGCTTGTTCTGCTTGATGATTTTAGTTACTCTCGTAAGCTGATGAGCAGTATTATGCCCTTTCGGAAGCCAAACTGCTCATTCAAAATTATATTATTATCGTTGGTAAAATCCAAAAGCCTTGAATAGATGACCTTCTCAAAGAGTTTGGACAGACTACTCAAAAGACTAATGGGACGATAACTTGTTGGCGATGTTGGATCTTTTGAGGCTTCAAAATTGGTATGACTTTGCCCAGTTTCCAATTGGTGGGGAAGTAACCAAGTTGCAAACATTTATTGAAAATATTGGCTAGATGTTGAAAGAACTGATCACTCTGTTTTTTCAACACTAGATTAAAATGTTATCAAAGCCTGGAGCTTTCATATTTTCATTTGTTTAACTGCAACTTTGACTTCCTCACCAGAAACATGGGAATCTGCAGGAAATTCAAAGGTAGAGTCATTGATTGTTGAAATACTATTGGCTACTGATGTTTCTTTACGGCTGGTCATGGAAGCGCCAAGATTATGTGAACTAACAAAATGAAGCCCAAGTGCATTTGCCTTTTCCTCGGATGTAATCAAAGGAGAATCCTCAACAATAAGAGGAGGAATAGGCTTTGGTTTGTTTTTAAGAACTTTTGAAAGTTTCCAAAATGGTTTTGAATAATTCCCAAGCTGGCTTACATGTTTTGAAAATTCTTGATTTCTGATATTGTCAAGTCGGTCTTGTATGATTTTGTTCAAATTGTTAACTGAAATCTTTTTGTCATAGTCCCCAGTCCGTTGATATTGTCTCCTATAAACATTCCTAAGTCTAATCAAGTGTTTAGTATCTACGTCAATATCAGTTACCTTAAAATTAACAGGAACCTCCCGAACGTTGGCAGCTTCTGCTTGGTTGATAGCCTGCTGGATCACCTCCAGCGAACGATCAATATCAGCAGAAGTTTCCGGGTGTTGATCATAGTCGATGTTGCTGTCGACCACTTGCTGAAACTGCTGCCAGTCAACGTTGTGGTAATCTTTCCGGGTTGGTTGCCGCTGCGGAGTAACGGAAGCTCCAACCTCCACAACCACCGGATAGTGATCAGAACTCAACTCTTCAAACACCTCAGGATGAGCCACGTTCTCAGCCATATTGGTAATGAAGAAGTCGATGATTGAGTGATTCCCAGACCGAGCCACCCTCGTTGGACGATCCGGACTCACAACGTTGTAGTATCCGTTTTGCAGATCGTTGTGCAGAATCACTCCGTTCCGATTCCTCCTGCTGTTGCCCCAAACTTCATGCTTCGCGTTGAGGTCACCAGCGATGATGTACTTTGCGCTCCGCCGTGTCAGCTTCTGGATATCGCTCTTCAGTTTTGCTGCTGAACCATCTCTGGAATTCACCTGACGTGGACAGTATGCAGCAATGAAGAGTACTGGGCCAACCGAAGTGGGAATTTCCACCCCAACGGCCTCGATGATGTCCAGCTTAAAGTGTGGCAGCCGGCGTGGCTTGAGATCACGATGAACAGCGACAAGCACACCTCCTCCTCCAGAGGTGGTCCTATCGAGCTGCGTCGCGATCTTGTAGTTTTGCAGATAAACTTTTTCACCGGGCTTCAGATGAGTTTCCGTGATGGCAGCTACGTCGATCTCCTTCTCGCGAAGAAAATCCACCAGCTCTAAGTTCTTCCTCCTAATGGAGCAAGCGTTCCAATTCAGCAGCTTGAGGGACCTACGATCCATACTGGATGACGAACGAGGTCAGCACTTCAATCTGCTGGGTCTTGGTTTTGCATCCACGCAGTGCAGCGGACATCTGTTTGAAAATATTGAGGAGTTCGGTTGAGGTGTAAAGATCATTACCATTTTCCTCAACTGCTGGTTCTTGGGTTGGTCTTGGCTCCTGGCTGAAGCCCGGTGGTGGCGGTCTCGGCTCCTGGCTGGAACCCGGCCGTGGATGATTCATCTCAGCTCTCTTCCTGGGATCCAACGGCAACGGTGCCAAGTTCGGGACCTGGCGTCGCGGTTGAAGAGGTGGAAAATGTTGCTCCACCAGGGCTGGAGGAGTTCTACGACGCTGAGGCTGATTCTTCGTCGATGCTTGCTGCCGAATTTTCACGAACTCAGCTCTCTTGGGGCACTTTCGGTCGGTTGACGAATGCTCACCGTTGCAGTTGAGGCACTTCACCAGCGAATCTTGGATGCACTGGGATGTGATGTGCGCATCGGTACCACATTTGGCGCAACGACGCTTCAGGTGGCAGTTCTTACCTCCGTGACCGAAGCCCAGGCAGTTGAAGCATTGTGTGACGTCACGGTACACTGGTCGGTATCGCTCCCACGACACGATAATGTTGAAAACCGCTCGAATCGCCTTCAGCTCAGGAAGCGTCGTCGATCCCTTAGCCAAATGCAGCAGGTAGAGCTGGTCACGGTACTTGATGTCTTTGTTGCGTCGGCTCATTTTGTGCACGGCCAACACATCCAGTTTCAAAACTTTTAGCTCGGCAGCTAATTCCTCCACTGGCATGTCGTACAGACCTCTGACGACGATTTTGAACGGCTTATCCATGACGACATCATGGGTAAAGTACTCCGCCTCGTTTTCGGTCAAGTAATCCTTGACCAGTTGATAGTGCTGCCTGGATTGCACCAGCACCTTAAATCCGTCCTGACACAGACGAATGTTGCCTTGGACTTTCCCAGACTTGATGAGTTCAACCAGCCCCGCACGAAAGTCGATCGTTGCTGCTGATTGCCTCACATAAAAGGAGGCAGTTTCTCCTTTCGCTGTTTCACTTCATTCTCCTTTGCTTCCGCTACCTGGTCCTCGTCAGGCAGTCCAGCAAACTTGTTGTTCTTCAATAGCTGCTCCTCGTGCGACGAAGAGTTCTCCTCCTCCTCATCCATCGGTACAGTACCGTCGCTCTTTTTCGTCTTTTTGCTGTTCGATGTCACTTCCAAAAGCACCTTCCTTTTGGAAATTCCCGGTTTTTGGCCATCAGTTGAGGCCTCAACCTTCCTTTTGGAAATTCCCACTTTTTTGCCTGCTTGAGCCGCAGGTAGGGCAATATTGCCGGCGTTTTGCGCCGGGACGCGACGAGTCATGTTGATTCAGACAACCTTCACCAACGAATGCTCGGATAACAATCGAAACCGGAGTTCTGCGCTGCAACTCCCTCTGTGTGTGGAGAACTGTGTAGAGAAGCGATTTCGCAAACGACATCGACGACGTCGGCGGCAAGCGATTATCATGGAAATGGTAACAACTTTAACCTGATGCAAGCAATGGCGAAAATTGCTGCTCCCTTTGGGGTCTAGGTGGTGTTCTAGGGGGTTTCAAGAGGAAGGAAAAAGGCGGAAAACATGCCTTTCCAGCGACGACGACGACGACTACGGTATTTAAGACAATTTAGCTTAATTTATCGTGACAATGCAATGGTAGAGACAATTTTACCCAGGCCAAGATTTATGGCTGACATTGGCTTGAGCGATGATGGCGCTTTCTGGAGCCCTGAACGAAGAAGTGGGACGGTATTTTATCGCACGGATTCAGGGTGAGCTGAGCTTCTGGGGGTTTGAGGGGGGCCGGACACAGGTGGAGACGATTGGAATTTAGCTATCGCAGGTTAAGGATCAGGTGCAAGAAACGGTAAACCATTTTGAAAAGAGAAGGAATTTAAATTGCATTTTTGTTGATTAAGTTTTGGTAAAAGTTACAATTTATTTTATGAACTTATGAACTCATTTCTGAACAAAGTGAAGTTTTTCAAAAGTGCAAATTTCCCACTAGAGACTGCATCAGTCCACTGCCAATGGCCAAAACTAACTTGGAAACACGTTCTAATCCCCACTGCAGTTTGGCCCAGCAACTTCTCGTGCTTTTGGCGAACAAAATGTCTGCACTTTTCTTTTGTGAGCATGTTTTGAGCAGAAAACCACTCACATTTCGACAGCAACCACTTGAGCCCTCAGTACGTGGCGAATTTTCTTTTTCCCTCGAACAAAAACAAAGACAAACCCCCAAATGCGCTTGATTTATGAGCTTTTCCCCTGTGCACCAGTCAAGAGAGAAAATCTCTCCCCTGAAATAAACAGAAATAAAAATTCAGTGCCACACTCGTGTCGACACTTTTCCCGGGAAATTTCCCCCAATTTTCATCACCAAGTTGCCGTATTGCCAATCGTCACGTTGGCCTCGACTTCGACGTGCAGCAATAAAATCAGAAAGTCAGCCGATAATCAATTGACATCTCCCAGAAGGAGGCCTCCCCCTTTTGCTGCAGCAAGCCGTGAGATGCAGTATGTCATCGGATTTTCTTCCAGAGGGGAAAACTCCAAGACGTGATCGAAGGAGGCGACGGCTTGGATTTTCCGAGCCCTCTCTGTTCTGAAGGGAGAAGCGAAAATCAACTCCTGGCACACTTGATTGGTTTATTGTTTTGGTGATTTTCTCTTTTTTCGATGGAATTAGGGTGGCGACTCCGCTTTGAATTATTTTGAGTTTTAATTTTCTATACAATTCTGTTCAGGAGGATTGAACAAATTTTGAGATTGAGTACCTCTGAAACTATAAATTGAAGTAATCAATTTCTGTGAAATTATCATTTCTTGACAAACGAGTTGTCACCCTGCTCTTTTCATGAAAGAGCAAGAACAGCTTCGACACGATAAATATTTATTGCAATTGTGTGCAGCAGCTGTCGAACTTGGGGGGGGGGAAATTATGCTTCCGGAAGCGATTGCCCCTAGTCTCTAATTTTGTTTGAGTTGATTAACGAAAAGGGACGAAATTTATGTTTGACGAACAAAGAACGTTCGTGACAATTTTATCGAATTTGGAACAAAGAAAAACGTCAACTTTCTTCAAATCAACCCCGGAGGAGTCTCAATTTATGTAAATTTATGCTCCGACCGAGTTCAACGACATAAATCACCATTTTTGCAGCAGCATAAAAATGCAGCAACCCATCGCAGCATGCAAAAACCATTATCCCGAGACGGGAGATGTTATCACGCACATGGACGCTCCTCCCCTTTAACATGCGTTACCGATATTAAACTCCGTGTAATCGGCACCGGAGCCGGGGCTTCTGTGGCCACCGGCTATTGGCAGAAACGTCACGAACATCTGCCCATATGTCGGGACCAGAGAGGAAGATCGCTTTTGAAGACCTTTTTTAAGTTAGGGTAGATCCTCATTTCAGGCTAGTTTAAATTAAAAATAGCTTTTTTCAAAAGAGTTTTAAAAAGGGACATCCCTAACTCAATTCGCAAATTCTGCGATTTATGCGTCTGCCAAGCCAACTTGTCCGGCTTCTCTGGAAGGCCCCCGGAGGGCGTCGTAAGATCTCTCTCAGTTGCACTTCTTCTGGCGCGTCCGGCCACAGAGCGGAAAAAAGGTGCCAAGTAATGAGCTCGACCCTTCCATCATGGGTTCTTCAAAACGGTCGTCTGAAGGAAGTGCCGATACACGCCAGATTGCGTGCAGATTTAAGTGTTTGCCGATACTGACGGTTTAATTGAATGATAGCCAAGGTTCTTTTGCAGGTTGACAAGCGTTAATTAAAATATGACTTTGATATAACTTTCTCGAACGGCTCAAGAATGCAGGAAACGTTTAGCTTAAATTTTATAGTTACAAGTCACTAGAGTTTTTAGTTGAAACACAGTTTAACCGTTATCTTTCGGGAGTGATTTATGCGTGAAATAATTCTTTTTATCAGTTTCATAAACTGACAGAAAAGGGGCCATTAGTTGCATCCAGATATCCGTAAAGATCCTTGATGCACGAGCGGTGAGTTGCTCTTGCAACTCCTTCAACAATCTGAAAAGGTGGAGTCTGATGATGATAATGGCACTTTACGACTGACGACTGCCTTAAACTGCATAGTGAGGAAAACTTTGGTGAACTCTGTCCAAAATAATCTTCATTTCTTATTTGTCATTCCTTATTTTTCATTTTTTATTTCACATTTCTCATTTCTCATGTCATATTTCTCATTTCGCATTTCGCATTTCGCATTTCTCATTTCTCATTTCTCATTTCTCATTTCTCATTTCTCATTTCTCATTTCTCATTTCTCATTTCTCATTTCTCATTTCTCATTTCTCATTTCTCATTTCTCATTTCTCATTTCTCATTTCTCATTTCTCATTTCTCATTTCTCATTTCTCATTTCTCATTTCTCATTTCTCATTTCTCATTTCTCATTTCTCATTTCTCATTTCTCATTTCTCATTTCTCATTTCTCATTTCTCATTTCTCATTTCTCATTCTCGCATTTTTCTTGAATCTTGAATCTTGAATCTTGAATCTTGAATCTTGAATCTTGAATCTTGAATCTTGAATCTTGAATCTTGAATCTTGAATCTTGAATCTTGAATCTTGAATCTTGAATCTTGAATCTTGAATCTTGAATCTTGAATCTTGAATCTTGAATCTTGAATCTTGAATCTTGAATCTTGAATCTTGAATCTTGAATCTTGAATCTTGAATCTTGAATCTTGAATCTTGAATCTTGAATCTTGAATCTTGAATCTTGAATCTTGAATCTTGAATCTTGAATCTTGAATCTTGAATCTTGAATCTTGAATCTTGAATCTTGAATCTTGAATCTTGAATCTTGAATCTTGAATCTTGAATCTTGAATCTTGAATCTTGAATCTTGAATCTTGAATCTTGAATCTTGAATCTTGAATCTTGAATCTTGAATCTTGAATCTTGAATCTTGAATCTTGAATCATGAATCTTGAATCTTGAATCTTGAATCTTGAATCTTGAATCTTGAATCTTGAATCTTGAATCTTGAATCTTGAATCTTGAATCTTGAATCTTGAATCTTGAATCTTGAATCTTGAATCTTGAATCATGAATCTTGAATCTTGAATCTTGAATCTTGAATCTTGAATCTTGAATCTTGAATCTTGAATCTTGAATCTTGAATCTTGAATCTTGAATCTTGAATCTTGAATCTTGAATCTTGAATCTTGAATCTTGAATCTTGAATCTTGAATCTTGAATCTTGAATCTTGAATCTTGAATCTCTGTTTGGTGACTTCAATTCTATTTAAAAAAAAATCTAGTCTAAGAACTGCCGTTAACACGATAAATTTTTCTATGAAGACATTTCGTCTCTCTAAAGCAAATCGTGTGATTTTTCTGTGGAGACTTTTCATCATACTGTTAGAGTTTCAAGTCTGATCGAGATATTGTGAAGCATAATTGTTCAAAAACTTTTAAGATTTTTGGTCAGTAGGGGAAGGTGGGGTAAGACGACCATTTGAGGCAAGATGAGCAATCGCTCGTACGGCCGTAATTTTTACAATTTTGATTATGTCCAGTATAAGGTCTTAGTCAAGACCTAGAATAAGATGATTATACTTTAATCTGACAGAGTTTTTAACTTTTTAATGGCAAGCATTTCCTTAGCTTGTTACACTTGCCCCACTTTCCCCTAAGTGAAGACAATTGGAGTGGAGACTTTTAGTATCTTTGAGAAGATTTTTTAGTTAGGGGCTATTTGTTAACCCGTTTAGATTCTTTAAGGAGACTTTTCGTCTCTGTGCGGAGAGTTTTGTGTAGACTTTATATCCTTTTGTGGAGACTTTCCAACGATCGATGTTTTTTCCTTTGAAGAAATATTTAGTTTCTCTTTGGAGACTTTTAATCATAATAAGGGTTAGTGAAATTTCACGATTTCGCGGACAGCGTGAAATCCGCGTAATTTGGCTTTTTCCGCGAAATCCCGTGAAATTTTATGTTTGTGTGAAAATGAAACGATTTTTCTCAAAATAATTGATCAAACTCAAATAGGAATAAACATTATTTTATGAAATACTGTAGAATTAAGCGAGTGAATACCCTAGTTTAATTATTAATATTATAAGGCGTCATCCATAAAGTACGTCACGCTCTAGGGGGGGAGGGGGGGTTGTCGCAAGTGTGACAAAGTGTGACAAGGGGGAGAGGGGGGGTACGTGAGACTGTGACGTCACGCTAGACTATTTATTTAATATTGAACTTTTTTTTTAAATATAGCTTTAAAAATTTAATGTTTGATAACTTTTACTCATAAATGAAACACGATTCAAGGCTTTATGAAACAGAGTTTTTGATGATAGATTACTATGCTTCAAAAAACTGTGATGGTGATTTTCATCACTACAACATTGAACAAAATTTAAAAAATCCAAACGCAACCTGTAAAAATTAAAAACATTTTCGAATGAATTCCGAATTTCAAAATCATCCTTTTTATAAATCATGCCACACAGTAAAAAAATGTGTAAATTTCGAAGCTATGATTTCTGAAAGTTGAATTTTACAGATTTATTGATGTAAATTTACCTCAATTTAGACTCAAAAAGTGTCATTACACCAGAAAAGTGGTAAAATTACTCATTTTCAGAGGTAAAATTACACCCTTTTTCTGACATAAAAGATGTACCCCTTCCCAGATGTAATATTACCATGATTTTTTTACTGTGTTAAATTGTACAAAAAACAAGATAGTGCGGAGGGGGGGGGGTCCGACAAAACGTGACGTACTTTCTGAGGGGGGGTCAGAGCCAGCGTGACAAAGTGTGACAGAGGGGGGAGGGGGGGGGTTAATTTTGGCCGATTTTAGCGTGACATACTTTATGGATGACGCCTAATAGGGTAAGTGATTTTTGACGATTTCGTGGACGGCGTGAAATTTTTAAATTTCATAAATATTTCATCAATGAAGACTATTCAATCACATTTAGGGGAAAACGGGGCAAGTGTAACAAGCTAAGGAAATGCTCGTTATAACCCATTAAAAAGTAAAAAAATCTGTCGGATTTTATTATAATCATCTTTTTCTAGGTCTTGACTAAGACTTTGTAAGAAACAGTTTTTAAAAAATCCAGTTTTTTAATGTAAAAAATTGATTTTAAATTTTTTTATTTTCCGTACGTTCTACTCAACTAGTGGGGCAAGACGAACAACCCGTTGGGGCAAGAGGAACAATGCATGAAAAAACATGTTAATTTGCTAACAATTGAACTGTTATCACTTAGATACTTCAGATTAGAATGTATTTGAAAGGTTTCTTCCATTTTTAGATTAAATAATAATATTTTACTAAGAATTTTATCGTTTCTACGCAAATAAATATTACTTAGATGATAATTAGTAAATTTTCATAATATCACTTTATTTTGTATGGACATTTTTTTAACAATTGTTTATCAATTTTTAAGTATTATCAAATATTTATTTCCCGATAAAATATGTTGTTGCAGCAATTCGTATTTTTCCCATACTAAAAATCCATATGGTACACTTGCCCCACCTGAACAAGATTTTTTAAAAGCTCTCAACAAAAATAACCAAAAGTTAAATCATACTTCGTAATAGGTGCATGTCATTGGTAGGGACACTATTGATCTAGGAAAAATAGCATTTTGATACAATGAGCCTTAAAACGAACTCTAAGCCTTATTTTGCACTTTCCAAATATTATAAGAAAACAAAGGTTTTGAAAAAACTTCACTAAATCTTATGCCCCGTGGCGTTTACGTCGTTTTGGCGGTTATGTGGTAGTAGAATCAGCTATTTGCATTGCTAGCAACAATTCCTCATACTGGAAATAATCAAAATTGTAAAAATTACTGCCGTACGAGCAATTGTTCCTCTTGCCCCACCTTCCCCTAATTAGTTTTCAATTAAAGAGCTTGAATGTATATGTATGTCAAGTTGATATAAACCATTTGAAAAAATGTTCAGATTTTTTAGTTTTTTTAGAAACTAGCTAAATTTAGTTATATTTTCATTTGCTGTAATGAAAAATTTTACTGCCTTTTTAATTTGAAAGGAATAATTTCGAAAAGCTTAAAAAATCAAACTTTGTTTTATTCAAAATAAAAAAAGAGTTTTTTATATCTTTGAAATCACATATTGAAACACTTAAATGTTTTCTGAGTTCTGTGAAAGTGATTCCCGTGAAAGTTAAAAAATAATATTTTTTTTGTTTTGTTTTCTCATTTAAAATCAAAATTTCGATTTTGTTAAGAATATATATCATTTTTGCAAATTGATTTCAAATTTAGTTTTTGAAAAGTGAGCTAGAAACCTAAACAATATGTTTTAATGGGCTAAATGTCGCAGAAAATTCGATTAATTTTACTCATTTTGGCTGGACAAGATTGTTAAATCTGGCTTTGATATGAAATACAATAAAAGATATAATGATATACCAGAAACAAATAAGCGAAAACATTTTAGCTTTATTAGTCGAATATTAAAAAGCAGTTCAGTAAACGAGTGTACGCGTGCCCTACATTTTGTTTCCAAATATATAAACCAGGTGGAAACTTTTTTGAAAATTAGGAAATTTTTTTGTGTCACGTTACGTGATTTTTTTAGTATATTGAAGAATAATAAATAATGAAGCATAAAAAGTAGTTTCTGTGAATTAAACATAGGATTTTCAGAGTTATTTTAACATTTTTCACGTTCCTCGAAATTTGCGTGAAATTTGGTGTTTTGAAATTGAGGTCCCCGTGAAATTTGCAATTTTCGAGCGTGAAAAATCACTAAGCCTAATCATAATATTAGATATATTTTAATTTTTTGTTGTCCAAAAACAGTTGAGATTTTCGGTTTTTCATTGAAGATATTTGATTTAGGAAGAAATCTGTTCATGTTTGAGTGGAGTGTAGTGGAATGAAATATTTAATCTCCGAATGGAGGCTCATGGTCTGTTTGTGAAGACTCAGGAGCTATTCGTCAACAATTTTAATTATTTGTGGAGCTTTTACGTCTCCATGGACAGAGTTGTGGTCCTTTTGTGAAGACTTTCGAGCTCCCAGTGAAAATGCCGATCGTCTCAGGTGGAAATCATGCCAACTTCTATGGAGTTTTTTTGTATGTTTGTGTAGACTAGTAAACTCTCTTTGAAATAACAATAACAAGAGTTTTTTTTTCTGTGGAGACTTTTAATATTTCTGGGTAGAGTTGTAGTCTGAATGGCTAATGGAGCTTTTCGTTTAAGTAAGGACATTTTTAGTCCTTTTCTTGAGACTTAGTACATTTTTGGAGACTTTCGAACTCCCAGTGGAATTACTGATTAGTTGCAGGTTTTTTTCTGTGAAGACATTTAATATTCGTTTGAAGAGTTTAGGTCTTGATATAAAGTAACTATTTTGTCTCTGTAGGGAAACTTTTAATATGTGTTTGGGGAATTTCGACCTCTCTGTGGAATTAGTGAGTAGTTTTTTGTTTTCTGTGGAGACTATTAATATTTCTATAAAATAGAAAATGAGCTGTTTGCCTCAGTAGAGAGATTTTTCGTCCATATGAGGAGACTTTTAGTTTGTGTTTGGAGACTTTCGAACTCTCAGTGAAAATATTATTTTTTTTGTGGAGAGTCGCTTGTCCTTCTTTTGTGTAGACTTTTAGTATGTTTGTGGAGACTTTCTAAGTTTTTCTGTGGAGACTTTGAATAATGCTGTGTAGAGTTGAAGTCTTGATGGAAATGTAGCAATTCATCTTAGTAGAGAAATTTGTTGCTTGTGGAGACTTTACAACTGTTTGAGATGAAACTAAATTTACTGTGGAAATTTTTGATATTTTGAGAATTGAAGTCTCTCAGTGAAGTTACATGTTTATTTTGTGGAAATATTTCTGTAAAAAGTTGTAGTCTTTATGGAAAATCAGTAATTTTTCTCAGTTGGGAGACTTTGTATCGTTTGTGGTAACTTTTAATATATTTTTGGAGAATTTTTGAATTCTTTTGTGGAGACGTTTTTTTGCGTTTTTGGAAACTTTTGAATTCTCAGTGGAGATGAAACAATTTTGGTTGATACATTTAGTATTTCTGTGTAGATATCGTCTTAAAGGAAATTCATTGGAGACGTTTTGATATTTTTTAATTCTTTCTGTGGAGACTTTTTTTTAATGAAATTTCTATCCATATCCCACTGTGCATCGTCGATTACACGCTTATCGAGAAGAATCCAGCAAAAAACCAAAGTCAGCTCTGCAATTTTGCATATCAACCCGGGCTGATGTAACCGCTCAGACAAGCGACAAGCCTCGATCCCTCTGGCCACGGGAGGGCCAGATCCACGCGGATTGATTGATATCGGCATCATCCGTCGTCGTCGTCATCGTACGGTTGAGTGAACCTGCAGAAGGCGTAATTTAAGTGACTTGGACCCTCAGGGGCGTACCGAAAGGGGGAGAGGCTTGCCTGGTTTATTTTTGTTTTAAAAGGAAGGTTTTTTCTTGTTTTTTTTTTCGAAGAATGTGGCGAGTTTCGTGTTTTACGATGATGCATTACTAAATCTTCCGTTTTCACGGATGCTTAATGACAGCTGCTGCGGCCAGCGGCCGCGGATTCCGGTTCTTACGTTTTCATCGAGTTTTGAAGGGGGCAGAGAATCTCCTTGTGTGACGAGGATGAGGATGATTAATTAAAATTTAGTTGACCGGTTGTTCGGATCTCAAGTCAGCGGGACATTGCATTTTTTTATTCGGTTAATTTGATGCAATTTGCAGGGTTAATTGGCTTGTTTGTATTGCAGTTTATTGAGTGTGCTTTATGACTCACTTGAGGTTTATAGTCATTTCATCACCGTTAAAGGAAATATTTTGAGAATGTTTTATATTTGTAAAAGTTCGCAAAAAGACAAAGTTTCAGCGCAAATTAGAAACGTGCACTATCACCTTAAGGTGTCCCATCTTGTTTCCGAGCAAGTCCTTCAGGAGTACAAGTCTCGTCCAACTGTGTGCACCTCCGACGCAGATCCCAGTGGCACGCAAGACTAATAACCTCGTCCAGCAGAGTCCAGTCAGCGCAAAGAGTAACTTCTTCGAGTTGATAATGTGTATAAATATATCTCCACACGAACTTGCACATTCCGAACCCGGCAGCAGCGCCAGAGACTGTCGTCGGTGGCGTCCCTCCTTTTTGGAGGAGTCCTCCTTTAATGCTCACCGACCAGACCAGACTTGGGGTTCGTTGGTGTTGTGATTGGTTGGCACAATCAAGTTTTAGTCTAGTTGCTGAGAAAATGTAGTTTTTTGAGCTAAGATTTGTGAGTCTACTACCGCCGTAACGAGCACGAGTTAGTCCAATTTGGAGTTACCTCTGTCTTCACAAAATGAGTCAAGACACCACAACGCACTCAAAACGGAGCAGCTACCTCTTTTACCCTCCTCCAAATTAAACACCCAAGGGAGACACCCAAGTCAGTGCTCTCCGAACATCAGGTAGACGATGTCCGGACCATGCAAATTCTTCACTTCTTCACCGGAACGGTTCTAGAGGACGTCCCAAAGAGTTTGTGAGAGGGGGGGGGGGGGTATACCCCCCTCCTCTCCCAAGCTGTGCAAGGGGAACCAAATGTTATTAATTACACACAACTCGTGTGTGTGTGTGCGTTCTTGCCTTTTGGAGTAATGAATAGATTCTGTGCTCTGAACCGGAGTTGCATCCCAGGGCCAAGAATCTCGACCGGGCCGGGGCAGCTCTATATTTACAACATGATTGCATGCAAAATGGTTCGGTGCGGCAACAAAACTTCCCCCGAAGATGGCCGGCATGCAAGTTCACTTAGTTGCTAATGGGATTTAATTTAACATGAAGGCAAGTTATTTCATTTGCCGTTTAGTTCGAGAGGTGCACTCTGCTCGGTAGACTTTGGCGACTTGGAAAAGGTTGAACATGGTTGTACCAGCCACTATTTACACCGGAATTCCGTGCAAAGTCGATCTGTTGATTAAAAATTATGCAGAATGTGTCGTTTGCTAAATTAAAATAAAATATTAACTTCACTTTATTTGTTTTGCTTACAAAATGATAGAAGATTCCTCCAGACCGACTACAATTCAAAATCCTCCACGACCATCAATCACACATTGTTCAAATTCCGAGAATTCAATCGCGTGACTAGCGCTAGAAAGTGGGATGAATATCCCGTGGTGGGCTTGAAACAATTCAATTTATGTAATTTGAGGTTTGTTTGCCCACGTTCGCACATCATAAAACTGACACATGGCTGCTGACCACAAGATTCCTTCACGTGGGCTGATTCACCAAACCGTTTTCAAGTCACTTGGGTGATTGAAAAGATGCAACACATTCACAGGTTTGATGGTCGTTAATCTTTATCCACGAGAATTAACCAATTTGTGATGATGGAGGCAAAGATCAAATTGGCTGGAACTTTGTTCAAAAATTGGCTCATATTCAGATGAGATGAATCATACAACAGCCTTTGGAGCCTTTTAGTTGATGATGAATAAGACTCACCTTTCTCTGTTAAGTAACTTGAGATAGTTGGATGACCTGACCAACATCCAGAGCATCTCTTCACACTCAAACATGAACTGATTTTTGATGTTCTTCTAATAATGTTATAAAAATGCCATGGTTTGGAGAAGAATTACAAAATTACAACAACACTTCAACCCACCACGGTGCCCTTCAAGCAGAGCTGCTGATTTGTTCCAATTTTAATTTTTGGAAGCCAATAACTATTCAGCCAAAAATCCATAAAATATGTTGTCTTCGGGATTTTTTTTACAAATTTAATGAAGGTTCAACATCCTAGAAATTGTAAGAATCGGATAACTATTGCGCCATCCATACACACCAAAAAATAATCGTGTAATTTTCTGTCTAAACGATGCACATAACTGGAGCGTCATCTTTGACGCAAAATTACATCAGATTAGAAAATTACACGACCCTTTCTAGACATTTTTTTAGCATTGAATTTTACACGAGAGGAAAATACGTTGATGTAAAATTCAAATTCATTTAATTTCACTGGGCTGCTCGTGGGTTCCGGAAAGTTTTTGCTCCTGTTTTAGGTTAGGACTGAAACAAAACTATCTTCGACGTTTAAATAAACATGTTTATTTCGACAGTTTCATAACATTCAATAATATATTGTGGATTATTTTTCACTTGCATTCGTTAAGTTCTGCCACTTATTACCAAATTATTCTCCGACATCATGTGACTTCGAGAATCGCCTAGAACAGGTTCCACCTTGGGCACGAAAAGCCGCTGAGTGATTGCACTGGTTCGGTTCTATCGGGAGGTTGAAATCAACGGCGCACATTCCAATATTCAGGTCCGGAACGAGATATTTTGGCGGATTCCGATAGCACTCACTTCCCTTCATTAAAAACTTTACTATTCAGCACTTAACGAGTAGCACTCACATCAACACACATTACACCGTGCCGTTTTTGCTCCAGATGCGGCCACCAAAAAATTTTCGCCGCCAGATTCTTTTTCGCTGGCGTATTTGTTTGAATGCGACGGACGGCTACTTCTGGAGGCTTGTCGATCTTGGTGATGCTCGTAAAGAAATTTCAGAAAGTGGTTCCTGAACAAGCTGCCAAAGGATTTCCAGCCTGGGGACAAGAAAAGATTAAATTGATGATCTATGATTGCAATCAAGAACTGCCTCACTCACCTTGAAATCAGCGAACCCCCTCCGGAATCTGCTTGAGTACCGGAACTGGCAAATAGCTCTCGGGTACCGGACATCAAGTCTCCTCTTTTAAACTACTTTGCACGATTCTAAGGCACAAAAAATTGCCAAAAGATTGCGAAGGGTTCTGGTTCTCAAAACACCTTAGCAGCAAATCAAATTTTCACGCGACTGTTGTGATCGCACAGTGCAAGATGGCTGACTTTGACAATCGTACACGCAGCGATGCAAAGCAACAAAAAAGGGTGAAATTCGAATCGAACTGATGTAAAATTAAGTAACATGATTGAATATTCAGACAAATCGTATGCTCCAGTTATGTGCATCATAAGAGACACAAAATTACATTTAATGAATGTTAATATCCAGTAAAATTGCTCATATAATCACGGATTTGAGTTTTGCAATATTGTTTGGTGATTACGTCTTGTAAGATGTAAAATTAAGTTGAATGTTTTAATAAGTGCTTTGCTTTTCAGTCAATATTTCAATTACGTTAAGAGTAATTCTCATATTTTTTTAGTGTGTACGTAAAAAAGTTAAACATTTACTTTTTTCCATATATTTAGACTGATCTTTCTCACACAAACTTTAAGAGATCAGGCAAATCTTTGATTCTAGAAGGGAGCCCGGAGAAACCCCGGATTTGAACCACCCCACTGTGTATTGTAATCTCCCTTTGTTTTTTTTTGGAAATAATGCAGCATAAAAATGTTTTTATCTCATTTTCTATACATAAGAAAAAATATAATTTTAGGCCATTTTCAAAAGTAAAGCTTGATTTTGAGATCTTTAAATTATTTTCATTGAAAGGTGCTGAAAAATCTTCATTTTGCAACTTGTTGCTTAAATTACTATTTCAACATTGAAAATTGGACCAAAAAAATACAAACTGATTAGGTTACACTTAGTTTCTCTTTGAATTCTATGTGAGACTATATCTGACAAATTAATTGCCTTTTCTCAGTTTTCTCAGCTTCTAAAAAAATAAAATTCAGAGGTGCTTTACTTTCAAGGATATTTTTTTAATGAAAAAAGACTAAAAAAATAAATATCTTGGTTAAGGTATAACTGGATAACGGTTCATTTTATCCAATAATTGAATTTTGCTTTTAAAAACTGATTTTGAATATTTTTCGCTATTTTTCAATAAAACCACAGGGTTTAGGTGATAGGGAGTGGATACGAGTAAGTTTTTTGTCAAAGAATTTCGAGAAACCAATTGTATATTTGGAATTTAAGTTTTGAGCATAAAAATTTGAATAAAAACATGTGATTTTTTTCCGTGTACCTATTTTTTCACAAAAGTGATAATCATAACCTTCAACTTTTCCGAAGACACCAAATCGATCAGAATATCTCTTCTCAAAATATAGAATTTCAAACATTTACATACTCTCCTTGTATAACCAGGAAAAATTAATTAATGCAAAATTTAACAAAGGACAAAAATTCATCTAAACCAAAAAAAATAAAGAAAAGTCGTTTTGCGAAATCTTAAAAAAATCACTGATTGATTTAAAAGCATTTAAAAAAACATGTTTGGAATATTATTTACTTTTTTATGCGATTCATTTCTGTACTCAGATTTTTACACAGAATTTTTGGACAGCATTGTTGCCAAAATGACGGGAACGTGGTGTAGTGGTAAGCGTGGTTGCCTCTCACCCAGTCGGCTTGGGTTCGATCCCAGACGGTCCCGGTGGCATTTTTCGAGAAGAGATTTGTCTGACCACGCCTTCCGTCGGATGGGGAAGTAAATGTTGGCCCGGGCTAACCTAGAGAGTTAGGTCGATAGCTCAGTCCAGATGTAGGAGTCGTCTACCTGGGTCCTGTCTCGATGGAGTCGCTGGTAGGCAGTTGGACTAACAATCCAAAGGTCGTCAGTTCGAATCCCGGAGTGGATGGAAGCTGAGGTGTAAAAAGAGGTTTGCAATTGCCTCAACAATCAAGCCTTCGGACACCTAGTTTCGAGTAGGAATCTCGCAATCGAGAACGCCAAGGCAATGCTGTAGAGCGAATGATTTGATTTTGATTTTTGTTGCCAAAATCGGAAAAAAATGTAAACGATTTTAGAAACATTTCAATTTTTATTAATTCTAAAACATACACCCAAAGAAAAAATATATCTCAAAATCTGCAACATTGGATTTGCTGCAGAAAATGTCTTATTTTATAACATTTTTTGCAGCAAGCCCGTAGATCATTTTTGCCCGCGTGTAAAAATTTCAGCGATCTGCAGTTCTCACCAACACATATAAAGCTGGCCCGTCCCCGAGCAACACTCTAAAGAGAAGCATATGTTGGTGCTCTTTCACTCACTTTTCATCAAGCGTCCATGGCGCGGTGGTAGCGTGTCGGATCAATAACCAAGAAGTTGGTGGTTCAATCCTCGTTCTGGTAAGTGTTTTTTTTTGTGAAATACAACCAAAAAGCCGTCGGTAATGTCGATAATTGTCGGTAACGGGCAAAAATGTCATACTCCTATATCGCAAAAAATGCATGAGGACAGATTTCATGCAGATTCTGATATACTTTCATGCCGCCATGCATCACAATCATGCGACTGCCAGTTGGGTGTAGAGTTACCGGATTTGCTAACAGGATGTCTATTCGTGTATGGTAAAGAGAAACCTGTATTTACGCGGAGGCGTTAAGCTTCTTATTTCGTTGTTTTTTTCTTAAACCAGTCCAGGTGTTTTTTTGCAATTTCGTCTTTTTAGCACTGAAATGGATGCTGAAAAGTTGAACTTTTAAGCACTTGTAAGGAAAAATTATACTTTTAAAATTTTTTTGATTCAATCGATTCATTGACTCAATGCATCCACATCCAGATTTGGAAACTGTGGGAGTTCCGCAGTGCAATTGGAGAGTAGCAGCCTAGGACCGAGTCCAGTGGCAGCGCATCTGGAGACAGCTCACGACCCGGAGGATGTACGAGCAGTAAAAGTAAGTAAGACTCAATGCATGGACATTTGTCCTATAATTCTGTCCAAAGGTTGTTTTTCGAAATTGCAAAAAACGTTGAATGGAACTCGTTACAAAACTTGATTTTTTCATCACTCGTCGTATTTATCCAACTCAGTGAACCTCGTTGGATAAATATACGATTCGTGCTGAAAAAAATCACTTTTTGCAACATATTGCATAAACTACTATTCACAAGATTCATAAAACGCTTAGTAGATCTAAAAAAACGTAAAAAATGCAAAGATTTTGCGTCGTTTCAGAGAAATCAACAATTTCCATAAACGTGACGCTTCGCGTAGAAAGAAGTATCTCTTGAAATATAATTTGCATTAGCCTGGTTTGCATTTTAAGAAATTTGATTCAAATTATCTGAGGAAAGGCTGTTAGCTCAGCTATTAATTCTTTAAAAAAAATAAAAATAAAGTTGGTTTCTTATTAAGACTCACACCACACACATTAAAACTACCGTCATCAGGGGTGTCATTAAGTTCAGCATCAATCTCACCCCCAGATACAATTTTAACCCTTGATGACACTTTTATTATTTTTGAGTCACTCAAAGGTTTGCCATGACTACAACAAAATATTAACAGTTCGTTTGTTTTTTTAAATCATTTTTCAAAGCCAGGAAAATTGTGAAAAGTTTGAAAATTTTGAGTCTTTTTCTCCTTTGAAAACTATGTTTTACATTGACATTGAAAAGGATAATACAGTGAATAAATGATTATCTTTAAAATAAAAAATCTTTGGAAACTATTTAAAAAACAAAAAATAAAAAAAATAAACAAATTAAAAATTACGTTGAAATAAAGAATTCCTTTAAAAATAGTAGTATGAAAACCTTCAAATACTGTTTTAAATAAAAAACTCGAATGTCAACATTCCTTCAAGCAAAACAGTACCTGACTAATCCATCATCACTCGCTAAAACTATTCAATTCATCGTCCTCCCTCTCGACCGAGCAGTCCGATGAATGCAAAGAATGCGAAAAAGTGCTCCAATTTAGGTGCTAATCCACCGGACGGCAATTAATCGTCCCTCGCGTAGTTTGTCGCGTAGCGTCGTTCAACGACAACATTAGCAACAACGTTGACAACACTCGCGTACGTAACAACCCGGTGTACTACCGGTCGTCGTCGTCGATAAAACACAAATTGCAAATAACAAAAATGCCAACATTTTGTTAGTAGCAACCGGGCGCGAGAGAGGTACAAATTACCGCGCGAGTTTCACGGGTAATCACGAACGGCGACGACGACAACACCTGAAAAAATGCGTCATTTTTGCCAAGTTGGCCTCACCTTGGGCACGCGCCACCGTGTGTCATACCGCTGAAAACTGCAGTGACTTGCAGCGCTGCTGACTTGAAGTCAACGGGTAGTAGTAGCGACAAGGCGGATGAAGTAATAACTGCTCAACTGCTGGAATCATGCAGTTGTTTGAGTCATCGAGCGCGTTGAGCAAATCCGATTTGGCAAGGAAATCCGACAATTGGTGGAATTCTTGGTGGAGATCAGCCTGTGTAGATTTTTCTTTGGCTAATGGAATACGCTTTAGCAAAAGGATGCTCCACTAGCAAAAGGTTTTAGAGCGCCTCCACACATGGTGCACATTAGGAGGGTCTAAGTGGCCAAAGCGATTAGCAACTTTGGGGCTTGGCAGATTAGTCGACAGGTGATAAAAGCCGGTGAAGGTAAATTGTTTGGAACACGTTGCATTGAGCATAACTTATTGACCCTGTTGCTTCCACTGTCAAACTTGTCCCAAGCGAATCTATCCGATGGAATCCGATAAGCCCAATCAATTCAAGACCTGCAACTATACGTCGAGCGTGAAACAATCCACCTCAATCAATAATCTGATTGACAGATTAATTGCTACCCTCCCTTTCAATGCTAATGGATTTCACGAATGCATCCATACTAACTACTGCTCCGACTAGCGGTAGTCCGGCACAATCGGAACTAGAGTGACAAATTTGTGTGCAACATCCTTTTGCGCAATGTCACGCGAAATTGCATCTCTCCCCACCTGGGGAAATTCCAAACAGTGCGTCACGTCAATTAACCGCGCGTCATCAAGGTTTTGAAAATTAATTTCAAGAAATTTCTTGATTTTACCCGGAACTTAAAGGGGTATCGGACGAAGTGACGCGAAATTGTGCAAATCATTCTGATTAAGATTGTGGCTATCTTGCGATAGATTTCTGTTCGATTTGTTTTCCCGATAGGCGTAGTGTGAATTGGTCTAGATCTTATTTTGAAAGGTTCAATTTGCACCTTTCTTGACATGTTGAGACGAAGAATAAATAGAGCATAAATTATTTGAGTGAAGGTTGGCGAAGCAAGGAGAAACGCATTAGTACGATGAGGATTTTCGAAATCATGTGCTGTAAAACTTCAACTAATTATACAGAGAAACCTCTTTTTAAGCGGAGGCGTTACGCTTTTTGTTGCGTCGATTTCTCTTAAATCATACATTATTTTTGCAAGCTTCAAAAAACATTTTGTAGTTCTGAACAAAACCTACAAATTGCTTTTAAAAGATTGCGAAAATGTTGGGTCGTTCCAGAGAAATCGACAAATTAGAAAAACGTAACGCATCGCTTAAAAAGAGGTTTCTCTGTAATACAGATTTGGATTTGATGATTAAAAACATTTTGCATAGTAAACTAGTTCCTAATTTTTACTTAAATCTTTTAAAAATAAACATAGAAAAAAATGCCCATCCATTTTTAATAACATTAAAATTTTCACAGAATGTCATATTTTTTATTCTTAAAAACTCAAATTTTCATAATTTGTAACATGGGTATCAAACGAAGCGAAAGTTTGTATGCAGTTAAACTTTATTAGAGTTTTTTGTAAATATTAAATTTTTCACAAAATAACTTATTTTTCGAAAGAGCTTTATTTTTCATAATTTGCAATAAGGATATTTATAATTGTTTTTATTGCATTTTTATTTAATTTTATTTTTCGTTAGATGCTCAATTTTGAATGAAATATCATATTTTTAAAATACTGTATCTTACATAAAATTTAAAAAAAATTGTAGAAAGTTTATATTTTGTCAAAACTGAAGTATTTTTCGTTGAACATCTTAAATTTATTTAATTTATTTTTGTAAAATACAGCCATTCATTTTTTTATGCATAATAAAAATTTGCCTTGTTTGATACGCAAATTTGAGTATTTTTGAAAGAATAGAGAATTTCAAATTTAAATATTTTACAGGAAAAAAGAAAATTCATATGAAATTTCACTTCGTGTTTCACCCATACAACAAATCTTGAAAATTTCAGAATTTTCAAAATATACGGTATTTGTGAAATTTTTTGAGTATTTAGACAGTTGCAAATATTTTTTGAAGTTATGTCCCTTGACTCTGGCCAAAGTCGAGAGGGGTGGCAGAATAAAAATATAAAAATTGTTATTGCAAGGATATTTTAAAAACATTTGAATGCAAATTGTGTTTTAAAATGCATTGTTATTCTGTCCAGTTGCAATGGCATTATATTTTGATAAAAAAATTGTTTTTTTTGAAGGAATTTTAAGAATTGATGAGGAAAAAATAAAAATAGATGCATAGAAGATATGCAAATTTTAAAAAGGTTTTTTCACAAAAATACAATTTCCAAAAAACCGTATCTTTGATTTTGTTAAACATTATTGAATGTGTTTCAAGGGCAAAAAACTTGCAGTTTTTGAGCCAGATAATTTTATGAGTTTTCTTATTCTCACCAAAACAGCCCCCAGTTAATTATGCCAATGTCTCGGCATTCAATGATCCTATTTTCAATGTTCAAAAATGAAACACTTGTTGTGATCTCTTTCTAAAAATGTTAGAATCAGTACTTACTTTGCAAAAGGGCCAAATAAGGCAAAATTTTATATTCTTCTATTTTTCAACAAAAAAAACTACAACATGCATGGAATAGAAAAGGGCCTTAAAAAGTCTGATTAAATTAAAAAAATATATAGGAAATCTTCCAATTTAGTAGAGAATTGTTCTTCTGTAAAATAAAGAGCTTTGATATAAAAAACTCACATTAAAGCTTTTGATACCTACTATTCTTGAAAGAAAATATATAAAATCAACAAGAAAAGTGTCAATAAAAATATCAATAACAATAACTCATTTTTTTCGATACTTAAGAGCCAGATTTTCGCTAGGGGGCTGCTCGCATCGATGAGCTCCAATTTTGATGAAACTTTCAGCGTTTGTTGGTCTACATAAAAGATGAACTCATGTCAAATATGAGGCCTCTACGATGCGGGGAAGTGAGGTAAAATATCAATTCAATTTTTTTCAAAAATGTTCAAAAAAAAAGGCCAAATTTTTAAAATGCTCATAACTCAAGTTTGGCAATACGTGAACCTGCTCGCTTGGTTTCATTCGAAAGGTTTAAACATGCACTACAACTTCGACTTTGAATTACATCTGTCGGATTCTTACTTTCAGAGATATTTATTAATTACTGGAAAGTCGTGATTTTTTTCAAAACTGTCGTATCTTTCTCAAAAACGTAGATACCACCATACCCTATGTGGCGAAATTGAGGCATGGCTTGTACTCTAAGTCTACAATAATAACTTTTTGGTACCTCCGATTGTGGTGAAAAAATCAATAATTCTTTGAAAATCCATTTTTTTAAATTAAATGTTACAATTTAATCAAACCCAAAACAATGGTTCGATATGAAATTGTCTCAATTTCATCACTGAATATGTTTTATACGCTGGAGATGTTAAATATGGAATATTTTGATACAAGACTTTGCGCAAAACATCAGTTTTCATTCAAAAAAACTTTTATTTTAGGACAGGGGTGCTCAAAGTTTGTGGATGCCGGGATAAATTTTAAGCTCAAATGAGCTTGCGGGCCAAACGAATAAAATTTATTATTGAAAAAAAAAAAAATTACGATATTATAATTTAAAATTCTAAAAGTTCATCTATCACTTGATTTATTTTTGAAGTTTTGTTATTTATTTTTTTTTTGAAAATTTCGTTATTTAAAAATAATATAAAGCATAAAATTAAAGTTGTCAATCAGTTTTGCTGATTTTATTGTTTTAGGTATTTGAAATAAGGTATTTAGGTTAAAGTTGTTGTGTTTTCATTGAAATTTTAGAGTTTTTTTTTTACATTTTGAAAATGGTGACATGAATTCTGAACAATTTATGTAATGGCGTGATTTTACCTTTCAATCAATGGTAACGTTTTGGACGTGATAATCCAACAATTTGACTCTGGCTATGGTCGAGGGGAGGCAACAAAATCAAAAAATATACATATAAAAAGTGAAATTACATGTCAGAATTTAAAAATTTCAATGAAAAAAATGGTTGAAAAATGTATTGTACACGCGTTCAGTTGATTTGCAATCATTCTTTTCAAAAATTTCTCAAAAATCTCTTTTCTTCAGCAGCAGTGAATTTTTTACCTGTTCATTCCCCAAGACTAAATAATTCCAAAATGTACTGCTTTATATTGGGGTTAAAGCGTTGAGTTTTCCGATTACTAACACACCAACCTTTGCTATAATATAAAATACTGGATTCATTAAAACTCGTGTTGTCACCTGTTTCTCTTGATTTTGTCAATGCTAACGGTTGATTTTCAACAAAAATGTCTGCTGAAAGTTCATACACCACATCCTGCATCGGATATAAACGTTTAAATAGTTTGATTTTTTTAATTTCATCTGTTTTTTGGCATTCATTTTGTGATCATCTTTGCGAGCCGTTTTTTCATAATGAAAAATGACATTCACATCCATTTTCAATTTAATTTTACTCATTTTTATTTTCTCACTCTATTCTTTATTAAAGTATCTCCAAAAAGTCATGAATGGGTTATGAAATTCAATGTAACAACAGCAATAAAGATAATAGTTTTTAAAATAGTTTCAGCTTGTATTCACAAACTTTTATTTTTTTTTTCAATACAGTTATTGGAATAAGTTTTGCATAAAAAGCCGAAAGATATGTAATAAACATGTTCAGTGATGAAATTGAGACAATTTCATATCGAATCATTGTTTTGGGTTTGATGGAATTGTAACATTTAATTAAAAAAAATGGATTTTCAAAGAATTATTGATTTTTTCACCACAATCGGAGGTACCAAAAAGTTATTATTGTAGACTTAGAGTACAAGCCATGCCTCAATTTCGCCACATAGGGTATGGTGGTATCTACGTTTTTGAGAAAGATATGACAGTTTTGAAAAAAATCACGACTTTCCAGTAATTTATAAATATCTCTGAAAGTAAGAATCCGACAGATGTAATTCAAAGTCGAAGTTGTAGTGCATGTGAAAACCTTTCGAATGAAACCAAGCGAGCAGGTTTACGTATTGCCAAACTTGAGTTATGAGCATTTTAAAAATTTGGCCTATTTTTTTTGAACATTTTTGTAAAATTTTGAATTGATATTTTACCTCACTTCCCCGCATCGTAGAGGGCTCATATTTGGCATGAGTTCATCTTTTATGTAGACCAACAAACGCTGCAAGTTTCATCAAAATCGGAGCTCATCGATACGACCTCTAGAACAAAGCTGTGCCCCCTAGGGAAAATATGGCTCTTAATAAAATTAGTAAAAAAAAATTCTTAGACAATTCTTTTTCATGATTAAGTTTATGAAAAAAAAAAAAACATTTTTCATGGCTTTCTCAACAACCCCAAGGTGCGTACGTCTCATGCGTTTCAAATGTATTATCGATCGATTAAAAAGTGATTCCTGATTGAGGCACGCAAAAAATGCCTCGAACGACACTATTCAATTCAACAGTTTCGCGAAAAATGTCTCGGCCGTGCTAACCTTTGTTTTTACAATTTTAATTGTGTTCCACGCATTGAAGTCACTCTATTTTGATTCGTCGCTATCTCGAAGAAATGCATCATCGTCGTCGCGGCGACATCGTACGACATTCAGGCATTTTTGTGGTTTCCTTTTAGTTTGATGGGGTGACAATGTTCTTTTCTTTTAAGCTTTTTCTTCATAGATTTTAAGGGATTTAACAATTTAAGAAAATTGATTTTTTAGAATTTTATTTGGCTCACTGTCACCCCGATAGACGGAATGTTATTAAATAAGCGCTTTGGATGATCGTTTCGGTATGCACAAGTTCATTCACCATCAGCGTATTAGCTATCAATCCAGTCATAGACGTTTAACCTGAGGGGGTAACCCCAACTGATCGGATATGTGCTATTAAAAATCATTTACTAAACAAATCAACAACGCACGTCACACTGTTATTATCAATTTCCAGTGTTTGAAGTAAACACAACCAGCAGTTCCAGTTGCACTTGATTTACATTTTGAGGGCTTGTCGCGTTCAGAATATATACAAGCGTTAGGAATGCAAATGCACTGCACTCTGTGTAATTGTTTTGCGTAGCATTTTAGTATAATTCCTAGCTTCTAAGCGTCTACTAGACTTAGAATCTGAATGATGATAAGGGATTGAGTCATGTGTCACTCGCTTGAATTGCTAGTTGCACTTCTTGTATGCAAAAATTGCACACTTGCACGCTAATGATAGAGGCAGTCATTTGCACAAAAAACTGCATCCTCGTGTGGAAAACAAACTTCAAGGAATGTATGACACTGAATGTTATGAATTTTATTGTACTAAATTTAGTACTAATTATACATACTTTGGAAAAATTCAACTGTTTCTTTGCTCTTGATTGATTTGAAATTGATCAAATCACAATGTTTTTGATTACTCAAGAATGTTTTCAAAATATCAACACCGTCCTGCAGACCTAATTTGGTTATCATCTCTCTCTCTCGTCATCGTGATCGGATCATTCACACTTCCGAAGCCACTAACCTCAGCGGTGCAGTGGCCACTACCAGCCAGCTATCTAGAAGGCTCCGGTAGTACGTGCCACCCCACCACCGCCCGATCGATGGTGAATCACCACCCTATCGAAGCTGCTGAGCTGGGAAAGGACCAAGATCACACGGCTACGCTGGCTATCAAACGGTTAGTCCCATCCGAACAGCTGTAGAAACCACTCAAGATCGAGCGAACGAGCGCGCGCGCGGGCTCCACCGTCCGGATATACCCGAATCAAAGTTGGATGATTTGTCATCACTAGTCAATCGGTGCTCACCTGAAGAGGTTGTGTTGTTTGAGTGTTGTGGTTGTTACCTGTGCGTAGGAGGGTGGAAGTTCCCGCGGAGAAAATAGCAACAACAAAAAAAGTTACGAAAATGGTCACCAAACATCAAGTGTGGGCAAAGGTCCAGAAGATGTACCGGGGGTTCGTCAAGTTCAACGGCTACACGGTGGCGGTCAGCTGTATCAACTACGCGATCACCTGCGTGCTCAACTCGAAAGTCGACGGCGGCATCGGTGCCATTGTGCCATGTAAGTAGGGGGTTGTGAAAGGGGGAAATCGTGTTATTCCTAATTCAGTTCATTCTGAACACGGAACATCACATTTTGACGCGAAGGCGTTACGTTTTGTTTTTGAATCTGATCTTTCGAACAAACAGATTGCCGTTCGGATTTTTTAAAGGAACTGGTTGTCACGCATCAGTCTACAAATTTCCTTCAACAATTTGAAAAAATAAAGTGTTGCGTTTTGTACAGGAAACCTCTTTTTATGTGATGCGTTACGTTTTTCTGATTTGTCGATTTCTCTAGAACGACCCAACATTATTGCAATATTTTAAAAGCTATGTGTAGGTTTTGTTCAGATCTACACAACGCTTTTCGAATTTTGCAAACATATTCTATGGTTTAAGAGAAATCGACGAAATAAAAAGCGTAACGCCACCACATAAAACAAAGTTTTTCTGTAAGAACACCGCGCCCGCGTTTTGCGAACTTTTCAACACAATTTACTAATCTTGTGCATATCTATGATTCGTTCAAAATTTATAAATTATAAATTTTAAAGCTTCTGCTTGATAAAAGCTCCTTTGATACAGAGAAATCTCTGCTACGCGAAGGCGTTACGCTTTGTATTTGATTGATTTTTCAGATCTACAAATCGATTTTTGAAGTTCGCCAAATTGTTTCTTGATTTCAGAGAAATCGACGAAATAAAATGCGTTTCGCCTTCAAGTTATATGGAGGCGTAACTTTTTTCATTTCGTTGGTTTATGTTAAACCAAACCAATATTATGCCAGATTTAAAACGAGTTTTGTAAATTTACACAAGTTGTACGACCAGTTTGAGTTATAGAGTTTGCAACATATTGTGTACAGAAATCCCTTTTTTTACGCGGAGGCGTTACGTTTTGTAATTGTATCGATTTGTCTGAAACGACGCAACATTTTTGCAGTTTTTTAGAAGGATTTTTTAATTATTGGGCAGTTATACAAATTTCTTTTCGATTTTTGGTTTAAGAGAAATCAATAAGTTACAAACCAAAACGCCTTCGCGTAAAGAGAGGTTTCTCAATGTTCGGCAAAACAAAAACGTTACGCTTCAATAATGTAGGTGTTTTAAATACAGAGAAATCTTTTTTAACGTTATGGTGATACAACTTTTCAATTCAGCAGTTTATGTGAATAAAAAATATAGTCTAACTGCGCAAAGTACGCAGGCGTTACGCTTTGTGATTTGTCGATTTTTCAAACACTGCAGACAATTTTTGAAGCAATTTGTTTGCCTTTATCCATTCTACAATTTGCTTCAAATAGATTCCAAAAATATTATGTCGTTTCACAGTAATCGAAGAAATTCAAAACGTAACGCCAGCGCACTTGCGAGGTTTACCTGTACAGTCAATCTTTATTTTACGCAAAGGCGTTACGTTTGTTAATTTGTCGATTTCTCTTTTTCTCTCAACTTTTTTTCGAATCTTCTTCTTTACAGATCTACAACAAATGTCTTTTGATTCAAAATCGACTAAAAAATACAAATTTTTAAAGTTGTAGAAACCACTTCAAAAAGATCAAAAATGTCTGTATTGCTCCAGATAAATCGACCAAAGACAAAGCGTAACGCCTCCACAAAGAGCCCATTTAAACCCGGTTGCACGCGCAGGCATTACGCTTTGTATTTCACCAATATATCTTTAACCGTACAGTATTTTTGAAATCTTCCAATATCAATTTAATCAACGTTTGTCAATCTACAAATTTCTTGACCAGATTTCAAAAATATAGCAAATTATAATAGATATAGGTAAAAACCATTCCTAACGTCTGTCCGTTTGATATTATTTTTATTGTTCTGCATTCCTTTGAAATATATTTGCAAATCAAAAAAAATGTTTCAATGGCCTTTAACAATTAAAAGTATGCCAGTACTTTCAAATCCAAGAACACGCGCAGGCATTACGCTTTGTATTTCGTCGATATCTCTTGAACAATTCAATATTTTTGAAGTCATTTCAATGCAATTTTGAGAGTTGTACAGAGAAACTTTTTTTACGCTTGAGCGTTAAGTTTTGTAATTTAGCGATTTCTCTGAAACGATGATCATTTTTGCAATTTTCATAAAGCAGTTTGAAGCTCTTAAGCAGATTTCCAAATTGCTTTGAAAAGCTTGCAAAAATGTTGTATGGCTTCTGAGAAACTGACAAAATACAAAGCGTAACGCCTTCACGTATTTTTTTTCTCTGTATCGGTGAAAGTCTGTGCGTATATTCGAGTAATGTGTACCGTCACTCCAGTTGACGGCCAAACAGATTTTATAGCTTTTATGGTTTTAAGATTAGGATTTATTGTACTAACAGTAGAATGGCGAATAGTGCGCAGGCGTTACGCTTTGTATTTCTTCGATTACTCTAAAACGATATAATATTTTTGAAATCTTTTTGAAGCTTTTTGTACATTGAAACAAGACGACCGTTGAACTTTTAAAAGATAGCGAAAATAATATGTAATGTTTGAGATATCGATTAAATACAAATCGTAACGCCTGCCCACTATGCGAGGTTAAACTGAATTTTGTTGTGCTGTATCTGTTCTAACATTAGCCAATAACAAATATCCAAATATTATGCATAAACATGGCTAAAACTGGTGTCCCGATTCACCCCATTTGTCTTGACTTACCACAAATGATGATTCTTTGGAAAATTGTTAGATTTGTTACTTCAATTTAAATAGTTTTATTTTTTTTTGTTGCTGTAAATTTTGCAATAACGATTTGTTTTAGCATATTTGAAAGATTTCAAATTGATTTTTCGTGAGTTTTTATTTTGTTATAATATAAGTAAAATATTTTTGAATCCGCACTTTATCGGTGTTATCTTTTTATGTTGTCTATTTTGGAGAAATGCTTTTTACAATTTTTTTTATTTATTTGTTTGTTGTAGGAGGTTGTCAAAGATGAGCAGTTCTTACATTTAAATAAATTGAAGTTTTATTGCATTCTGTCCAGATTGAGTAGTTTAAAATGATTTTAAAATGTTAAATAATTCATTCATTTGCTGAATTTTGATGTGTTTTAACATAATTTTTATTTCTTTTCTTTCTATTTCAATGTAGCGTTAATTATTTAAGGTTAATTTCTTTCACGTTCAAGTAGTAAAATTAAGATTTGCGGTAATAAAAAACACAAAATTTCTCCAAGTGATCTGCAAACGATATTGTACTAAAAACATCTCCAACCTTCCTTACAGTTCTCAAATCGATAATGGACAACCAAAAGGAACCGGAATCGCCCGTCCTATACCTGGGACTTTTCGTGGCCAGCATAATGCTCTTCATGGCAGTCTTCTGGGTAAGTTCTACCAGATCACCCAAGTGATCCCCAAACCTAACCTCACTTTTCCCTTTCCTCCCCTTCCAGCGCTGCAAAGCCCTCATCATCCCGTTCATCGTGTCGTACACGCTGGTCGTCGAGAAGGAAACCGACGGCAAGTTCAAGTTCAAAGCGTACTGGCAGGCCCTGTTCACGATCTACACCGCCGTGACGATCCTGCTGCTGTTGCTGCAGGGGATCTGCTCCTGCTGCGGCAGCGACGAACCCACCAAAGACGTCGTCGACTACGGCGGATCGCACGCGAGTCTTCAGCAGCAAAAGTCGGTGCCTCCGCGCAGTCGCTGCCAGCGGATCTTGGCGTTCTTCTGCTGCGGCACGTGCTGCTACCGGAAGCGCAAGCTGAACCGGCTGGACTCGCAGTCGCACTGTTCGTGCGATACGCTGAACATCCGGATTGCCGGACCGAACGATAAGCACTACCATAGGGTGGTGTTTGTGTAGCTTTGAGCAGTTGATAACGTGGCTTAGTAGGAGACCAAAGAGAAACCCAGTGGCAGTGATATCGCGAACGAAAATAGTAAAACCGAATGAATCTCACGAAAAAAGTGAATCGAAAGCGAAAGTTAGTTGAAATTTACCCCTCCGCCATTAAAAATAAGTAAGATTTCATCATCGTGTACGTATACTCAACTCAGGCTTAGGCTTAGGATCGTTAGCAATTTGAATGTTAGGTGTTAGGGATTGTTCTGGAGTGACTTCACCGAAACGGGCGCGCGCGTAATTCGGGGTGTGGACGTAAATGCGCGCCATTTTTTCTTGTATCAGGATAAAGTGCGGCCGTGTGAATGTGTAAACTTCAAGTGTGACATTTGAGAGTGAGTGTTGAAATGTGTATATTTTTAAAATTCCCCACCCGCACCGTGTTGAGGGAGTCACTAGGCAATGAGTCATCCAGGCCAGGTGAGCGACGGTGACGATTTGGAAAACGTGAACAGCGTGATTTGATGGATTTTTTCTTAAATGATTGGCTTGTAGCCGTCGAACGGAGGAATCCAGGTGTGCAAGCACGCGAGAGTTTGAGCAATGTGTCTGGATTACGCAATGCTACGGGAGCGCAAGGTGAATTATTAGACTCATGTAGGGATAATTACGATTGTTACACAGAGTAGGAGAATGTTATTTTTAAGGAATCTAGTAGAACAAATATTTAGGAAGACTATACAACAGAGAAGATTATTTATGAACAGCATTGACTAAAGAAAATGTTGGAGGAAATATGCCTATTTTTAAAACATTTATATTTTAGCTTATCAGAACTTTTTCTTCAAATCATAGCTTCTTAAAATTGATTTCTACTTTTTCAAAGCAAGTGACTCAGAAAACAAATGTTTAGTCTCAAAATTTGTTTATTTTCTTTAAAGAAATCTGAATAGTTAAAAATTTAAAAGTGCTTCAAATAGGGCGCTCAACATTGTAGGTTGAGAATGCGTGTATTTCCTCTAGCATTAAGGACTTTTGCTTATTTGGCAATTGCATAGATAAAGGATTATTTAGGAAACCAAGTGCGTAAGTAACCATAATAAAGAAATGTAGAACCCAAGTTGAGTTTATTTAAAACAACAAGTCTTGTAGTTTTATTTACGCGTCGAAAGCCAATCGAATATAAGAAAAACAAGATACGTGACTTACAAAAAGAACGATTTATTCGTCCTGAAAACTAAGTCTTTTTGAAGGTGCCATTAAACTATCAGTAATTATTTGTAACAAAAAAAATAGAATGCACATTAGGGTGGTCCAAATCCGGGCTTTCTCGGGACTACCCCCTGAAATCAAAGATTGACCCATCACTAGGCTAAATTCCGAATTCGAGCTTATTCTTACAACGGGAACTCCTTCCTCTAATCGCTTTAAGTTTTTTTTTTGGGAAAAATCGTCAAAATGTATGGAGAAAAGCAAATATTTCAGTTTTTTACCGGTGGAAAGCGCAATAGTCGTCCAATCTTTATCAATTCTCAGATATAAAGCCTTCATTAAATTTTGAACAATTTTCCGGAAGACACCATATTTTTAGGATTTTTGCTTAAAAGTTATTAGCTTCCGAAAAGGACCGTTTTTGCGCAAGGAGGGATTCCCGTTGTAAGAATAAGCTCAAATTTGGAATTTAGCCTAGCGATGGGTCAATCTATGATTTCAGGGGGTAGCTCCGAGAAAGCCCGGATTTGGATCACCCTTCACGGATAGAAATCCTGTAAGCAAATCCGGTAACACTGTGTTGTTGAATTCGACAACATGGAAATGTTTCCAAAATCGTCAATATTTTTCTCAATTTCGCTGCAATTTTTTTCAAAATCGATAACATTGTTATTCAAAATCGAGAAAAATGTTGCAAAACTGTAACAATATGAATGTGAATTGATCAGAATCTTATTTGTTATAACCGATGTATAGAGAATGTTCTTATTTTTAGAACGCCTTTTAAAGTTTGGTAATCTGTTTTGATTGTCAAAAGATATTCAACTTACAAAAGACACCAATTTTTTTAAGCGAGCTTGGGGTGATCTCGTGCTCTGGCACCATTTTTGAAATGAAAAAATCTACCTTAATTTTTTTTGTGTCTAAATTTTAATTGCTTTTGACTATAAACTTAAAAAAAATTAAAGTTAAGAAGTTTCTCTAAAAATGTGTTATAACAAATATTTTTAAGGTCAGTTAAAAATCAGTACAAAAAATCAAAATCTATTTTTTTTTAACTAAAATAATATTTTTATTTTTACAAATTCTGATTGAGGTCGGTAAATTATGACTTTCTACGTACATAAAGCTATTTTGATTTTTTTCTTTAATTTATTCGATCCAATGAAACTCGCAAACTCTGCCCTCTTTATTGAATAAATCTAGAGTAAATTTTCAAAACAGTCTATGAGTCTTGGGTTTCCTATGCAGATAGGACCTTTTGAAAATTTAATCTAGAAATCATCTGTTGAAAGGTAGTCAAAACTTAAGCTTCGGTTAGCAACTGTACGGCAAAAATGCTAAAACAAGGAATAAATTAAATGAAACAAAATTAAATTTATTTTCATTCACTGCTTTTTATTTTTTTTATAAATAGTAAATTCCATCCCAATTTCTAGATGTAACAAACTTTAATGGTATTTGAAACATCAACTTAAAAAAATCTAAACTCTAGGGAGTACATATTATCTTTTTTTCTAAATGCTCCAATCAATTTTCTTCTTTCCAAGTTTAGTTAAAAAAGTCAATTGGAGTCATTTTATTTAAAAAAACATTGCTTAATCCACCTTTAGGTGATTGGTGCCTTCCTCACAACCGTATAGTGAATATCTTCATCCAGAATTGCATCATTCCCCCTCAACATGTTTAACAAATTAAGCTTCAATACTCATTTCTTTCGATAAGGTTTTCAAATTTTCAATCCATTTGGCTCATCTGTAAGATCTTTTGATAACTTATACAACGATAGTTCGCATGATAGATCCGGACAACGTTTTCATCAAAATATCTGAGATCCGGCCTCTAAAAAGTGCATAAACAACATTAAAGTGCATATAACTTTTGATATGGTTATCAGAACTTTGTTGTTTTAGGCTCATTCGAAAGGTCTTTAATTATCTAACTGACGGCGGGTCGCATGATGGACCCGGACATCATTTTAATCGAAATATCTGAGATCCGGCCTCTAAAAAGTGTTTAAATACCATTTAAGTGCTAATAACTTTTGATAGGGTTATCAGATCTTCTATGTTTTAGGCTCATTGGAAAGGCCTTTTTAATACCTTTCTAAAAATGTATAGCATGACGGATTTTCTTACAAAAAACACCCTTTTTACAATCTTCCGGACTTTTGTTTAAATTTTTTTAGCATAACTTTTGAAGTACTTTTCTAAACTTCATAATATTAACTAGGGTCTTGTGGGACCCCGAGACGAATCGAATGAGACCAACACGGTCCAAATCGGTGCAGCCATTCCGGAGATAATCGTGTGCATATTTTTCGGTGCACGGACTAACATCCAGACACACACACAGAAATTGGTTCAGAATTTGATTCTGAGTCGATAGGTATACGTGAAGGTGGGTCTACGAGGTCGAATAAAGAAGTTCATCTTCGAGTGATTTTATAGCCTTTCCTCATTGAAGTGAGGAAGGCAAAACCATTGCATTTTTCACTACACAAAAATAGTTTATCAAAGTTTGAAGAACATTTAAATTTTATTTAAAGTTCCTCAGAAATTTAAAAAAAAAGTCTCAGAATAAATTAAAAGCCACATAACTTCGATTTTCAGAAGTTCCACCAGAACCTAAACCAAAAGTGCTCTGATTTGGCCCTAATTTTTTGTTGTAGTTTCTTGGTCAAAATAATAAGATTTTTATCTGAATTAAATAAAATTCATTAACAAATTTTGATTTTTTGAACGAAAGATCGGTCAAAAAACTAAAAAAAAAAAGTTTCTGGATTCATTGCTTTTTTGTAAATTTGTCCCAGAAGCATAACTGTCAAAATGTATAAGGCCATTACAACATTTATTTCAAGCTTATGTCCCCTCCTCTTCAAAATTTCCCTGAAAAATGAGAGGGCAAACAAAATTATTGATTAAAATTCAAATTTTCATTTCAAAACTTGTTAATCGATTGCAGACTATTCAGAATACATTGTTAAATATGTTTTTAAAGCAAATGTAGACTTTTAAGGCCATTTCCAAATTTTAAATATTGTGATTTTTTCCCGTTAAAGAAGTACAAGCTTAGGAAAAAAATGGATTCATTGGTATTTTGCAAATTTTTAATACCGTCAGTGGGGGTGACTATGGGTCGAAAAACGATACATCTCTAGTATTTTCTTAATAACAAAAACAATTTAAATAACATCGGAAATCTTTCAACGTAGATTTGTTCTTAGATAGTTTACTAACATTTTCCCAAAATATGGTGGATTTTGATGAACACTACCTTAAATGCCAATTGTTTGAAAATTGACCCAATCTCACCCCTTAGAGGGGGTGACATTGGGCCAAATGAAACTAAAATTATGCTCAAATACAACGATATGGTAAAAACAAGCCATCCAACAGTGTTTCTTGCTCGAGGGAATCGTATTGACACGCTACAATGTTTGAAGTGGAGATTTTCAAACATTTGGGTAGTTTTCGAGCAATCCTAACAAAAATATTAGAAAAATGATTTTACGAGAGGTCATTTTTGGCCAAAAACGTACCCCAACTTTAGACAGCTGCCAAAATAACAGGATTTGTTCTAGAAACGAGATTTTTTCAGCAGAGTCATCTTAAGATGTCCCCTACACAACCCTTTCAACAGAATTCATTTTCATTGAGAAGAACCTGAGAAATGGTAAAATCCGTAAAAAATCACTTTGACCCAATCTCACCCCCCAGACCCAATGTCACCCCCACTGACGGTAATTGCATGATTGTGATGAAATTTAAAGCATTTTGTGATACTTTTGCTATTTTTGTGCCTTCCTCACCTCACTGAGGCATGGCTATAAAATCACTCGAAAAATGAACTTCTTAAATACACCTCTCAGTTATGCCTTTACGTATAGCTATCGACTCAGAATCAAATTCTGTACAAATGTCTTTGGGATGTGTGTAGACATGATTTTTTTCCACACGATCATCTCAGAACTGGCTGAATCGGTTTTGGCCGGATCCGCATTATTCTGTTCGTTTTGGGGTCCCCTAAGACCCTTTTAAATTTTATTCTGTTTGGTGAAGTACTTTTAAAGTTATGTCGTGAAAAAGTTTTCTTGTAGCTACTAAAAAGGGTGGTATTTGCCTAACCTTAAAGTTGACTATGAGATCCTTATTAGTTGCCAATACACATAATAATTTTTTTTTTAAGGAGGTTGATCGTAGTAATCGGTGCGTGCGGGCGTGAAATTTTTTTGCTGCGTCATGTTTTTTTCGAATTTAAAATTAACCTTCTAGGAAAATTTTAGAAAATTATAAAGTGTCTAAACCAGATATTAGATCCGTATTTTGCCTTTTCTGACAGTTGGTTGTAATGTCATCATCCGCGGAAAACTTTGTGAGGTGTAAGCTGCCAAAGCGAAGAACTGGACATTTCTGCATAAAGAGTGAAGTCTTCCGAGTGTTGGTCCAGAAGGGGTTTCTACTTTCTTTTCGTATGGATATCGTTGAAAATGTCGGGAAGCTGTTCCAAGGAAATTGGAATGTTGGGTTCCGATCCCTACGAAATCTACCAAGCCGATGGATCGGAATTTTGCTTGTGAAGGAGGTTTATTATGGATCGTTGAATCTGAATCTTGATTTGGTGAGATCTATCCATTTTATCTGTCATTATTTGATTTTTTCCCCTTATTTTATATGATATTCTATTGATCAAATGATATATCCATATTATCCCTTTCCCACCTTCCCTAACCCCCCCCCCCCCCCTCTAAATATTATTATCTGCCAAATTTACACTAACACACCACACCACAACTGATTCGGAGCGTTTGGTACGGTATGTCCACGCATCCTTCCTCCCTGATGATTCTGTGAAATGTGATCCGTTCACAGAATCTGTCTCTGCGGTTAATGCAACGCAGTAGGCCTGGCCGCTTTAATTTTTGCTATACATTTTCGGGGTAACTCGGATGTACTGTAATCATTAATATTGACAAGAAAGGACTTGAGGCGTAATCTTACCACAAGTTCTTCCAGGATGCTTTCTTCGGACTGGCTGCGCTTGTGTTCGATTAGATTAGATTAGATACACATAATAATTTTTAATTGTATTTTTTTTTATCTTTATCACTAAACGTATTGGCAATTTTTAGGATTTTTTTTTGATTTTGCAAGATATTGATTATTAAAGTTCATGGTTCCACGATTAGTTTAAAAAATATAGTAATTTGATTAACTATAGGACTAACATTCCCATCCACTTCCACGTGACTCTACCACTGGTCGTGGCCGGCGCCGGTATTGATCAGCATTATAGGGGCCTTTGAGAAGTTGCGAAGCGAGGAAAGATAGCACCCACTCATCTTCCACGGCTCGTGGATGTAACTTCTGAAGGTCCTGGTCAATAACGGAGTAGCAACTGCGGGTGGGCACCTATGCTTATGCTTATGCTTATAGTAATTTGATTAACTATAGAAAGTTTACTTTATACATATCATAGATTATCAAGTTGTGATAATTATATAAAGTCATTTTTTAATGAAATATTCGATAATACCCCATTCACACGGGCTCCTAATATCCGGTTTTAAAAGATAAACAAGATTTTAACTCATGCAACTTTGACAGTTGAGGTTATAAAAATGGTTATAACCGACTATAAGAAGCCCATGTGAACGGGGTTTAAGACTGCCAGTCAATTATTTGAAAATCGAATAAATCAGCTGAAAGATAAAAGTTGTGGATTGGAGATAGTACAATCACGAGAAAAAAAATCAATTGAAATTATGGTTTTGTAAATCATTGATTTTGTACACTAAACTGTTCAAATACTGGTTAAAACCCATGCAAATCAACCCAAACAAACGTCTGTCCATTTTCCAGTCAAAGCAATCGAAACAAAGAAAACCAATCAAAATCATAGATAAATAATTTCCTCCTCAGCCTGCTACAGAACAGCGACAGCATGTTGACAGGGCACGCAGGACACATTTTAATCATCCAGCCAATTCCCTCCACGTGCGATACATTTGCATAATGATGCTCATTTGAGTGGCAAAAACCAAATCGCCAATGCAAATGACATCAAACAGTTGTGTCAAAAGCAGACCGACTTTTCATCTCATTTGATGGTTCAATTTCTGAGTGGTTTTGAAAAGAGTTTATTAAATTAAAATCAGTAAATTTTGTCAAAAAAAAATTTATCTGAGTGAAAGTTAGTAAAAATGTATAAAATTAATTGGAAACATTTTAAAAACTTATTTCACAATTTAACAAAAGTTTGCGAAACACTACTTCCTAAAGGCTGGTGAACTCATGATAATTTTAAATGTTTCAATCGACAGTTCAATGATAATAATCGTTGATGATTTGCTCGTGCTCGATGCGCGATTGCCAGGCTGAGTGAGAGTGAGGGAGTTCACTCACACTCTTCGCAGTGCAGCTTCGAGGGTGAGTGTCTCGAAACTTATTAAAATTTCAACAGAGAGAGAGACTGTGTCCAGTCTGGCAAGTCACCCCCGCACAAACACTCACCGGACAGGTTCAACCTTCCGTGGCCGAATGCAAATTGACAGTTGCGAAATTTAATTAATTCCGGCTTTCTCTCTCTCTCGCTCGATGGGATAATGACGGTGACGAGTTTTGGTTGTTTAATTTCCGAACGAGTGCATTTCAAACTGCATGCAAATGTTTGGGAGGACATCCCGCGGGGAGAGGATGTGGCGAGCTGTGGAGATGACAGGAAGTTTGACGATGTTAGTGTGCGTGCGTGCGTGTCTGTGTGTATTCCGACGAGGATTAAATTTAGCACAATTGTTTGAAAAGTTAAATTGCTGTTGACAAGCACCGAGGGAAAACGGCGCACCGTTGAGTTGGGGCAAATTAATTCAAATATGCAAACACACTCTTGACGAAACAGGCGAAATTTGGACATTTTCGACGGCTGCCTAAATACTGGCCAATTGCATACATTCAGGGGTTGGTGCATTTTATGATGCATCTCTAAAACACGACATTTTATCTAGCAGCATAGATGCCGTTACTCATCGAAGCTGTTATGACAGGAAGTTACTAGCCGTTTGACGTACTGGTGGCAAATATAATGATTAGAGCCCGGTGGGTGTGATTGAGACTAGTGCAGTTTAGTGCAAGCGCTTAGAAACCGCATAGTCTGGCCGTGAATCAAGGTTAGGGAGGTTTTTTTTGTTCTCTTATTTATGTTTCCATTGGGAAATTACCTTACTAGATATAAGCAGGAAAAAGGTGAGTCTTCGTCTGCATTTCCTGGAATGATTCAGCCTGACGGTATGAGTCTCTTGTTGATGCAAATTTGATGACAAATATATTGTGCTTGTTAGTGGTATTAATTGATTTTTTCAATTTTTAAAAATCACCAGAGCTTTTTGAACATTTTAATTTCTATCAACTTAAAAAAATGCAAAACAGCAACTCTCAATCAATTCAGAAAGATCGGTAAAATCGGTATCGGTTTTACCAATTTTACCTATTTAACAGATTTTAATGATTTGACCAATTTTATCAATTTTACCAATTTAAAAAAAATAGCAACTTTACCGATTTTTACCAATTTTACCAAATTTTATTTTTTTCAATTTTATCAGTTTTGTCGATTGATCAATTTTACCAATTTTACAAATTCTAGCCATTAAATCATGTAATTTTTAAAATTTTACTGATTTTGTCGATTTTACCGATTTTATTGAGTTGAGTTGCTGTTTTGCCTTTTTTAAATTGATAGAAATAATACCGGTGAAATTGGTAAAATTGGTAAAATTGCTAAAATTGATAAAATTGATAAAATTGGTAAAATTGATAAAATTGGTAAAATTGGTAAAATTGGTTAAATTGGTTAAATTGATCAAATTGGTCAAATTAGTCAAACTGGCCAAATTGGTCAAATTGGTTAAATTGGTTAAATTGATCAAATTAGTCAAATTAGTCAAACTGGCCAAATTGGTCAAATTAGTCAAACTGGCCAAATTGATCAAATTGGTTAAATGGTCAAATTGGTCAATTGGTCAATTGGTCAAATTGATCAAATTGGTCAAATTGGTCCAATTGGTCAAATTGGTCAAATTGGTCAAATTGGTCAAATTGATCGAATTGGTCAATTTGGCCAAAATGGCCCAAATGGTCAAAATAGTAAAATTGGTCAAATTGGTTAAATTGATCAAATAGGTCAAATAGGTCAAATTGGTCAAATTGGTCATATTGGTCCACATGGTAAAATTGGTCAATTTGGTCAAATTGGTAAAATTGGTCAAATTGGTCAAAATGGTTCAAATGGTAAAATTGGTAAAATTGGTTAAATTGATCAAATAAGTCAAACTGGCCATATTGGTCAAATTAGTCAAACTGGACAAATTGGTCAAATTGGTCAAATGGTCAAATGTCAAATTGGTCAAATTGGTCAAATTGGTCAAATTGGTCAAATTGATCAAATTAGTCAAACTGGCTAATTTGGTCAAATTTGTAAAATTGATCAAATTAGTCAAACTGGCTAATTTGGTCAAATTGGTCAATTGGTCAAATGGGTCAAACGATCAATTGGTCAAATTGGTCAAATTGGTCAAATTGGTCAAATTGGTCAAATTGGTCAAATTAGTCAAATTGGTCAAATTGGTCAAATTGGTCAAATTGGTCAAATTGGTCAAATTGGTCAAATTGGTCAAATTGGTAAAATTGGTAAAATTGGTAAAATTGGTCAAATTGGTCAAATTGGTTAAATTGGTTAAATTGATAAAACTGGCCAAATTGGTCAAATTGGTTAAATGGTCAAATTGGTCAATTGGTCAATTGGTCAAATTGATCAAATTGGTCAAATTGGTCAAATTGGTCAAATTGGTCAAATTGATCGAATAGGTCAATTTGGCCAAAATGGCCCAAATGGTCAAAATAGTAAAATTGGTCATATTGGTTAAATTGATCAAATAGGTCAAATTGGTCAAATTGGTCAAATTGGTCAAAATGGTCCAAATGGTCAAATTGGTCTAATTGGTCAAATTGGTCAAATTGGTCAAATTGGTCAAATTAGTCAAATTGGTCAAATTGGTCAAATTGGTCAAATTGGTCAAATTGGTCAAATTGGTCAAATTGGTCAAATTGGTCAAATTGGTCAAATTGGTCAAATTGGTCAAATTGGTCAAATTGGTCAAATTGGTCAAATTGGTCAAATTGGTCAAAATGGGTAAATTGGTTAAATTGATCAAATTGGGCAAATTAGTCAAACTGGCCAAATTGGTCAAAATGGTCCAAATGGTCCAAATGGTAAAATTGGTAGAATTGGTAAAATTGGTCAAGTTGGTAAAATTGGTCAAATTGGTCAAATTGGTCAAATTAGCCAAACTGGCCAAATTGGTCAAATCAGTCAAACTGGCTAAATTGGTCAAATTGGTCAAATCGTCAAATTGGTCAAATTGGTCAAATTGGTCAAATTGGTCAAATTAGTCAAATTGGTCATATTGGTCAAATAGATCAAATTGGTCAAATTGGTTACATTGGTCAAAATGGTCCAAATGGTAAAATTTATTTATTTATTTAATGCGGTTTAAGTTGCAGAGGATTAGGTCATCATCCCACGTCCTCTAGGCGATGTAGCACAAGAGATTCAAATATCAAGCGACCAATTGCCACAATTTACACTCAGTTTTTCTTTCAAAGTAACACGAAGAAAGGTATTGCATCGAAACAGCTAATCCATTTTTTTAAAATCAACCTGCAAGACAAACTGCGTTGCATTAATCACAGAGATAGATTTTGTGTACGCGAGAAGGATGCGTGGACATACCGTTAAAATGTGTCAAGAGTTGGTGGAGCAGATTTTAATAAATTTTTAAGAATTTCAATAAACTTTGCGTTTTTTGTACAATTTGACTTCATTTTGCAACTGAGTGTGCACGTGTCACACTGTACAACAAAAAAAAAAGTATTGCTATTCTCAGGTCCTGTATGTTAAAATTGACATACCATAGGGTAAAATGACGATAGTTGTTCAAAATTATGCTTTTGATTATATGCTGGAGTGAATAAATGTAATCCTAGGCCAGATAAAATTGTGGTGTTTTGATTTTCGGAAATAACTTTAAAAAATCACGAACTAAGATTTACCCTATCGTTAAGATGCTGCACTGCCTAATTACCATCCGTTCCTTTTATGACCACAAAGCAACAAGTTCGAGGGTTTCATCCACACCCAACACTGTCAAAGGTGTATAAAAGCCAAAAACCTGCAAGCTCATCTGCTCCAGAAAGTGACAGCTACCGAGCAAAGATGGAGGACGTGCAGCAGTACTCCAAGTCAAAAGCGCTGCAGATGAACACGACGAAGGAAATTCTACAAAGCTCAAAGTTCGTTTCAAAATGGAAAAATCACACCGATCTACGCCTGCTGGACATTGGTTGCGGCGATGGCGAAGCCCTGGTCAGGCTGGTACTCCCGTTGGTTCCCCGCTACAGCAGCGTGTTGGCGATCGACATCCTGGAACTGATGATTCGAGCATCCCGGGACAGCTTCGGCTCGGTTCCGCGGGTAAGCTTTCGAGTGTTTGACATTGCCACGTACGATGCGGCGGCGATCAAGCACTTGGGCAAGTTTAGCCACATTACGTCGAACTTTTGTCTGCACTGGATCAAGGACCAGCGACAGCTGTTCAGGAACATATTTAAACTGATGCTTCCCGGAGGGCAGCTGATGGCGACACTGCTGCTGGACACCGAACTCAGCAAAGCCGTGCGAGAGCTGGCCACCATGGACAAGTGGGCACCGTTTATGGAGAACTGGAGAAGCTATCCGTCGGTTTACGCTCAAAACGCTCAGTGTGATTATTCGATAAGAGAACAGCTCGAACTGGCTGGTTTCGAGCAGATTGAAGTGGAAATTAAACTACAAAAGTTTGATTTTAAACGGGAAAGTCAACTGAAAGGTAGGTCGATACATTTTCTCAGAAATAAAATTTTATTATTAATTGACTTTTGTGTCTCAGATTTTCTACAATCGGTCAATCCATTTGTTCAACGAATGCCACTTTGCTTGAAAGATGAGTATATTAACGAGTTTATGATAGCGTGTCTAAAAAATATGACAAAACTGAAAGTAACATTTGAAATGATTGTGTTAAGTGCCATTAGACCCACCAGTTTTATTTAATTTTTTTATTTGAATTTAGAAACTAGGATTTTTTTGTTAACTACAGCTGAAGCAATAAACAATAATTAAAAACTTTTAATGATCCGAGTTTTGATTTACAGTATTCTAAAACAACAAAAAAACATCATCTGATAATACACCAGCAGTTTAAACATAGACCTATTTCGTAGATAACTGCTCTATTCCTCTCCTTTTATTCCAATACCAAAAACAGCAAATCTCATCAAAACAGTAACGCATTCCGCAATCCCAACGTTTATTCGCTCCACTTTATGGAGTGTGCTTAATTTGGGGACCAAGCTTCCCAAGAAGAAGAAAAAAAAATCATCATCATCAGTTATGTCCATCCTCGTGTCGATTCGATGTCACCATCATCCTTGGCGCCATTGTTTTTGTTTTTACCCCGCTAACCTTTTCCTAACACCCCACCCCTGCAAACATAAACACACGCAAATACTTCCCATTAGAAGAAGCATGAGATGTGACGAAATTAACCCCCAACTGCCCCTCGCTTCCTGGTCTAACATGACGGCGATGTCGTGCTATCTTGTCGCATGTCGTTTTCTGTCGTTTCATAAACAAAACAAAGGAGCACCCAATGTAAACAATAATAAACAAGCTTTGTTTGGCCTACCATTCAGTGCATTGCCTCAAAGTTTGGTTTAATTTGGTTGCCGGAAGTCCCGAGTTACAATTACAAATATTTACGGTAGTCGGGCTTGAACGTGTGTCAAACGCGTTCTGATCTGAATTCCCTTTGGCCAGTTGTCGCACTAACAGCAATTGTTTGGGTGTGTCAAGATAGCACGACAAGATTGAAACTTCTTTCATATGAAAAGTGATATAATGCACAAATGGCGTTCTTAACTCAATTTGGCCCAACATGCACGTGTGACAAGATAGCACGACAACGACGATGTGTAAGACTGTGCCGTTGCCGGCCTACGGCATGTTGAAATTGCGTAATAAAGTGACTTGAAAAAGGATGGTGTTTTAGCGAGGGAAGGGGCTATATCTAATTAGAAATCATGTTTTATGGACCATCCCGGAAAGGAGGTTGAGGGTTAAGCGGGCGCAAATGGAAGCCTCCTGCTCCGGTTCCCGGGGGTAACGAGCCGGAAGCTGGGAAGCTTCCAGGGGAAGGATTTAGATCGAATCTTGCCGTATACCGATGGTTAAGCTTAATTGGTCTGAACGAAATGAAATAGAATGTCGATGAGGGTGGGATGGTTGGCTAATCGATTCCAAGGGGTTTAGAGGAGCAGGTTTGAAAAAGGTACAAAGTGTAGTCAACTCATTTAAAAAAAACAGTATTCAAGTAGAAGTTTACTGGGAAATATTAGAAGCAATTCTTTGCGAAAAATTCCGCCTCTTGAGGAATCTCAAGATGATTCCGCTTCGCAAGCTCAAAGCTGATCGACTTCACCGCTTCTTCAACGCCCTCTGTCTTCTCCATCCTCTGCTCAACAAGTCCGGTCATGATCTGCACCACATCGGCTCCTCGAACGATCGCTCCGTACAGTTCCCGTTGCATTCTCATGTCCTCCTCGTAGTCCGAGTCTAGTCCCGTGACGCAGTTGATCTTCTCCACCAGGTCAGCGGCGATCGCCTGCGCTTCCTGACCGTCGACTTCGCGTTCGTGCTCAAAGGGTTGAAGTTTGCGACCGGAAAGATATAGAATTCCCATCGTGACGAGATGAAGCGATCCTACCATGTCCAGGTGGTGCGTAATCGCAGACATCGGCTTTGAAGAAGACGCTTCTTGAAGATCGCCTTCGGCGCCGATGCGACCGATGGGATCAACCACCTGCTGAACTGGTTGTTTGAACCACTGAACCTCGCGCTTTCCACGAGACGCCGGGAACGACCTGGCCGTGGCCACTCCAAGCAGCTGATTCAGCTGGTTCTTCTCCAGTCCCAGCGGTTCGTCGCAGTACTTGAACGGAGTCGGTGCCTGCTTGTCCAGATAGCACACCTTGACCTTCTCCGACAGACTGCCCCAGTTCAGCGTCAACCAGGTGATGTCATAGCGGGTGCTCTTGCGCTGATCCGGTCCTCCAGCCCCAGCCAACTTCAGCACGTTCGTCTTCATGTCCAACTCCCCTCCATTCTTCACGAAGGCATCCCTCACGGCCCTAGCGACCACCGTGAAGCGGATCGCCTCGGAAAACGCCACCACAAACGGTACCAGATGTTCCTTGACGATCGCACTCTTCTTGTTCCGATCTCCCACCTCGGTCAGCTTCTTCAGCGAATCTCCCATCTTGTTGATCGGAACCTTACTGCGCCCCTGCAGGATGTTGTTGTAACTCAGCGGCACCGACAGCGTGTCCACGCTGACATCCCCCAGCACCGACCTCCAGGCGTGCTTGGCCGGCAACTTGCCGACCGTTTCCCGCGGAGAAATCCACTTGAAGACGTCATTGTCCGCGTAGAACACCGACCCAACCACGAACCCAACAATGTACAGGTCGCTGTTCCGGTAGATGAACGGAATCTGGGTGGTGCCACTCTTCAGGATGACCTTGGTGATGCCGTTGTCGGTTTTCGTTACGCGGATTCCGCCGTGAGCCACGTTCGGTTGGCTCAGGTCTCCGCGCAGACCGTCGATGAACGTCAGGTAGTTTTGGCCGTTCTTCTTGAAGTCGTCGATGTTGCCCGTTCGCACGGTGGTGGCACGTTTGGCGCGGTTGAACTGCATTGTTGCGAATGTTACAAGTTCAGGAGCTGGACTGATAGTTCTGGGATCGTTACCGCTGACTTTTATAGCACCGTGCAGCGATAAGCGCTGATTAGGGCAGGGAATTCCTAACATTACGTCCGAGAGCTGATAGTGCCAGCTAGGGTCGGATGCACAAAGATGATCTGAGTGATCCAGCTTCTGGATTTGTACGAGTACGGATCAACAATGTAGCTGCTCCCTTTCTAGCATGGGGAATACGCTACAAATGGGGGAAGTCCGTCTGGTTATACAGATTTAAATTGATGCAAATGAGCGTTCGTCTGGGCAAAAAAAAAGTTGGACATAATAAACCAGTGAATCTCTTATTAAATTACCAATCATGTCGAGGGTCAAATTCAGGTTCAAAATAAATTTCTTCTGAAGTCAAAACTAGACAATAGACAGTAACACCTGCTACCACTTTAACCTCCCTGGAAAAAGGACAATAAATACCGGATTCCATTCCAAACTGTCACGTTCCGTCTCAAATATCCACTTGCTAGAAATCGAACGAAATTCATCACCTAGAAACGCCACTTGGTCCTTCGGAGACAACCTCGCTCCGGATTAATGGTCCATTTTTTTTCCAATTTAGTGACTGCCATCATCTCGGTCCCCAACTCCTCTCGGAAAAGTGCCCCAATAAATCTGCCAGGCCAGGCATGAAACAAAGTCCAAAAAATGCCCTCCAGCACCGTTCTCATCAGCATTTCCAAGGCTCCGCTGGGATTGCCGGGTTAGGTAATAAATCGTTGACAGATTCGGACCGGTCTTCGGGGACCTCAGCGACGAAGACGACACGGTGGAGAAGGACGCGTGATGTAATTGCTTTAATTATTGATTTCGCATTACGCACCACCGCTCTGAGCTGAGCTGAAATCCCTCTCGTCGAAAAATGTCTTTAAAAAAGTGCAGCCACTGATGAGATTCGTGGCGCGCAGTGGCTGCTGCCAGTCGAAACTTGGCTTCCGGCGAAATGTTTGCATTTTATTGGCGCGACTGGACTTCTGGCCTGGACGGGCTGCAGTTTGGGTGCAATCAGAAGGCGAAGAACCCTTTCAAGATCGGCATTGAAAATTGAAAGGAAAACAAGCAAATCAACTTTTTTTTATATTTTTGGAAAAAAAGATTTTAATTTTGTTAAATAAATTTTGAAATTTAATCTTATATTATACAGGAAAAGTGTTTGGTTGTTTACACTATCACTAGAATAAGTTGTTAAATCACTACAAGTTTTGGTCTTAATGCATTTATGATGGGAATCTTTATGTTGATCTTCGCTCATTACTCATAAATTTATACCCACTTTACTTTAAAATATTAAACGACATAATATTTTTTAACTCCCATTTATGGACATTTTGTTAGCTGATTCTCCACGAAATAGGCCGAAACATTTTAGTCTTTATTTTTTTATTTTTTTTTTTTTGACTAAAACATTATAATGACCAAATCAGCCATTCCGGATAATTGAATACCGTAAAACGGGGTGACTTTGATAGGTTTGCTATTTTTCCGTAAAATGAACAGTACAATCAAAATACGTACGGAATTGTTTAGAATCATACTGACCGTGGTAGAGAAGTGTTCAAAGTACCTCAAAAAGAACTTTTTATAAAATTTTGAAAAGTTTAAAAAGTTAGTTAACTATAGTTAAGAAAATGTTGATGAAAGTCATTTTTTAAACTTCTCAAAGTGTCATGATTTTCTCAATGAACATGATTTTGAATCGGAAAACGGAATTCATTTTCGGATTCCTTGGACAAATTTCCACTAGAAGAACGGTAAATAAGTTTGTAAATAATAAATAATATGTGTTTTTGAAACACAATTTAAAAAAAATCTTCAAATTTATAGGCAATTTCAGTTGAACAAATTTCATGTAAAATGTGAAAACTTGTGATTCGTGCTTCGAATTCAGTATAAAATACAATATAAATCAATAATTTTATAAACAAAACCAGTTTTAACAAATTTCACACCAAATTCCGTCTTTTTAACAATTTTACCTAAAATTTATATTTATATGTTTTGTCCCGCCCGTGTGGATCAATCGGACCGCGCACTGGCTCACAATCCAGAGGTTGCTGGTTCGAATCCCGCGGCGGGCGCTCTAAAATTCTTTGTGTAAATATGGGTATTCGGCGCCGTCGCTCCGTGCCATACTTTCATACACTTAGGAGCCCAGGGCGGCGAAGTCCTTGTAGTTAAAAAGGAAGACACTAGTGGTTGGTACTAGCAATGGTGGCCGACAGCTATAAAGTCAACTTCGTTCGTTTTTATATGTATTTTGTTAAAAAGTTTATAAACTTAGTTAACTTAATATAAATAGACTTTTTTTTAAATAAAAATTGCTGAGCTGCAAATTTTTGCCAATACTTCTATGGCTTTTTTGGTCTGATTACACGGATTATGGGAACAAAACTTTTAGTGATAAAAAGGTATTCCAGAAAGTGTGTGTGTGTGTTTTTTTTTTTAAATTGAATTGAGCCTATACAAACTTAAAAATCAATATTTGACTCCTCTCCTGAAAACAAAATTTGGGTAAAAAGATCACAGAAAAAAATGAAAGATATCTTAGATAATTTTTTTATTGCATGAAGATGTTATAGTTTAATATAATATGTTATAGTTAAACATTTTAATAATATAGCTAAAATCTATCGAAAAACTATTTTTTTTAAATATTTTGCGCAATTAAACTTGTCGTTTTAAAAAGTCAAATAACACAAAATATTTTATGAAACAATTAAAGGATAGCTGACAAAATTGATTGATGACAAATTAATCATTCACAATGGTTTTTTGGTCAAAGAGAAAGTAGGTTTCCACAAAGCTTCAGATTAATCAGAAATGCAGAACATTTTTCTTGATAATTAAATTAATTCATAAAAATAAAAAAATAAGAGTTATTGTACAATCGAACCCTAAAATCTTCATATTTTTAATTTTATTATTATGTTTAGAGGACATCAAATGACAACTTTTCAGAAATTTCGAGGTTGTGCAAAAAATCTGTTTTCAACTTCATTTTTCAATGTCAAATCAAATTTGCAATCAAAAAGTTCTGTGAAGTGAAATGAGCATGAGCATGAGCATGAGAGACCACCCATGGTTGTCCTTCTCCGTTGCTGAACAGGACCGTAATCTCCTATCAATACAACTGACCATACGCTTAAACGATCTAATGGTGTTTCCCTTATCAACAGCATGTATGAATGCGTTGAAAAGATAAAACATCAAGATCATTAAAACTAGATCTGAAGCAAATAGGTAACAGTCATTGGCCACCAACGGCGCCCGCCATGTCAGTTTGTAGATCTCGAGGGATTGGGACGGGAATGTTAGTTAGCACAGGTTGCTACAAAGGGTGGGTTTTATACGATATCCACACCCCCACGTGTGCCGGAAAACTACTTCTACTTGGGATTTTGTTAGTGGGAAAGGGTAATGGCCAGGATTCATCATAGAGGATGATGATGCGACACAATAATCAATGAATTTTGTTTAATGATGTGATGTATTATGCATTCTCAAGGCAAACAATCGGATGATGCGGATGAGATTATTCCCGGTTATTTGGTGTTGAGTTTAGCATAAATGATTCAATCTTAGACAGCCGGCTGTGGAAAGATAAAACCAAATAAAATGCGAAAACGCGAAATCGTCCGGGTCGAAATACACACACAATCGGGGGGAAAACAAAGACGGAATCGGCAACGAAAAACCGGCGTGTTGACCGCGACCCGCACCGTTCGAATTCTCCAAAGCAACTCTCAAAAAGTTCTGTGAAGTGAAATTTTGGTAAAGTGCATCGTTTTCAAGTTAAATCCATTTCAGGTGACTTTTTTGAAAATAGTTGCAGTTTTTTATTTTTCAAAATTAGTGCACATGTATGCTCACCTTTGAAAAAAATATTTTTGAAAAGCTGAGAAAATTCTCAATATTTTGCTTTTTTGAACTCTGTTGATACGACCCTTAGTTACGGAGATATTGCTATGCAAGTGTTTCAATATATTTTTTTCGAAAAGATTGGAAAATTTCATTTTTTTTTATTTGATTTTGATTTTTTGGAAAATTTTATGAATGTTTCATATTTTAACATTGAAAATCGGACCATAAGTTGCTGAGATATCGACATTAGTAAATGGTGGATTGTTTAGTTGAGACTTAGAAAACATCAATTTTCCTATTTTTTAACACTTGCATGGCAATATCTCCGCAACTAAGGGTCGTATCAACAAAGTTCAAAAAAGCAAAATATTGAGAATTTTTTTTTCAGCTTTTCAAAAATATTTTTTTCAAAAGTGAGCTAACATATTCAGTAATTTAAAAAAAAAGAAAACGGTGCACTTTATTAATATTACACTAAAGTACTTTTAGATTGCAAATTCAATTTTACATTGAAAAATGAAGTTTAAAAATTTTTGTGAACAATATTTCAATTTTTTGAAAAAAATAGTATTGATTAAAAAAAATCATAAATCGGTCACATATTTTTTGCACAACCTAGAAATTTTTGAAAAGTTGGCATTTAATGTCCTCTAAAACATATCAAAAAAATTAAAAATAGTGTTTTTTTGCAAATCGAGTTATAGTGACAAAAAGTTAAATTAAAAAGCACCAAAAATTTGTTTAACTTGTATCATTTTTTTCAGTGTAGTCCTTATCTATAACTACAACTTTGCCGAAGACACCAAATCGATCAAAAAATTCCTTCAAAAGATACAGACTTTTGAATTTTCATACATCATTTGCTGCCAAATTTGTATGGAGAATTATATGGACAATCTAATGATGCAAAATGGCTTCTTTGGGCATACCGAAGGCACCAAAAAAGTTTCAGTCAGATTAAAAAAAAAAACAAAATCGAATGACCGAAATTTTAGAGAACTGCTCCTCTTCTCTCTTTCGCGGGTGAGGAATGTTCTCAAGCGAAACATCTTTGCGATTATTCTGTCCCTGATGAGAATGAGATGTTAGCAGTCATGTCGTTATTAATTTTTTGCCTTTTTTCTTCAACTGCAAAAAATAGATTCAAACCCTAAATAGCATTTTGACTTTTTCCTGCTCAGGTCAAATGATAAAAAAAATTTGAATGGATTTTATCAAAATATTGTGTTTAAGTCAAATTCTCAAACATTCACCAAAAAATGTTCTCATATAAGATTAAACTTCAACGTGAAATTTTTCATATATTCTATTGACATTTATTTTTATAAAATACCGTTTTTTAAAGATATAAAATTTTTATTTGATATATGAGTGTCAAACGCTGCAAAATTTAGAAAATATATTTTTTGCAATTCCGTCCTGAAACTACTCACTTTTCCTGTCATTCTTGAACGACGAAATAGCCTACTTTTCTGTACCAAAAATAACAGAATCGAATAGCAACACTTTTCAAAATAAATGCTGAAAAGTTCTACTTTTCAGCACTCAAATGGGTGCTGAAAAGTTGAACTTTTCAGCACTTGTTTCGAAAAGTAACACTTTTCAGCACTTGTTTCGAAAAGTAACACTTTTCAACATTTTTTTTGAATTAAACGATTTATTGATCAAAGACATGAAAATTATGCATAAAATTTCACTCAGTGTGCGTTTTTTGGAATTGCAAAAAATGTTGTATGGAACTCATTGCAAAACTTGATTTTTTTCAGAACTCTTCGTATTTATCCAACTCGGTGAACCTCGTTGGATAAATGTAGGACTCGTGCTGAAAAAATCCTCTTTTTGCAACTTGTTGCATAAACTACTATTTTATAATGTTTAATTCGAATTTAAAACTAAAAATTAAAGTTTTTGTTGTTTATATACAAGATTTTAATTTTTCACATTTTTTTTTGCAAAATTATGGGTTTCGGTGTGAATGGACAGAATTTTTAATATTTTTTATTTTCTTATTTCCATCATCAAATTTAAGTTTTTCGGCCCCATTTGTGTCAAACTTGAAATTACCAAATGCAGCTTCTCAATACTTCATCACTGCCATTCGGGCTGCCGTCTTGGATTTGAAGTGTCCAAATATTTTTTGGGGTCAATTTTGAGGTCAACCACCGGAAACAAGCCAACGAGTTTTTTTGTGATATGATCATACAAGGACTTTGGTCCATATTTGAAGTAACATGGATCTCAAGAAACTGCATTTGTTTGATACTTGTTTCAAAATTATGATTTTTACTAAGGTATTTAAGCTTTCAGCCTCAAAAGGGCTAACGAATTGCGCGCACCGACCAAGGGCCACCGCAGGAAGTGGCGACCCCAAGTCGGAGGGGCATAAATCAAAGAGAACCTTCCATGAAATTAAAACCTCTAAACTCCCTTCCCTTGATTAGTCCAGCAACTAATCGTTCAACGGAGACCAGGGGGCAACAACTCGGGGAACAATTATCGCAACAACTTATTTATCTTCCCGCTTGTCGCTCCCGGGCGGGTGGGAAACCCCAATTAATCAGCGAAAACCTACCTTGCACGGTCAGCTTGGCGGAGACGCTCTCGCGCGAACCGACCATGTTCTGCGCCATACACTGGTACCGGCCCTCGTCCGTGGGCCGAACGTCGCTGATCAGCAGGTTCCCGCCGTCGACGATCCGCACGCGGGCCAGCTCCTTGTTCGACCGGAAGTCGTCCAGATCGAGCATGATTTCGTCCTTGCGCCAGCTGATGGTCGGTTCCGGGTTTCCCTTGGGCGGGCCACACTCGAGCAGGGCGGTTTCGCCGGCCGCCACTCGGGTGTCCTTGGGTTCCACCCGGAATTCGTCGCGGAGGACTGGAAGGAGAATATGAAGAGGGGGGAAATGGGTCAAAGTTTGTACTGCTTATTTAATCTTTTTTTCTGTCTTGGAAATCAAAGTCTAGACCAAGCTAAGAATTAAAACTGACATCTACCGACTGTCACGAAGTGACATTTCCCTGAAACTAGATCACGTCAGAACTTCAATTTGGTTCAATTCTGTCTGAAAAGTTACCCGGTCTCACCGGCTGGGGTAATTGGACATGATTTGGCCCATTTGTAGGACATGACCAGAAGCACTCGCCGATTGTCAAATGTCCCCCCTCCCTCCCCATCGGTTATTCCATCGAGTTCGCGGTCTACCGATATGGACGCGAGAATAATGTTCAATGAATGATGGTAGTTGGGGAGGGGAGAGAGGGAATTTACCGAGATCCGTGGTCGGTGGTCGGTCGGCAATGTCGTGTTTTAATTTGCATAATTATTTATTACAACAGAAACAGTAATTCAACGTGACACTTTTCGCGTTCTGGAGAGATAGAGAGCACACGGCGTAAAAAGGTATCTTGTTCAAACTTGTTGTTGGCTTATGTTTAAGCCGTTTATTTGCTGTTTGTATTGCTATAATTTCAAAATTTTGTAAATCTATTCTGTAAAATTGCTAAATTGCTCATTTGTTCATTTATTGCATCTTAACCAAAAAAAAATCTTGGATATGGTAATTTAATGTTAACAAAAAAAATAATGTTGCTGAATTTCTACTTGAATATTTCAGGCCACCAATTATGTAAAAATTACCTACCTACCTACCGTTCCACCTCAACTCATAAAGGCGTTGAAGCTTAGCCTTGCGGTTTCGCACAAAATCACCGTCTGTCCCTCGCTGTCTTCATGGCTGTCATCGCCCAGGGGTCTTCGTAAGGTAACAACAGAATAAGACCTCTTTTCTTCAAAAAAAAAAAAAAACGCCAAAAAGACTTACAATAAACCGCAACCTAAAACGCTTTCCAGATCAAAGACTGCTCTTTTTTCGACTGCCCTCTAACCAGCGGTATAATGATCAAATTACCAATTTGAGCACGTCACCAAGCATTAGCCCAATTGTCACTCGCCACCGGGGTGGGGGAAAATCGGCTCCTTTGAGGTCTCCCCAGGGGCTTTGCACACGCAAATCAAAACAATTGAAGCCCCTAAACTGTGCGGGTCTAACTGAGGTCGCGCAAACACACAACTCATTTGTGGTTTCATCAAATTTATCAAATTGCAAAAGGTTTCAACTCGGGAGACCACAAGAAGAAGAAACAGAGGAATGAAAGGCCGCCCTGGGGGAAGGATGTGATGGGAGAAGGTTGACCGTCTGTGTGGTGATCCACAGATCCACCAGCGTTGCCTTTTTGACACAGTTGATGAATGAGCCCGGATTGAGCGAATGAGATGATGGTTGGGTGGCACTTAAGGGTCCAATCTTAAAATCTTAAAATCTTAAAATCTTAAAATCTTAAAATCTTAAAATCTTAAAATCTTAAAATCTTAAAATCTTAAAATCTTAAAATCTTAAAATCTTAAAATCTTAAAATCTTAAAATCTTAAAATCTTAAAATCTTAAAATCTTAAAATCTTAAAATCTTAAAATCTTAAAATCTTAAAATCTTAAAATCTTAAAATCTTAAAATCTTAAAATCTTAAAATCTTAAAATCTTAAAATCTTAAAATCTTAAAATCTTAAAATCTTAAAATCTTAAAATCTTAAAATCTTAAAATCTTAAAATCTTAAAATCTTAAAATCTTAAAATCTTAAAATCTTAAAATCTTAAAATCTTAAAATCTTAAAATCTTAAAATCTTAAAATCTTAAAATCTTAAAATCTTAAAATCTTAAAATCTTAAAATCTTAAAATCTTAAAATCTTAAAATCTTAAAATCTTAAAATCTTAAAATCTTAAAATCTTAAAATCTTAAAATCTTAAAATCTTAAAATCTTAAAATCTTAAAATCTTAAAATCTTAAAATCTTAAAATCTTAAAATCTTAAAATCTTAAAATCTTAAAATCTTGAAATTTTAAAATCTTAAAATCTTAAAATCTTAAAATCTTAAAATCTTAAAATCTTAAAATCTTAAAATCTTAAAATCTTAAAATCTTAAAATCTTAAAATCTTAAAATCTTAAAATCTTAAAATCTTAAAATCTTAAAATCTTAAAATCTTAAAATCTTAAAATCTTAAAATCTTAAAATCTTAAAATCTTAAAATCTTAAAATCTTAAAATCTTAAAATCTTAAAATCTTAAAATCTTAAAATCTTAAAATCTTAAAATCTTAAAATCTTAAAATCTTAAAATCTTAAAATCTTAAAATCTTAAAATCTTAAAATCTTAAAATCTTAAAATCTTAAAATCTTAAAATCTTAAAATCTTAAAATCTTAAAATCTTAAAATCTTAAAATCTTAAAATCTTAAAATCTTAAAATCTTAAAATCTTAAAATCTTAAAATCTTAAAATCTTAAAATCTTAAAATCTTAAAATCTTAAAATCTTAAAATCTTAAAATCTTAAAATCTTAAAATCTTAAAATCTTAAAATCTTAAAATCTTAAAATCTTAAAATCTTAAAATCTTAAAATCTTAAAATCTTAAAATCTTAAAATCTTAAAATCTTAAAATCTTAAAATCTTAAAATCTTAAAATCTTAAAATCTTAAAATCTTAAAATCTTAAAATCTTAAAATCTTAAAATCTTAAAATCTTAAAATCTTAAAATCTTAAAATCTTAAAATCTTAAAATCTTAAAATCTTAAAATCTTAAAATCTTAAAATCTTAAAATCTTAAAATCTTAAAATCTTAAAATCTTAAAATCTTAAAATCTTAAAATCTTAAAATCTTAAAATCTTAAAATCTTAAAATCTTAAAATCTTAAAATCTTAAAATCTTAAAATCTTAAAATCTTAAAATCTTAAAATCTTAAAATCTTAAAATCTTAAAATCTTAAAATCTTAAAATCTTAAAATCTTAAAATCTTAAAATCTTAAAATCTTAAAATCTTAAAATCTTAAAATCTTAAAATCTTAAAATCTTAAAATCTTAAAATCTTAAAATCTTAAAATCTTAAAATCTTAAAATCTTAAAATCTTAAAATCTTAAAATCTTAAAATCTTAAAATCTTAAAATCTTAAAATCTTAAAATCTTAAAATCTTAAAATCTTAAAATCCTAAAATCTTAAAATCTTAAAATCTTAAAATCTTAAAATCTTAAAATCTTAAAATCTTAAAATCTTAAAATCTTAAAATCTTAAAATCTTAAAATATGGTTGTGCAGTCATAAATAATTAATCAAAAACGATCCGATTGAGGGATATCAATCAAAACGATGAATTAAAAATAGCTTTATTTCTTTATGATGGTTTATCATGTTTTGTTAAGTCTTTTTGAAATCAAAATATTAATCCATATAATAATATAATAATCTATAAAAAAAAATCCAAATTTTGCATGTATTTTAACTGTTTACGATTTTTTTTTGAATGAAAAACTATATTTTTTTTACAAAATACCGTATATTCTCGACAATAAACAAGTCTTTATAATTCGAATTATCAAACGATTTGAAAATTTTAATGTTTTTTAAATGTTTTAGAGATTTTTGAAAGCATTACATTTTTTTTAATAAAATACCATATTTTCTAAAAAAAAAATCAAATTTTTATAATTCGCAATATCAAACGATTCAAAAATTTTCATGTATTTTGACTGTGTTAGAGCTTTTTGGATGAAAAAGCAGGTAAAATTTCGTTTGATGCCTATATTATGAAAATTTGAGTTTTTCATTCAAAAAACTCTTAAACAGTTGTAATACATGCCAAATTTCGCATCGTTTGATACCCATAGAGCGATTTATAAAAATTTGAGTACATAAAAAAATACGGTATTGTGTGATTTTTTTTGTATTTAAACTTTGAAATTATAAAAAAAAATATTTACTAAGAGGAAGCTTCAAAACTCAACAGAATTTGGTTGGTTTAGTAAATTTTAGTCAAATTATTGCTCATAAGTTATCGTCCGTTATCGTCGATAAAATCATCGCCGAAAGAGTTATCGGAATAGCGATAACGATAGATTTTCGTTATAGTCCCGACGATAACGATAACCATTTTCGTTATCGTTAGACGAATTATCGATAAACAACCTTGCTTCTTTGGTCTTAGGGAAGCCCCCTGGAACGCTTTAGCCAATTAAAAAAATACAAAATTTGGAAAGTCATGAAATCATTCGATTTCGTATAGAATTGTTCTTACCGTAATTTTTCATCCAACATTCAAATAGTGTTTAATTATTTTTCAAGGAACAAATCTAGAATATTTTGAATAGGTCCTATAAACATAATAAACACAATAGCTTATAGGACCTTTAAAAAAAACTCTAGAAATTTTAAATTTAGGACTCTCAAGAGGTACCCAGCCACGGCCAACCCGTCCCACGGAGGCGCCACAAATGCAAATCTTGGCTGCTTTTTCTCGTCGTCGTCGTCGGTGGAGAAACTACCGACCGCCTTGGACGCCCCCTTCCCGAACGCCTTGCACCCGATGATGGGAAGAATTTGTGTATAAATTCATTTGGTTGATTTGATTACGGCCATGCATAATATTACTTATACTTTTCCTGTGTGTCTCCTACGAGTATGTATGTGTGTGTGTGAAACCACACATGATTGCGTGTGTGTGGGATTTGGCCGGGAGTTACGGGAACCCCGCGAGGGCTAGGCGCGGAATTAGATTTATTGAGTTGTGATAAACGAGCGCCTTCTGGTTGCGACAGACCTGGCCAATTGAGTAATTGTCCGGATGCCTTCGACCCGTTGCAACGCGGGTTGGTCGTGGGTTGAAGTTGTTGTGCAACTTGTTCAACATCTTGTGAAGTTTTGGTGGAGATTTTAATCTTGATGTTTGACGATGTCCTTCAGCAATCTTGCTCAAGTCTCGAACGCTAATTCAAACGACGTCAGCGATAAGTTCCACGACCTTAAGCCGCTCGCGAATTACGAAGGCAATTTCCCGTCACCTGATGCCGGAGGCGCGAAAAGAAGCCTAACCTCTTTCACCTGTTTTGCATAAACGATCGCTTACTTAGAAACAATTACCTCTCTTGGATCCGCGTTCGGACGGAATGTCACCGTTCCGCGCCAAAGAGACCCTTGGCTAGGCCACTTTTAATGAGCCCTTTTCTGTCACTTGGCTAGACCAGGGGATCGGGCGCACTCTTACTTTGGTATAATTACCAGTCGTGATGGCGAACCAATCGAGACGAGCCTCTTCAAGAATCAAGTTCTCCCCGCACTTCAAAGAAGAGCCAATTAGTTTGTGCCGCAAGGCTCTTGAGTCGTAACCTGTCCCGTAGATGACCATCCCCGCGAGATGGGGTTTTAAATGTCCACGCGAAGAAACTCTTTGAACGGTGTCAATTTAATGGTAATAGCGCTGGTAATAATCGTAAATTACAGGAATTTTTATACTTTTATTTCTTAGTTTATGGCAGTTGACCATCACCTCAGGAGGGGGAAGATCGCGCGACGCCCGGGGGTAAATTAATTTTTCTTGTAGCCGGGGACATCTTCGCGTCACAATTTGTTAATATTGGCTGCCCTTGCGCAAATAGAGCGTGGCACTAATGACACCGATGAAGGTGTCATTACCGAGGTAATGTTGCATTTTTAAACAGGCTGGAAAAATGGTTATAAAAACTATGACCTAATATGACAAACTCACCCGCAATCTGCAGCGTCGCGTTCCGGCTCAGTACGGTCCCGGCGGCGTTGGTGGCCACGCACCAGTAAACCCCGCCGTCCTGTTCCTTCTTGCCGTGCACGGTCCGCAGGAAGAACAGCGACCCCGAGGGGAGCAGCACATGGTTCGGGGTAAACTTGACCGGTTCACCATCCTTGTACCACTCGATCTTGGGTTCCGGCTTGCCCTCGGCCTTGCAGTTGAGCGTCACCGGGTCATTTTTCGGCACCAGAACGTCGCTCGGATGTTCCGTTATCCGGGGCGTCCGGAGTTGAGCTGCGAAAGAAAGAGAAAACGAGAAGGATTATGACGGATTCAAATATGCAAATCTTGGTCTCCCTCCCTTGTCAATTTTTGCCATGTCAGCGTCCGTTTTGAGTCTGTGAAATCTGTCCTTTTGTGCTGTGAAGTTGTTGATAACGCATTTCAGAGAAGCGAACCAAGAATCGCATGTCCGGAGCCTGTCGGCTGGTCTTTTGGGGGTCTGCGCTGGAGGTTCTGGTTCTGGTTCTGAAGCAATCGTAAATCTCCAAGAGGGAAGTGAGCTGTGTACCACCATGACAGAAGTGAAATAATAATCGTAGCAGGCCGGCTTTCGTGCAACGAAACGACATGGATATCAGGCGAGTCTTTATTAGAGTCAGGGTTGAAGTGAGTTGTAAATGAATTGGGTTTCAAGCATTTTTGAAACAGATAAAACAACTGTAATTTTATTAAGAGCGAGTTTTTCACCGATGTGAAACAGGTCGTATCGAGGTGCTCTGATTTGGATGAAACTTTCAGCGTTTGTTTGTCTATGCATGAGATGAACTCATGCCAAATATGAGCCCTCTACGACAAAGGGAAGTGGGGTAAAACGGACATTGAAGTTTGAGGTCCAAAACACATGAAAATTCTTAAAATTGCTCGCATTTCCGTAAAACTTCATCAATTCCAACTCTCTTAGATGCATTCGAAAGGTCTTTTGAAGCCCTTCAAAATGTGCTATAGACATCCAGGATTGGTTTGACTTTTTCTCATAGCTTTTGCAAATTACTGTTAAAAATTGATTTTTTTAAAACCTTAATAACTTTTGGCAACAGCCTCCAACACCCATACTCCCATAGGTCAAAAATTAGGGAATTTCATGGACTATAAGCCTACGGTATTAACTTTTTGGCCAATCGCAGTTTTTCTCATAGTTTTTCGATTTTTCTACAACAAACATTTTACAACGTTAGTTTTTGCCCTGTAGGCCTCCATAGCGGCACTTTTTGGTCTCAATTTTGTCATATTCGGAATCCTCGGTCAATTTCACGTAGGTTAGAAGTATTGGAGTTGTAATTTTGATTTAAAAAATAATTAAATAAAACATTTTTGAAAAAAGAAATAGATCTTATTTACCCTATGATCAATACGTCAAATGCTGTATCAAGTAGGCGAAAACTTGTTTACCCCTAATCCGACAAAATTCTAAATAATATTTTAATTAATTCTAAATGGCATTTTTTCCAATCAAATTCAAAATTCCAACACCTCAATCTAATGTGAAATTTTCCAAGGATTCCGAATATGTCAAAATTGAGACCAAAAAGTGCCGCTATGGAGGCCTACAGGGCAAAAACTAACGTTGTAAAATGTTTGTTGTAGAAAAATCGAAAAACTATGAGAAAAACTGCGATTGGCCAAAAAGTTAATACCGTAGGCTTATAGTCCATGAAATTCCCTAATTTTTGACCTATGGGAGTATGGGTGTTGGAGGCTGTTGCCAAAAGTTATTAAGGTTTAAAAAATCAATTTTAACAGTAATTTGCAAAAGCTATGAGAAAAAGTCAAACCAATCCTGGATGTCTATAGCACATTTTGAAGGGCTTCAAAGACCTTTCGAATGCATCTAAGAGAGTTGGAATTGATGAAGTTTTACGGAAATGCGAGCAATTTTAAGAATTTTCATGTGTTTTGGACCTCAAACTTCAATGTCCGTTTTACCCCACTTCCCTTTGTCGTAGAGGGCTCATATTTGGCATGAGTTCATCTAATGCATAGACAAACAAACGCTGAAAATTTCATCCAAATCGGAGCAACTCGATACGACCTATAGAACAAACCGAGCAGAATCTACAAATACTGCCTCTTAAACTCTTTTCAAAATTTCAAAAATCTAAGGGAAAAAATACTGTTGCAAATATAAAATAAATATGAAGTGTTTATTTATTTCAGCTATTCAAAGAACATTTATGAAGGTTTATTTTAAAGTAGGTAAAATAAACAATTGTATTGCTTTTATTTTATGTTTATTTTTTTTTTCGTTTTTCATTGCTTTTATGTTATTTTCTTATTTGCCTTTAGTCAGGAGAGTTCAAAAACACCCAAAAATCAAAAAGATGAAATGTTTATTGGACTTTTTGAAATCATTATCAAGATTTAGAAACGTATTTAATAGTTTTCTATCATCAATATTGAATTTTTAGATTTTTTTTACAAAAATAAGAAAACAGAACAAAAGTGGAGATCAAACATACAGAAATTGTTAAATTCTTTTTTCGATGTTAGGTAAATTTTAAACAGAAATTCCTACAAAAATTTGACTTTTAGGATTATGAAGAGATTTTTTTTTTAATTCATCATAGTTGAAGAAATCATCTTATCTTTTTACAAATCCTTTCTTTTTACAGCAGACGTGTAACAATCGACAATATCTTATGATTTTTAAAGATAAATAAAACTAAATTTGATTTTTTGCACTATAAGTGTTTTTTGAAAAGTTGTAGGTTATGATCAATGGCAGCAGGCTTGGCCGAATGGTTAAGCTGTCCGCTTTGTAAGCGGAAGATCATGGGTTCGATTCCCATCTGCTCCAACCTTCCATCGGATTGGTAAGTATGGATGGATGTTGTTAGGACGTTATGTCATTCCAAGTGTAGGAGTCGTCTCTTCGCTATAAGTACAAACAACACATCAAACCAAGCCTGCACCGGTGGAATCACTGCCGGCGGTTGGACTTCGCAATCCAAAGGTCGTCAGTTCGAACACTGAGGTGGAAGGTTCCTTGGAGTAAAAATTGGTTTGGGTGCTCTCTCCATTCAAGCATTTGGACTCCTTGGTTCAAGCAGAAACTTGCAATAGGGACCACAAAAGGCCTGGGAGTCGTTAAAGTGGATGGTTTGAGGTTATGATCAACTTTGTTAAACAATATGGTTATCGCTGATAATGTTATCATCCGACGAAAAAGATAAAGTATCGTTATCCTTATTGGAATATGATAATTTTATGCACTAAACCCGTTGTTACCTCATTAAAAAATAAACAACTGTAAATAAACTTAGTTTAAAAAATCACACACATTGAAATAATGTCCTGAATAAATAATGCTGAAAAGTTAAAGTACACAAAATATTTCACAAATCACGTTATATTCAAAAACTCAAGGTTTGAAAATGTACAGGATGGGTGAATTGAACTGTCAACTATGCGTTATTTTGAATATTTTTTTTTCTGTTAAGTACCGATTTACAAAAAAATACGCTGCAATTGTTTTCATTTTTCGCCGTTTGCAAAATTTGAAATAAGTTTTTACTAAATTACCGTTTTTACAGGAAAATACTGAAGAATTTACAAAATATTTGAATTTAAAAAAAAATCATTCAATTTCAACAATAAATATTTAATAATTAATAAATATAAATTCGATATATCGCGAAATTGTTAATAATTTCTAATAACAGTTTTATTACAGTAAAAATTTGTTCAAAATTTTATGACATTTGATCCCGGGCAGACGGTAATAACAAAATTCATTCCATTTCAATAACAAATACTGTTAAAATAACAAAAAGCGTTATGGAATATTCTTGCAAAATCCATTTTCGCATAAGAGTTTAATAACAGTTTATGTTATTATAACAAAATTTGTTATTGGTCTGATATTGGTTGAAAGCCAAAACAACTTTGGAATAACATTTTTTGTTATGGAAAAATAACTCCAACTGTTATTGGGATGATCGGATTAGTTGTTAAAATAACAAAAAAGAATAACAAAGATTTGTTCGAAAAATAACTCAAAATGTTATTAATTTGTTATTACAATAACAATCCAATAACAAAAAAATCATAACGGCGAATAACAAATCATGTTATAAATAACAAAAAATGTTATTGACCTAGTTTTTTCCAATATCAAAAAATGTTATTCCCAAGTTATTTCCGTCTGCTCGGGATCCCAGTAGACAAATAACGGAATGATGAAAATTAGAAAAGATAATTTGTGAAATTTAAGTATTTTACATTAGGAATTGTGATACAGTGGTAATCATCAAGAAATGTTGTGTCGTTTAAAATCCTGTAATTTGTAAATATTGCGCAACAACGCAATCAAAATGGAAATACACTGACGATTTATAAAAAAAATCTCGTCGTTTAAAACCCATGTAACCATCTATGAAAATTTGAGTATTTTAAAACGAAACACGGTGTTGTTGTTGGTGTTGTTTTTTTTTCTTCCTGTTGTTTACACATAATGTTATTTAAACAAATTAGAATTTGAAAAAAAGTAATTTTGTGAAAATTGTAATATTTTGCACTAATATTGGTAGTCCAGTGAAAATCTATTAGAAATTTCAAGAAATATCTTTATTAAAAAAGTTAAAAAACAGTATTTTATGAAAATTTTCAGCATCTAATATTAAAAAAAAATATATATATTTTTAAATTATTTGGTATGATTAAGAAAATGTTGATGAATGGCATTCTAAAGGTGCAATTAATTTCTCAATGAACATGATTTTGAATCGGAAAACGGAATGCATTTTCGGATTCTTCATCTCCAAATTTATAGTCAATTACAGTTGAACAAATTCCATATAAATGTGAAAACTTCTAGTTAAAAATGCAATATAAATCAATATATAATAATTATATAAATATAAATATGATTTCATAAACAAAACACGTTTTAACGAATTTTAGGCAAAATTCATATTTTAACAATATTACCTTAAAATATATTATTATATATATGTATATTATTTGTTATAGAGTAAATGATGATTTTTTTTTCTTAACATAAAATATAAAAATAAAACGTGAACACCTTAAATATGATTTAAACAAGAAAAGCTATGACTATCAAAGTCACCCCGGAATTTTAACTAAGAACTTTTATAGTAACTACATTTCTTAAAAACTATTGACAAACTTTTTTGCAAAAATAGTGCATGGACTTTGTGTGGCCTACCCCAGTACATGTTTTAAAAATAATAATCTTGAGAAAAACCTTACCTTGGAAAATATTTCTAAAATAAATTGAAATTCTATCAATGTCTCCCCGGTTTACGTCAGTTTATACAGAGATAAAAAATATTTGTTTTTTTTTTAATTTTATTAATAATAATTGAATTCCCGAAACATTTTTTTATTTGCAAAATTTGTTTGTGATATTTTTTTTTTCAAGCCTTACAATAAAAAATTGCTAAGACATTATTTTCTGAAATTTCAAAATACAAAATGAGATGCTCCATTTAATGTTAAATACCATAATTGTATGTTAAAATTTAGTATTCTGTAAAGAAAAGATTTTTTTTAATTAAACCAATAAAAGTTGCTTCTAATGTTTTTCTTTTGGTCCTCGGAAAACAGAAACCAATAGGTGACTAACAATAACAACTTTTCAAAACTTCAACCCTTTCCGTCTTGCTTCAGACCATTCACCAAAGTGTCAAACTGCGTTCGCAATTCCCGGGTGAGACATTCGAGCAGCAATTCCAAATACCGAAAACACATCTCACAAACATAAATTTATAGACGCAACACGCACACACCCTTACAGGCCGGAGCTAGGCAATTTGACAGCTTCATTTAATCAGTCGTCGTCGTCGTCGACGACGGCATCGAAGAGCTGCATCTGCATCTTTGCCCCGACGTCTATGAGTGTGACGTTTGTGTGTGTACGGTGATGTAGCTCCACTTATTTTCCCGTTGCAGCACCCAGCACAGCTGCACCCACTCTCCAAACATTCCGATAGATTAATTACACGGTGGGTTTGAAGATTTTTTTTTGTATTTTTTTTGTCGATTTTATGACACAGAGTTAAAGTCAGGAGCCAGGAGTCAGGAGTCAGGAGTTGGGAGTCAGGAGTCAGGAGTCAGGAGTCAGGAGTCAGGAGTCAGGAGTCAGGAGTCAGGAGTCAGGAGTCAGGAGTCAGGAGTCAGGAGTCAGGAGTCAGGAGTCAGGAGTCAGGAGTCAGGAGTCAGGAGTCATGAGTCAGGAGTCAGGAGTCAGGAGTCAGGAGTCAGGAGTCAGGAGTCAGGAGTCAGGAGTCAGGAGTCAGGAGTCAGGAGTCAGGAGTCAGGAGTCAGGAGTTGGGAGTCAGGAGCCAGGAGTCAGGAGTCAGGAGTCAGGAGTCAGAAGTCAGGAGTCAGGAGTCAGAGTCACACTTTGAGTTAAGAGTAAAGTCGAATCAAATTTAATCTACTTCTCAAAATTTTCAAACCCACCGTGCACCGCCCTCTGTCGAGCTACTCTCCTGAGCTCATTTGCATGCACCGATGCACCAACAACAACATCACAGCTACTGCACCATGAGCTTCTAAATGCACTTGGCCGTCGTCTCTATCGCTATCGCAGCTTCGACAGCAAGTCTCAAGCCAAGCCTCCCGTAGTCACCGTTCTCATATCGCTGCGACATGATTCTCCGCTTTTCGGAATCCCAATATCTGCCTTCAAGGCCTCGCTTCTAGCAGTTTGAACCAAGTGTCGTCTGCACACACACTCTCGTTGTGTGCTCCTTGGTGACCATATCGAGAGTAAAACACGAGACGCCAGATTAAACTTTCGAAAACATTTATTTAATTATCTAATCTGTTTATTCAATAAACGCTCGTCGAGGTTCGTCGCGGCGCTCGGTGCAAGTCTCCGTTGCGTCGTTTCTTCGTTCAGAGGAAGGGAGGGCACTAATCCGATGACATTCGGGGGGTGATTAGTTCCGGGATTCCGGAACGGAGGTTCCCTTATCGGTGCGGGAACACGCAACTCTTCCATGTTCAGAAATAAGGAAGGAGTGTGTTATGACAAGCTTTTTGGGGGGAGATTTTTGGAAGCAACGACGCTCCGACGATGTTCCGGAAGAGTTCACCCTAATCTTTCGAGCAGAATTGGAGTCGTTGGTTTTAGGCTTTGTGTTTTTTGCGGGTTGGATTTGTTTTTGCGAAAAGTTCTTTGATGGTAATCCTTCTGCGGGATGAAGATAAGCACAGAATCGTCTTCTTTTCCAAGTACTCTGAAAGCTCTTTAAACGAGCTTTCTCCAATCAACCCATAGATAAAAGTTAACCACTTTAGGCTACCGGTTACAATCGGTTACTTTCGCTGAACAAAGTTATTCATACGGCACTCGCTCCCTAGGTGAGGCCCCAGCGAGACCTCTGCGGACCATGGGGCCTTCGCAGCGGGACGTCCCAAGATAAAGTCGTAAGACCCGGCTTTGGTCCGCATTCAGCGACCCACTCAACCCCTTCAACGGTAGCCCACGTGGTGTGACTTATCGTTAATACATTAGACAACAACAACTATAAAGCCAGCAAAGCCAGCAGGCAAATGGGCCTTTCAATTGGATGCGTAATATCGATCATCGGTAAAATTGCTCGTAATTTCGTCTACTGGGCGATTACATAGTCGGGGAGCAGGACCAAATATGGCCAGGGGCACTGCGTGTTTGCAGGCAGCGTGAAATTTTCGCCACTATTTGGAGTCAATGGGCTGCTGCTGCTGTTGCTGTGACGGTCATTTTGAGCAAATTTTAGCATATCAGCTGATCAGCTTGGGTAAGTCGTCGTCTAGGGGTGAATCCATTTAAAATTACGAAACGAAAAAATAATAATTCAAAAACTCAATTAAATTTGAATTCATTTTCAAGTTAACACACGGGATACAAAAAGTTGAAAACCGATGCAGCTTTACCTAAGAATTAATGGAAAGGACAATTCCAACATTCTTTTATGAAATATTTAGATATTTTTTTTCAGTAAATTGCAATTTTAATTAAGGTCATTGATGGTTGATTCAACTCTCAAATGTTTATTCAAATGACTAAAATCATTTTCCAAAATCAAAAACTTATAAAAAAATTAAAATGTCTGAAAAATTATCGCTTGAAATTATCTCCTGTTGAATAAAATTATTTTTTATCGCATCGATCAAAATTTCAATAAAATGATTTAAAAATCGTGTATTGTTAGTAAAATTGTTAAATTATCTCTTATTTTTAAGAGAAATCTCCCTTAGCAAATCGTCTAAGTAACGTTTCCCTTAAGATACAGGGTTTGCTTGCCCAGCAAATCAAAACTTTAAAAAATGCCGTTAAATAATTACTGATTTGGATCTTCAATCAAATCGATAATGGCTTTTTTATTGTCTTTATATGAAAATTAAAATAAGTTTGGAAAAATAATTGCAAAATGTTCGAGGTATATTGTATTTTTCAACCAATTTTGAAAAGCTGCGAAATCGGTTAATGAAAATAAATTCAAATCAAAACAATTGAAACCAATTCTACAAAGATCGAATATAAAAATATATTCTAAAGCAAAAATGTTTTAAAAAACTACCAAATTATTAGGAATCATCACTTAAACTAATTTCATGTTGAAAAAGTATTGTTTATCTTTAGATGTCACTTGATAGATCTTCTAAATAAAATTGAAGGTTATACTACAGGTTTCTTAAAAAAGCTTCAAAAAGAAAATAAAATCGATGTTATAAGGATTTCAAATTATTTTGAAACAAAACAAATCCGATAGAGCAGCCAGCATTTTTGTGCAATTTAAAAAAATAGATTTTTTTAAAAGCGTTTTAATCATGCAATAGATAATTTAATGAATTCAAAAGCGACTTTATTATTAATCTTGTTTCTTCAGATTCAGACAAAAAGTATGCATGGCAAATAAAAATATTTACGTTGAAAGGATAAATATTGATTAGTTTTTTTTATTACATAAAATGATTATTTTATTCAATTATGGCCATTGCGAATTTTTGGTTAAAGTTTGAACTACCCCCCCTTCAAAATCGACAAAAAATCCAAGGTCAAAAACATATTATTTTTCTAAATACTTCAAACTTTTTATGGAAATAGAAGTATCAATCTGAAAATTCCTGCGTTTCAAATTAAATGTAGCATATTCGGGCTCGTTTGAAAATATTCTAAATTTTTGTGAGATTCCGATGTATAGTGCAAAACAACTTAACTTAAGTAAAATGCATTACAGTCCAGACTCGATTTCCGAAGGTTTGTATAGGACTTCGGATAATCGAATCAGGAACATTTCTTTCTTATTCTTTATTTTCTAATTGTTTTTTGGCTTTAGTTGATGTTTTTCAAAATTCTTCATCGTTACGTTTCGGCCTACTTCTTGGTTTCGGCCATCTTCAGACTATATTTAAACACAAAAAAAATACAAAAAATATATTTTCTAATTTTAAACATCAAATTCGAGTCGCCATTTTGACAGCCATCTTGGAGTCAAAAATTTTAAATCACTTTTGAGCATGTTTTGGGTCATATTCAAACTTAAGGGGTTACATACATGTAGAAAATCACAAAATTTCATATTCCAGAAAATTTATTAAACCAACTTAAAACATGATTATCAATCACTCCTGAAAGTTGTATGAAGATATCTCATGATTAAAGTAAGTTACAGACGATTTAGACTGAAAATTTTTCCATGCGCAAAGCGAATTGTCAAACTTTGCAAGCGTTTTTCTCTGAACACCGAGTTGATTTACGGGTGCCACGATATCTCGAGATGGGATTGACCAAATTGGCTAAAATTTTGGGTGAAGACTCGCAAGACATATCCCGTGTGCATGACGAAGCCCGATTTTAAAATTTTGCATTTTTCAAGAATACAAAAATCATAAACTTTCGATTTTTTATATGAAAAACACAAAAATATTTTTATCTTTTTTTAAAATAAACTCTTTGAAAATCGGCTTTCGTCATGCACACAGGACCGGTTTAACGAGTCTTCACCAAAATTTTAAGCCGATTTGGTCAAGGCAGTGTTGAGATATCGTGGCACCCATTTTTTGAAAATGCTAACTTCATATAGCTATATCTCGGCAATGATACAACCAAATGTCTTCAAATTTATTTTGTAAATAGTTGAAAATGTATATTTTAATGTCCTGAAAACAGATTTTAAAAAAGTTTGAGTTTGTGCTCAAACCATCCTCTGACATTTTTGCCGATTTACATGTATGTAGCCCCTTAACAATCAAACACAAGACAACGAAAAAAATGTTTTTTCGTCATTCGATTATCCGGAATGAAATTTACCCGAGGCCTTCGGATAATTGAGTCTGGACTGTATAAACACAATTTTCATTCTAATGTTTAAATCTTGGTCAGAAATGTCTAAATTTTAGTCAGCGTCGACTTTAAAAAAGTAATGTTAAGGCAATTTGAGGCAAAATAAATTGAAAAAATATTATGCCTTAAATTCTTGAGTAAAATGAGCATTTCTCGCTTTCCATCCTGCTTTAGCAAATTCACAAAACCTTTTTTAATTTTTTTTATACCATACTGTAACGGTTTCAATATATTTTGATGTTAAACATATTTGAAAGAACTACAAAAATTATCTCAGGAACGCAAAATTTACAAATAGTCTTTTCCTTACTTTCCAATAAAACTGGATTGAATTAAATTGAAAAAGAATTTTTATTTACGAAAAAAAACAAACATCTTCGTTAAAAGAAATACTGTGAAATTGTTTTTTGAGAAAGCACTTGATACTTCTCATACTCTAAACAGCAGGGTTACACTATCCAGATGATCCAATTCGTTTTACAGTTAGAGCTCATTTTCAAAAAGTAGATCATGACGCTTGAAAATCCTTCAAATGATCATGCTTTGTATTTTTTTTATAAAGTTAACATTTTTGAAATATTGATGCATCCCGTTGAAAATATTTTTCAAAGTTAGTTTTGATTTGTTTTTAAGCATCGTAACAAAAATTTTGAACTACTGTAAAAATTACGATATAAATTTTGTCCAATATTTCCAAAACACTTTTTTGCCCCTCAAAAATTGTTTCTTTTTATTTGTGTTTCTTTACTTGCAAAATTTTGTCTGTCTTAAAAAAAATGCAACGCTATAACAGGAATATTTGTTGTTTTCATATCTTTTCAATAGACTTCATGAAATTTGGGGTTATTTAAATAAATTTCCAAATTAAGCTTCAAAACGGAATGTTGAGCACGTTTTGAGAACTCTCGTTTTTATTTGGTTATCTTCTTGGTTGATATTTTAAATTAGCACTAACAAGTTTCTTCCTCCATTACTAAAGTGTTGAAGACTGGGGGATTTTTTGAAATTGTTATGGCTAAGTCTTAAAAGAACTTAATAAAATTCTCATTTCCCTATGTCTCTGGAAATGAGATGGGAAAACAATAATGAAATAATTTAAAAAAAGCCTGGAACATCTTTCAAATATCTGAGCAGTTAATTTTTATTTTAACTTGATGAATTTATTGTCCATAAACGAAAAGATTACTCATCCATTAAAACGAGCTTAACTCACCAAAAAAGAAGCGAAACGACCTCACTATAAAGTATCAATAAAAGCTCCCATTTTTTTCTCGGTCCACGACCGGCATCGCCCCTTTGAAGCCCTCCCCATCACAATCATGACACACGGTTTAATTTTAAATGATCTGCCCCGCGTCCATTATGATAATCCAACACATAAATGACGGTTCACTTACATTCCGCCATAATTGCCGCAATAAAGAGTGCGCCCTCGATAACAATCTACTCCTGCCGCAGGAGCAGCATATTCACAATTAACCTTCAAGTGCCGCACATTTCGACCAAGTGACAGCTCGTTGCATTTCTTGCGTTTTTTTCTTTTCGGGGGTCCGAATTTCTCCTCAACTGTGCGGATTCGGAACACATTTGGACAGCCGCTGTCGACCCTGTGATCGGCGGGAGGGATTACTTTTAAACCCGCGAACGGTATTCCAATCAGTCATATCTGGGGGGACGCGGAGTATGCAAGGAATCCGGACAGCCGCATATCACAACATGTTTGTAAGGTTGACCGCGGATCCAAAACTGAGCAAAATGAATGATACCGGAGAGGTTGGAAGATCACCACCACGAGAGACCCCAGCTACTGGCCTTTTGCGAGGGAAGGTCTCGGAGGGGGCTTTTCGTAAACTACGAATTCAGCAATATTAGTTCCGAGCATAGTTTTAAATTGAACGTAAGATATGAATGACCCCCGCTTAATGGACGACGACGACCACGTAACTTGTGCCCGGCAGGAGAAAACAAGCATAAAACAACCGCGAAAACAGTGACCCCCCGCTGCTAAGGGAGCTCGGGGGCTTGTGTGGACGACCCACACGCGCGGCTCGGTAGTGTGTGGAGCTCAAGGTGGACCATGGTGCAGCGGCATTGGGAACGAAACCTACGCTGCTGCTGCTGCTTCTGTTTTGAGGCTCAGAAAAAAGGTCCACTTTAAAAAACGAAAAATTTGTTTCTCAATAATTTGTTAAAAAAGCTACTTTTTATGAACTTCTAGAAATATTATTGAAAAGCTTCTTAGAAAAAAATTAAATATAAACATGAAAATTTATGCAAAAATGATTCAAATTGATTAAAAATATGATAACAAAAAAACATATTATTTTTTACGTTCATTTTCACAATTTTTAAAAAGATATAAAGTAAAAATATATAAAGTATCAAGCTGATGGAAAAGTTACTCAATCTTTTTTTTTGAGATTAAATATTAGGAAAAAAAATTGCAAAAGCATTCAGTAGATCAGCTATTACATAAGTTTTTGTAATTTGAGTTTTTTTTATAAGGAGTCATTAAGCATTTTTTATGTCGCGAAATTCCCAAAAATTCGGTGGAAATGTCATACAAAGTAGGTATGTAAATGTACACAAAACATTATCATTAGAAGCAATTTCTGATTGTTTTCATGGCTTCGACAAAAATGTTCGTTTTGAAATGATCTTTTATAAAAAAGGGAACACGGAAAAAATCCAGCTGCATTCTCAAAAAAACATTCTCTATTATTTTAGATATTTTTCTTGATACATTTTTATTTAGGATTTTATTACGAATGAGGACACACGACATCACAAAATCCACTTTCAGCTGAACCACCTAACCTTTTTTTTTTGTAAATTGCACCATTTTGTGGGTGAATAACCATTTTGTTTGTGAATAAAATTTTATTGTTTTTTTTTGCAATTTTAAAACACTTTTTTTCAAGGAAATAAAAACATCTTGAAATTTTTAAAATAAGGGCATTTTGTTTTTGAATTGACGATCGTGCAATTTTAAAATACTCCATAACCTTTTAGAATTTAATTTTTCGAAAAATATACAAATTCTTGCTATTTGACATTGTTGATTGTTAACTCAAAATATTCTTCATCAATTTTATTTGAATTTGTTCAAAAATGAAAGTTTATGATAAAAGAATTTATTTGATGAAAAACATTTTTTTCTCAGCGTTGTTTGAGTATTGAAAACTTTATTGTTGACACAAGGAATCAAGGTTGTTAATCGATTAAATTATCTTCGATAATGGTTATCGTTATCGTTGGGATGAAAACGATAATCTTGATCGATATTTTAATAATTCTATTACTGTCGGTCGAAAACTCATTTTAAAAATCTTTTTTAAAATTTACTAAATTCAACCACCTTTTGTAAACTGTTCAATTCTTTCATTACAAACATATCGAGAAATTAAAAGTGCATCATGGCGTAAAACTTTCTGTCAAGCTTCTGTGAAGTTACTATGTACTATGACAGTTGTGAAAGCTAAACTCCATGTTACCGGCTCACATCTCTCTTTTTAATGTTGTAGTTTTTTATGCATAAATACTTTAAAACAAATCACAATAAACTGTATTTTTTGAAAATACCATAATTTTAATAATAAGAAACGCTTCTTTAATTTATTTTTTTATCTATGTTAAAAACTAATTTTTTTTCATGGAACCATTTTTTTCGAAAATACTCGATCTTTTTTATTATTTGAATGCGGGTATCAGAGGAAGCGATTTTTTTATCCTTTTTACTTGCAAAATTTTGTGTATTTATTCATATTTATTCGACTTTTTTGTTATTACTAGATTAAATTTTCAAAACAACCTATCCGTCATGGGTTTCCTATACAGATAGAACCTTTTGAAAATTCAATCTAGAATTAAATATTTTACTGAAATTAAATTAAAATTTTACTATTTTTTTTCCATAAAATACCGTTTTTTATTCGAAAATACTAAAGTATTTATAATTTACGACATTGCTACCAATCGAAGGGAAATTTCAAATCCTATCACTTTTGAAAAGTTTATTTTTTTGAAAATCTACATATTTTTACAAAATAAAGTTTTCTTTAAAAAATTTTAAATTTTCGTAATAAGTAAAATGGGTATCAAACGACGCGAAATTTCGTATGCCTTTTTATCTTTCATTAGTAGGGGAAATTCTCGTATCTTTGGCAGGTTAAGCTCTCGCTCCTAACTCCATCCAATTTGCTGATTTTCACAATTTAAACAACTAATTTTTCAAAACTTTTGATAGAAACATGTTTGCTCACTTCTTATTCAGCTATTTATCACTCGATTTCAGTTAAAAACGCTTTCAATTAGCTTTAATTGAATGTCAAAGGTCTGACCTGCCAACATTAGAGGCACGCTGGAATTAGATGCTGTTCCCCTATTTTGTACGTGAAAAACTCCAATTTTCACAAAGTACTGTATAATACAATTTTTTTTATAATTTGTAATATGCGTATCAAACAAAGCAGAATTTTGTATTCTTTTTACTTTTATAAGAGCATTTTTGGTTTAATGCAAAAAATATCAAAGTGCGCCGTATTTCAATCGAAAACATTCTATTTTTTTATAATTTGATAAAAGTAATAACCACGCAAAATTTTGTAACCATTTAATAAAAGATTTAAATGAGGAAAAAAAGTTTTTTTCGATTATACTAAATTTTTTATAATTTTTACTTATTCATATTTATTGAACTTTTTTTGTTACATACCGAAATTTTACAAACCGTATTTTTTCGAAAATATTCAAGTTTTTTAAAATTTGCGGCATTGCTACAACATGAAGCGAAGTTTTTTTATATTCTTACTTTTAAACACGTTTTTTAAATACATTTTTATCTCAAACTCTTAAGTTTACATTTTTAGTAAATTTGGTATTAAACGAAGCGAAATGTTTTATTTTTTCTCATTTATTCGATTTATTTTCCAATCATATACTAAAGCTCTTCAAATAAGTTTTTTTGAAAATATTAAAGTTTTTATCATTGACAATATTGTCATTTAACGAAGACTTTTGTTTCTTTTTTACCCTTGATTTTTATTTTATTTTTGAGGATGCTCTTTTTTTTACAAAATACCATTTATTATTGAAAATTCTATTTTTTTATAATTGGCAAAATAAACGAATAATTTTTAGTTATAAATGAAGCGAAATTTGGGGTTTTTCACTTTTTATAGAGATTTACGTAAAATATACCAATTTTTACAAATTATTTAAAATAACTTAAACATTTTTTTTAATTACTAAAATTTTCTTAATTTGCAAACGAAGCGAAATGTTGTATGCTTTTGAACTTTTATTAGAGTTTGTTTTATTTAAAAAAATACTATGAAAATTTTGGGGTGACTTTCAGAGTCACATTTTTTCTTGATAGTTTTAGATTCAAGGTTTACTAATTGAAAAATTGTCTTAAATAAAAAATGACAATCTTAAAAAAATATGATGTTTGTTTAGTAGACTTCGATAACTTTTCAACAATTATAAAAAAAAATGTTTTGTAACCTCTGCCATTTGTCGTTACCCAACTGTTAATCATTTTGAGATATGAACAAAAAACTATTATACAAAATAGCTTGTTTTGACAAGTGTATCCAAAAAATGCCAAAATCTCATGAGGTACTTAGCAGAAGAGAATTCAAAATTCAAACGCCCTTTAGCAAATGTCACATATCTCATTCCGAAATTGGCAGCTTAATTTGAAAGTTTTCAAACACCGGACAAACAACATACCACACAACTACTTTCTTGAATTCTTATCCTGTTTAACTTCTCACTTTCCCAAAAATTGGCCCCCAAAGGGAAACCCCCACTCCCAGAGCACCACTATTTATTTTACTCCCAAATCCAATTTAAAAAGTTGCAATTTTATCATTCCAGGAAATCACCAGGAAGAGTGCTCCTTCAAAGCTACACTTCTTGCCGAACGAATAAATGAGCAGCTCAGGACGAAAAGGACAAGCCAAAAAAAAAGAAGAAGAAAAAAATGTTTGTGAATCAAATCGCACCGGAAGCCGAATGAAAGAAAAAAGTTCAACTTGTGTGCAATCCCACAGCCGAGGCACCAAACTTTTGCAGCCGAGTTGAAAAATAAAATTGAAAAATAATGGCTTTTGGTTCACTCTTTTTTTCTCTGTGGTGAGCTTTTGCGGTTCTTCTCCTTCTAGAACTGGTCCAGAAATGACCAGGAACCACTTCCGGAACTCGTTTCCGGCCCCCTCCCAGTACGTTCAAAAATGGTCGAGTTGAAAATCTTGTTTGGAAAAGCTCTTATTTAGTGCTGCTGCTTTTCCCTTCCCGGTGGGGAAAACTTCACCGAGGCTTCTCCACGGCAAAAGGAAAAGCACGGAAATAGAATAAAATAAATTGCCACTTTTGCCTTGCACTTTCTTTGCGAGGAAGGAAGGCTGCACCGAGTTGTGCCTCCACCACTGTCTGCGGTGGGCTTTGGCACATGCAAGCAGGGAAGATTTGCTGGGAAAGAGGGAGAATTGCTGTTGACCTTCTGGGTAAATTCAGTTTTTGAGCAGTTTTTCGTGTTCTGTGCTTCTTGGTTCAACTTTGTTCAAAGGAGATATTATTGAATCTTTAAAAAAACATATCAAAGAAATATTTTTCAAAGTTTATGTCATTTTATATTTGTAATAATTTTCATCGACTTTCGGAAATTGCAACATTCTTCCTAAACAAAAAAGTTAAAGCGCAAAAGAGGATTATTTTTCTCAATGTTCCAAATGGCTCTTCAATTTTCTCTTCCCTAGCTTTTTCTTACTTTTTAGCAGTTTTCTCGCTTTGGCGACACGCAATCCTAAGTCTCACAAAGTGCTTTTTTATCATGCTTCCAGAATTAGTTTTTCTCACCAAGGGTGCACTTTTTAAAAATTGTGTTTCCTCCCCCCTCTGCTCTATTTTTTTCAAGTCTAACGAAAGTGCACTCTTTTTTCGCCTTTCACCTGTGTGCTTGATCTGGGGAATAACCCTAGCAAGTCAATGAAGTGAGAGATAAGAAGTGCTTAAAATAGAAAGAAAATAATTTTGCATTCTCCACCCGAGCGCACACTCCCAAAAGCTCCCCGAGCTTTCAAACCCTGCAGTGTCCCCTTGCGGCACTTGGCAGAAAACGTAGCAAAAAAAAAACGAAAAGGAAATCATTAAACTTGCTTTGCATAAAACGATAAATGCATCCACCTTCACTCTCGAATGTCGAAAGGAGGCAGCTTTGCTTGCTTTGTGTATGCACTTTTTGAGCAAAAGTGCACTGTCGAGAGCACTAAGGCAGCAGCAGCCAGGCAAGATCCAGAAAAAGGATAAGTATCGATAATTGAGCGTTTAGAAATGCATAAATTCCCTGCACTGCACTATTGGGGGGGGAGGACCCCTTCCTTCCACGTTTCGTCTGGGACTAAGGTTTCAGCATATGTTTTGTACTGGTGCATTACCATTATTTTTATTATTGGAATGATCGAGCTTGTGCATCTATGGTAGAGGTGTCACTATTGCTAATATGAAGAGTCCACGAAAACTAAAAAAAATCAAAATTAAGTTTTCAACCAGTGCGAATTGTACATGTTTCTTTAGTAAATCATGTTTTTTGAAATATTTGAAGGAAATTCAAGCAAAAAATAGATTTGATAGTCGTTTTTCTAGTTTGCTTTTCTTTCAGAGGCATATCTCAGAAACTGTTGGTAAAATTTTTAATGTTTTTGGAGTAATTAAAAAAAAATCTGATGTTTTTTTCAAAATGGTCTGGCTGAGTCATGACTTGTACAGCTAAAATAAGTCACATTATCTACAAAAAAACAATTTTAGTTGGCTGTAACTTGAATACGATCCACGAAATCGATTGCAAATTTGATTTTCATTAAAAAAAAAGATCCTTAAACGTAAAAAAAATCCTAAATTTGGCGGCGTTGGCACTGTGCCTTAGCTCGAATGTATCGTTCTTTTTCATCTAAAATATATGATTTTTTTTTTCAAAAATGTTTATTGAAAGCAATAAAAAAAAAATTCAGACCAGATGAAAGTTTTTTTTTAAAGCGTGTAACTATTTGTTTCTGACAATTTCTATGCAAAAACTATAATTTTGCCGAAGATACCAAACCGGTATCTGGTTGCCAAAATCGTATAACGACATTAATGGACAAACTTATTATGAAAATCGACTTCTTTTATCATAGAAAACAGTACACACAAAAAGTTACAAAATCATTAAAATGCAAAAAAAAGTTGTCCGAAGTTTCCGAAGTTTACATTCTGAATGTTATTGTGCACAAAGCCAGTATAAAAATTAAGACAAATAGAGGAAAAATACCAAATCTAAACATTGTAAATTATCATCTTGTAAATCTTAAAATTATGGCTTCATAAACTGAATACCTGAAAAAAAAAGATAAATTTCTTAACTAGAAAATAATTCTAAAATTTTTGAAAGAAAATATTTTGCAAATTTTACACAGGATTTTGCGAAACTTCAAGCTTTTATATTTTGAAAATAAGTGTAATAATATTGAGCCGGTTGTTTGAAATTAAGGATTATATAAATTTATTGTGTAATGGCATAATAAAACATTAAAAGCACTTCTGTGAAAAAACATATTCAAAAACTTGATGTGAAACGTAAAAAAATATGCAATTTAAATAATATCTTATAATAGGTCAAGGGGGGAGGGGGGCAAAAAAATAAAAAAAAAATAAAAATTTTAATAACAAGCAATAGTCTTCACATTTAAATGAAAAAAGTGTTTCAAAATGCATTGTAAAAAAATTGTATCGAAAAAAAAAGATTTTGCATCGAAAATTTTCAAAAAATCTTAAGATTTTTTAATAAACCCAAACATGCTTAAATGATTTTAAACGCAGGAGAATGTATTCTAATTTGATTTCAGCGGGTTGCACTTGAATTTTCATTGAAATTTTGAAGTTTATTGTAAATTTTTTTTTGCCCCCTGATTTTTCGGGCCAATTTCGGGTGACAAAAACTTTTAAAAATATTTGTACCAGCCTAAGGAAGTTGTTAATATTTTTCAACGTTTATGTCATCAAAATCAAAATAGTCCCGAATAATAAAAAAAAACTAACTTAATCCACCTATGTGGTTGATGCCTTCCTCACTTTTTACCAAAAATGGGTAATATGAGTGGTTTGGACACATATTTCAGCTATTTTTTTTAGATCCAGAAAAATAAGTACACAGATATAACTTAAGTGGTCATAACTCGAGACAGGGTTGCCAGATTCTTCAATTACCTAACCAATGATTAGTTGGATGATGGATCCGGACATAGTTGACATACATTTAAGTGAGATCCGGCTTTAAAAAAGTACATAAATATCACTTAAGTGGTCATACCTCGAGGCAGGGTAGCCAGATCTTCAATCTTTTGGACTCATTGGAAAGGCCTTTCAATTACCTAACCAACGATTGGTTGGATGATGGATCTGGACATAGTTTACATATATTTAAGTGAGATCCGGCTTCAAAAAAGTACATAAATATCACTTAAATGGTTATAACTCGAGACAGGGTTGCCAGATCTTCAATATTTTTGACTCATTGGAAAGGCCTTTCAATTACCTAACCAACGATTGGTTGGGTGATGGATCCGGACATAGTTTACATACATTTAAGTGAGATCCGGCTTCAAAAAAGTACATAAATGTCACTTAAGTGGTCATAACTCAAGGCAGGGTTGCCAGATCTTCAATGTTTTTGACTCATTGGAAAGGCCTTTCAATTACCTAACCAACGATTGGTTGGATGATGGATCCGGACATAGTTTACACACATTTAAGTGAGATCCGGCTTCAAAAAAGTACATAAATATCACTTAAATGGTTATAACTCGAGACAGGGTTGCCAGATCTTCAATGTGTTGGACTCATTGGAAAGTCTTTTCAATTACCTAACCAACGATGGGTCGGATGATGGATCCGGACATCGTTTACATGCATATAATTGAGATCCGGATATTTGTGAAAACACATTTTTATACATAACTTTTGAACTACTTATCGAAACTTCAAACAATTCAATAGCGATGTATGGGACCCTAAACCAAGTCGAATGCAACTGGTTCGATCAAAATCGGTTCAGCCAGTGCTGAGAAAACTCAGTGAGAATTTTGGTCACATACATACATACACACACACATACACACACACATACACACACACATACACACACACAGACATTTGTTCAGTTTTCGATTCTGAGTCGATATGTATACATGAAGGTGGGTCTAGGAGCTTTTAATAAAAAGTTCATTTTCAGAGCAGGATTATAGCCTTACCTCAGTGAGGAAGGCAAAAACAGAAAATTGTTAAAATTTTTGTGGACTTCAATGTCTTATCCATTGAAAAAAGAATCATTTACCGGCATTAAAAATCAAATTAAGCAAGTTTGAGCTCAACAATATTCCAATTCCAATTTATAGTACTGAAAAAAGTTTTTTTTTACGAAATGTCAAATTTTCATTCAATCTTAAATATTTTGAAACAAATGATTGCAAAACAACTAGGCTGGTTTTAAATTTTTATATTTATTTTTATTTTTTCACCTCCTCTCCTTGACTTTCTGACTAAAGTCATTAACTTCAGAAAATGTTTGCAACGGTTTTTTTTTAAATAGAAAAAAATCTAAAAGTAGAAGGAATTGTGTTTTGATTACCCCTCATACATGTAAAAAAACTTGTTTTTTTTTTTAAATTTATGATAGGATTGCCGATTTTTTTAATTTGGTCACCATTTAAAAAAAATGATTTTGCATCATCAATCTAAGTTCTTATAATTTTAAAACAGTTTTCTAGGAAATCAAATTTAATAAAATTCTTAAAAAAAGGGTTTAGCTTTAAAATCGGTTAAAAAGTTAAAATTAATTATAAAATTAACAAATTTAATGATTAACTTTAAAAAGTTTTGAGGCAATAGTTTATTGTTAACCAATCATAACAATTTTGCTGCTGACCAAATTTTTCATTGATTTTTTTTTTTAATTTATGAACTTATTTTATATGTCAGCATTTCGTAAAAGATTTTGTCTAAATTTCAGAAAGCTAATAATAATATATATTGAGTTCAAATTAAAATATTTGAATGAACCAAAAAAAAAATTTTTTTTTTTGCGAAACATAAAAATTTCATCATATCCCAAATATTTATAAAATATTGATTGCAATTAACTTGGCTGGTGTAAAATGCTTTAGAAAACCCTTTTTTTTCATTCGAATGTTAATACCATTGCTAGTAATTCAAATTTTTATATTTTTTATGTTTTTTCCTCTCCTTCTGCCAACTTTGGTTAGAGTCATAAACTTCAAAAAATGTTTTGCAACGGCCTTATTTTTAAATAGAAAAAAACTATAAACAGAAGAACTTGGGTTTGAATTACACTAATAAATATTGGAAAACTTGTAATTTTTTCCCATTTTTTTTTAATTTATGATAATATTTCCAAATAAAAAATAAAATAAAAAATGAAATATTTTTTGAAAATTTGGTTACCATTTGAAAAAACCTGATTTTATTTTTTCATTTAAGGTCTTATAATTTTAAATCCTGTTTCTAGAAAAACAAATTGAATAAAATTCTAGAAAAAAAAATCGTTAAGCTTTAAAACAGCTTAATAAGCTAAAATTTATTTTAAAATTAACATAATAAATGCTCAACCTTAAAAAATTTGAGGAAATAGTTAAAAGTTTACTTATCTTTACAATTTTGCTGCTGACAAAATTTTTCAATGATAATTAAATTTATAAACTTATTCTTTATGCCAGCATAATACATACAAAAACATTTAAATAAAACCTTTTTCAAATGTATATAATTTTGGTTTTTCAATCAAATTTGATTGGAAGCCTTAAAATAAATAAAAAAAAGCAAACTCAAATGAGATTCACTATTCAGAAAGAAATACAGTCCAGACTCGATTATCCAAAAGCATTGACAAAATTCAATTAAATATTCTGGAATCGCTGAAAAAATAATTCGTTGTCTTTGTTTTTGATCGTCGAGCTTAAGAGCGGTCATCTACTCTAAAGTGATTTGAAATTTTTAAATCCAGCCTGGCGGCAAAAATGGCGGTGATGAAAAATTCAGCAAAAGCATTTGTCAATTTAATACAAAATTAACCTAATTTGACTAAAATGGGGTCTTATCTGATATTAAAAGTAATGTGTAGCAAATATTTTTAAAAGTCAAATTTTCAGAGTACAGGGAGAGAAACTCAAAAAATATTTACAATGGCCTAAGTTAAACTTCACTTGAAATTACAAAATATGCAATTCCTTGAACATCCCTAGTTTTCAAAGCTTGATCCCCTGAGACTGCGTTTACTCCAACGAATGTGTGTTTTATGCTTGGTTCGAATCGGTATACCCCTTAACCATCAGACTCATATTGGTGCTGCTGCATGCTGTCATGAGCCATTGGCCATCAGACAGGCAGGCATCGAGTGCTGGTCCGTATGCGTCGGTGCCCGGTAATATTGCAAGTTCATTCGAAGATCAATCAGAGCGATATTGGCGATGGCATTTTTTCTTTTTCCACTTGTTTTTTTTTTTTTGCTAGTTGAATGGTATGCAAATCGGTGAGGGTAAATGGTTGCGGTGCTTGTGATTTATACAAAATTGTTTTGAAAATATTGGGATTGAGGGAATTCTGAAACTTGTAAACTTTGCAAGTGCAAATTCTCCTGCAAATCTGGAAATTCCAAGCAACAAATTACAATAAAAAGGCATCACATCTCTTCTAAGCAAAGTATTCTGCTATCAGCAGACCGGCGGTTCACTTCTCATTCTACAACCATGATTAGAAACCTCGCTCCGCTCGCTTTAATCAGCTTGATCAGCTCGATCACCAGCACTTTACTGCCATGCGACAGTTTCTTCTGCTCAACTCACGAACTGGTCATCGAACCAACAGAGCGTGACTACACCCCGGTCGACATCCACCATCGTAGCGGCGTCACGGTGCTCAAATTTGGCCGAGATCCGGAAGCGGGTCGTGAGTATCCTGACCTGCTGCCAGGAACAAAAACTTGTGGTAAATACACGGTGAACAGAATCCGGGCAGGTCAGCAAGCTGCTTTGCGCGAGTTCCCCTGGATGGCCATCATCCGGTACGATAAAATGGTCCATCCAGGTTGCATTGGAACGTTGATCAGCAAGCGTTACGTGCTGACGGCGGCTCAGTGCGCTCGCAGCGATTGGAAGCCGTACCAGGTGCGACTAGGAGAGCATACCGTTGGACGGGATCGGGATTGCAGCTTGAAGGACGCCAAGGACTGTGCTCCACCGGTTCGAGATTACGACATTGAATCGATCGTGGAGCACTGGAATCATAACGCTAGTGTGAACACCAACGATACGGCGCTACTCCGGTTGAAGTCGGACGTTACGTTTGAAGGTGAGTCCCTCAAATCTCGAAATTCACTCTTAATTCATTAAAAATTCCCCATAGATCACATCCAACCAATCTGTCTGCCAACAACCAAAACCCTCAAGAACAGCAAGCTCGAAAAGTACACCATAAGTGGTTGGGGTTGGAACGAGCAGTACAGCACCAACACGATCCTTCAAAAAGCTACGATACCCTTGCAAGACAACTCCAAATGTTGGATATCGGGAGCCGCGTTGGACGAGAGTCATCTTTGCGCCGGGGGGACCACTTCCGGTGGAACTTGTATGGGAGATATCGGGGTACCGCTAGGAAGTGTTACGAGGATTGAAGGAAGTGGGCCAAGGTTTGTGCAGTTTGGGATTGCCTCGCGGGATATGCAGTCGTGGGGTGTATCAGGGACGACGATCTACACGAAGGTGGCGTACTTTATGGACTGGATTCGGGCGAATATGGAACCGTAACAACCTCCTAGTGAATTAAATAAGACAATTTATTCAAAGCTATTTTCTCCTTTCCTGTTGAAGATTTTTCTAAAATTTCGGAAGGCAAAAAAAATGTATAAAAATATGTATATTGTTTAAAACCTTATAAAACCAGCTAAATGATTGATTTCTTTCTCACAAAACAATTGCATATCATTTCTTTATGTATTTCATTGATTCAAGGCTGACTTTTGCTTAGAATTTGGTTCTAGGTCGATTTACGAGTGATTTTGTATGGATTTTTGTCAGTAAGAAAATTAAAAATTTGGTAAATTATATTTATCAACATTTGGATATTAAGAACATTCTCAACCTTACAAAAACAAAATTTTGTTTTTAAAACAACTTGATGATATCCTCAAAATATTTTTTGAGCAATAATGGTAAGTTTTATTTAGCAACATCAATAGCAAAAGTATAAAGTAGGTTCAGTCGACTTTCTGGCAATAAATTTTTCAGTCCCTTCAAATAGATTAAGTTTGATCCACGAGAACAAAAATTACGAAATTCCATACATTTTTGGCAGATTGCTCTAACGAAACCATAACAACGTTTTTACCTAGGTATTTAAAAACGTGGGTTTTATAGAAAACCTAGATGTCTGGGTATCAAAAGATCGGAAATTTTATGCCCTTTCCGATGCCACATAGGTTGACTTAAGAATTGTGGACCGGTTCGGATGCCGGCGGATTTTCCGACGACGTAATTCCGGGTTGGTACGAAATTCCAACGAAAAATCTATTCTAGCGATACAAAGACCCCCAAAACGGTGTTATACCCTCTCCAGAATGTTTATTTAGCAATTCTATGGTAATATATTGACATTTAGTTAAATTGAAAGTTTGCAAAATTAAGTTTAGATAAGTTTTAAATAGAATTTCCAGAGTTATATAAACTTTTATACTAAGTAATTAGTAAACTTTATATTCAATCCAAATTATTTTTTTAATCAGTCAAGGATGCCTATTTGGAGTTGGGAGACTGGATTTATGGTGATTTGTCAACAAATAACTTTATTTATGTTAATTTTTCGAAAGGTGTACAAACTTTTTTTGCACCTTTTTTATTTTTGTAATAGTATTTGTTATATAACTTTTTATAGAAAACATCTTTTCATGAGCTTTTTGCAGCAAAATGTTCGGCATGAGTTTCTGAACAAAACGTAGTACTAGGTTTATGTCAACATTAAATTGTTTACATGTTTCATCACAAAATGTGCATAGTGCCCAAGGGGTGTAAATACTTTTTTTACATACTGTAGGTTTTACACAGTTTGTGCATTCGCCTCTTACCAAAAATAATGTTATATGAAAAATTCTAATCATTGGTGCAAGTGCAATCTTGAAAATAAATATAAAGCTTTTTTTTGAGTCCTTTAGGTAATATTTTTTGATATTTTTCGAAAATATTTACACATTTTTTCGGGTGTTAAATAGTGAACTTACACGAAAAAAAAAATAATGATTCATAGATTTTTAAATATTTTCATGTCTCATGTTTTTTTTTGTATTTTATAATTTTTTTTCAATTTTTAAAGACTCTCGCGTTTAAATGGGCTAATCGTTACCAAATTCGCTCAACATTTTCACAGACTCTTAAAAAACCCAAAAATCAGTACTCTTCTTCTGGAGAATGGAGTCATTTTTTTCTGGTTACCCTTTTGTAGAGTCTTTTTGATTTGTTTTGCGCTAGGCTAGATTGAATACAGTTTGTTGTGATTCAACTTGTATTTTATAGAAAAATGTTGAAAAAAAATCGAAAATGAAATGAACAAAATAAAATTAAACAAAGGAAAAAAGACAAGAGATAATGACTGGTATGTATAAAGTTAACATAAAACTATTTGGAACTATTTAAAGTTGGAAGTTAAAGTTAAAGTTGTTAAGAATATTCTCCTAAGCAAATGAAAAATAAAGAAAAACAGAAAAAAAATCTTTTAAATCAGACAAAATTGAAAGTCTTCGTTTAGAGATTCTAAAAAATATGCTAACCTCTTAAATTTTGATAAAAAGAAAACATTTGGTAAACTTCCCAAACCCACCAACTTCCCGTCATCGTTCCCGGCACACCAAACATCCACCCAACAAAAACAAAACACCCTTCAGAGAGGGGAAAACACTCCCGTTGACACCTTGCAAAAACACACTTGAAAAGTGTCACCGTCATCGTCTTGGTTCAACTTTGTCGCCGTCACACCGACCGTCGCGTCTCGTAAATATTTAATATTATTCAAAACAAATCGTTTTTCCACCAAGACGACGACGACGGCGACGAATATCGCAGCTTTTGCACACTCTCTCTCTCTCTTGAGTGTCACACGAATAATGAGATACGATGCGTTCTGCGGGGGTGGTTGCACTGGTGTCATGACATAATCGTTTGTTTGTTTTTTAACCTTAAGCTTTTGGTGCTTAAAGTTAATGGTTCTTGTTTTTTTCGCTGGTGTGACTTGCTGCACAATTTAAGATGAATTTGAAATTTTTAGAGCTCCCCTTAATTAAACGGTTTAATGATTTCATAACAAGCTATCGACTGCATCGCTGTTTCTCGCCACAAGCAAATGCACCTAAACTTTACCCTTAACTACCAATGACATCTTTAGCCCCTTAAAATGGGGGGCTCGGCACCGGCTTTGAATGGACAAATTGAGAAATAACGGCCCCGAGTGCGGTCCCATATTCACCTTCATATACCAGCAAACATAAAGAGGCAACCCCATTATCATAAAAATGATGCCCTCCCACTTTGAGCTCTCCAGCATAGGTACTGCGTGCGTTTTCAATGCGGGCAATTAATTAGAATCGAAGACATGCGCGCCGGTTTTGCACAAACAAAATCGCTTCAGGACCAATTTAGAAGTACCCTTTGATCCGGGGTGAGCGAAGCCGGCGCGATTTCTGCGCTGGAACTATGCACTTTAACCCTTTAAAGGGTCTTTAGACTTAACAGTTTCTTTTGTAACGTGTTGTTATTTGAAAAAAAAACTAATAATAATTTTATTTTTATAATTTAACATTTTTTATAACATTTTTCAAAATCACAAAAACCTTAAAGGGTTAATCCTGCCTAGCCGCTAAAGGTCTCACTCGCTCCATAACGCACAAAAGCTCATTGCAATGGTGGTGCAGTGACATTTTGCGCGGAACAATAGCTAATAAATGGACAATTATGGGTAACGCATAGAAGTGCACGTAACACAACTGCATGAGCCTACGGTCTCCGATGGTTTGGTTCCTTTGAAGTGTGCAGTACACTTTAGCAAGGGAACATGTCCAAAGAACAAGGTGCAACACGGCTTGCAATGTGGAAAAGTAGTTCAGATATCGGTTCGAAAGAGGTAAAGAATTGCTGTAACAAAATTTTCTTTTTGATATTTAAAAAAATACAGGGATTGTTATTTTCAAAATCGCCTAATTTGAAATGAGTTACATTTTTTTGATAAAACAAAAAACTATAATATTAAAACTATTCAAATCAATAAACTTATTTCAAAAAAACCAAAAAAAAATCTAGGGAATGAAAAGCGCAATCATATTTACGCATATTTTGAATTTTCCGTAAAAAATGTATCTAAAATATTTATTTATTTTTAATCTGAGCGACGTAAAACCGCAAAGATTTGCTTCAGCTCAATTCAGAACTCAAACATAATCTTAAAATTGTAAATTCAGGCCTTTTCCTGTCGTTTTTAGCAACACTTTAAGAATTTTCTTATAGTTGAATCTATTTTTTTGATAAAAAAATATATTTCATACCCCAAAGACATACGATAATCTGGCAACACAGTACGATTAAATAATGCATAAGAGATATTTTAAAATATCATTATTTCCAAGAGTATAATTTCGACTAACTTTGGCAATTGGTTTGTTTCTACTTGGGCCGTTGCAAATATTTCTTGAAGGCAAAAAAAATAAAAATAGAAATTACAAGCCATTGCGCTTGTAATAATATTTCAAACGAAAAAGGGGTTTAAAATACATATTTCACGAGCGTTAATGTTTTGCAATCATAATTTTAAAAATATCTACACCCAAAGGAAAAATATATCTCAAAATCTGCAACAGTGGATATGCTGCAGAAAATGTCATATTTTATAACATTTTTTGCAGCAAGCCCCTAGATCATTTTTGTCCGCGTGTAAACATTTCAGCAATCTGCAGTTCTCACCAACACATATAACGCTGGCGCGTCCCCGAGCAACACTCCAAAGAGAAGCATATGTTGGTGCTCTTTCACTCACTTATCATCAAGCGTCCATGGCGCGGTGGTAGCGTGTCGGATTTATAGCCAAGAAGTTGGTGGTTCAATCCTCGTTCTGCTAAGGGTTTTTTTTTGTGAAATACAACCAAACAACCGTCGGTAATGTCGATCATTGTCGGTAACGGGCAAAAATGTCATACCCCTATATCGCAAAAAATGCATGAGGACAGATTTCATGCAGATTCTGATATACTTTCATGCCACCATGCGTCACAATCATGCTACTGCCAGTTGGGTGTACGCATAGACTAATTTTTTTTAGCACGAAAAAAAAACGTTTTGCAGTGCTGTACAACGAAATTTTACAATAATTTAAAAAAAAATTAACGAATTTAAACATGTCAAAAATATCAATAATCACACGAGAACGCATTTTACAATATTTTCAGCCGATTGCACACAAAATTTCGTTAAAATTTTGATTTTATTTTTCTTTTTAAAAAATTCTCCGTTTTAACCAAATTAACTTTTTCCAAATTTAAACAACAGCTCTGAAAATTTTAAAGTTTCATCAACCGTTTATTAAGAAAACAAAGATTTATAATCTATTCACTTACACTTTTTCTAGCATGGACAAAGAAAATTCCAAGAAACGCTTCCAATTCTTTTTTTGAGATAAATTTATCAATAACTAATAAAACTAACTTGCCAAATACTGAAATATATAAAAAAAAATATTGAAAATATTACCCGAAATTACGATTCGTTTTGTTCATAAATTAGTTTTTGAGACAAATTGAGCAATTCTCTACGAAATCAATCGATTTCGTGAATTATATTATTTTGTAATATTTTCCATTTGGCTCATTTGGTATTCCCCATACAAGGCTCCATACAATTTTGAAAGCTGTCCATACAAAAGTGGTACGTAAATTAACAAAAATCTGTAACTTTTGAAGACATTTGCTGATCCATTTGGTTTCTTCGGCAAAGTTGATGAGGACAATTTAGAAATAAATTGGCTCATAAGAAACATTTTCTGGCCTATTTGTTTTCATAACATTTTATACAAAAAAAAATCAAATTCAGAAAATATGTATTTTGATCTGTTTTAGGGGACAAAAAAAAACGCAACTTTTGAGCCATAAAAAACCTTGGCAAACCAACTCGAAATGTTTGTTGACTTCAGTTTTCAATGTAAATTCAAATTCGCAAATTCAACAGATTTTTTGATAAAGCGCACCGTTTTCAAGATAACCACTTAAATTTTGATTTTATCAGAAAAAAATCCAAGTTTTCCTTTTTTTTCAAAAGTGTCCATGATCTTTTCGAAAATCTGAGAAAATTTCCAATAAAATTGCTTAAGAGACGTTGAAGATAGTACTTACGTTTACCAAACTGCCGTTCTACGCATAATTGTCCCATGTCATTTTTGACGATTTTGACTTTATGACATTTTTAGGTTTAGTTTTACGTGTACTTTAAGAAAAACACATAAAATCTGGTACTTTGTTCGAAAACTCATTCAAAACAACACCAAGTCTGTTTGTCCCATCGTTAAACTTCTACGCATAATTGTCCCACCAAGTATTTACTATCACGAAATCATTAGTTTTACGAAGTATTGTGTCTTGTTTACCTGTTGTTTATCAAGAAGATAACTAATAAGAGCAATAAACTACTAACTGGGGCGATTAGGGACACATAGGGCGAATAGGAACCCACGGGACAATTATGCGTAGAAACACAGAAATCGGTCGAAAAATTTCAATCGCGTTTTTCTCAGTTGCACTTGTTTGAACATGGGACAATTAGAACGGCAGTAAAATACAGCGAAAAAAAAAAATGAAGAATTATTTAAGTTTTTTAAGGTCTCTTTCTTATTTAGCCTTTTATTTTCTAGTACCAATATCTCAGAAACTAATGGTCATATTTTCAATTTCAATTCGGTTTTATTAGCGAATAATCATGTAACAATAAGTTCTTTTGCAGTTCATAACAGAGTTTTGGAGTTCCTTTTAGCTGTGTGTTGAATCTCATTCCATTTTGGAACGATTATTGCTTGTAACTAAGAGATTACCAAGAGTAAGAAAAAATATAGAAAAAACTTACTAAAATTGCAAAGGAAAGGGGATAGAAATAGAAAAAAGCTTACACTAGATCACAGTTTTTTTTATCTATTGTAGATGTGCTTGATCATCAACTCCCCGAGGGCCAGGAATTGTTCCGCCTTGTTACGGCAGCTCCGAAACCGTGTACCTGTGACTGTTGTCTTCCGCGAGAGTATTTTTATCTCCCGCGGTTTTATTCCGGCGTTCGAGAGGTGTCGCTTCAGGTCGGCGATCGGACGGTCTTGGTATCCCTGCAAGACGACCTTAACAGGGGGCTTCTCGGGGTTGAATGTGTAGAAGTTGAAGTTGCTACGCTTCAATTCTTCAAACACCAAGTCGAAGTTCTTTTTATTCAGTGTGATCACTTGCACTGCCGACTTACCGATTTTCAGACAATATCCGAGGCCTTCGAGCAACTCGTCAACATCGTCCGCCAACGTGTCCAAAACAAAAATTGGAGGTGGTCTTCGTTCCGTTGGAGTATTGTTCTTTTTTGACGTCGGCACTTTTTTCCGTGCACGACCATCATCGTCGTCGTCGTCGTCGGTAGTGCTACCGTCGGTGTTGTTGTTGTTGTTTTCTTCGTCGTCGCTCAGCATCTGGAACTCGTTCCTGATGGAAATGTTGGCGGATGTTGACGTGCCACTGGTCGTGGCACCGGAAGTACCGGAACGGGTTCGCACTGGTGATCTTGGAACATATCCAGGATGTAGTAACTTTTTGTCGATTCCATCTGCACTCACGCTCCCCTGCGCGATGGCGGCCGACACGGCGTTGGTTTGTTTACCTTTTTGCACACGGCCGGTAGACGAACTTCGCGGGTTTTTCGAGGCCGCACTCGAACTGCCACGGCCACGGCCGGCCTTTGGCATGCTGCAGGAGCAAACTCGCGGCTAATCACGGTAAACTACGGCGAAAAAAATCGAAAAAACGATGGAGCACTGAGCACTTGACTGCTGCTTGCTCTCGTGCGTACACGGGGGGGAATGGTCATATTTACAATGTTAAAAAAAAAAAAAAAAAAATGGCAATTCTTACAAAAGATACAGATTTTCAAATATTTACGTATTTTTTTTTAACTGGTGAACCAAAAGCTTCTTTGGTCAGAGGAAAGGCCCCCAAATAGCTTGAGCCAATTACAAAATATAAAATATAAAATAGATCCATGTCCGGTGTTGGTAAAGTATTGCTCAATTGTCAAATTATTCTTAAACTGTCCGAATTCTGTTTGGGAACTAAAAACAAAAACAATGATAACCCCACAATAAAAACAAATTTATAAAAAATAGAAATATTCATTTCCAGTTTATTATCCAAAATTCATTCTTTGATATTTTCTAAGGTTACAAGAAATCAAATAATTTCATTGCATCGATTTTTTTAAATTTTATTCTAAAATAACGATGAGATCAACAAACAGGTTTAAGTTTAGCTTCAAGGCATCTTTTTTCTTTTTTGCTGTACTGTTTATAAACCTATCTTTTCGAGAACGGTTTCTTGTTAATTATGACTTTTGTATTTTTCAACAGGTATTTATTACTTTTTTTCTGCCAGGTTTTTACATTGGACATTAAATAAATATTTTTTATGTTATCTCAAACAAAAATAACATTATTATGCAATTTTTGGGAAATCAAGCAAATCAAATCCTTACTGACCTAAAATATTTTTTTTTGGAAAACAGAGCTGAGGTTAATAAATCTGAACAAAATATTGCCTTCCAAGTCATTTAAAATGAAAATAAATGTTTCCCTTTTTTACAGATGGTCAAACTTAATCATATTTTTTTGTTCTTCGTTTAAATGTATGCTAAGTTTTCAAGTAAATTAATAAAAACTTTTTAAATTAACCCCAAAAAAAAAACAATGAAAATAAATATTCATTGAATTAGGAATTGCGTCATTTGTATGTCTAATAGACATAGACATTGTCTATGTTGATTTATTTGGAGTCCGGAGCCATTTCAGGTGCTTCTTGATTTTTTTCAATGAATATAAATTGCTCAGCTATATGTAATTCCAAAAACTTTTTTTCTCTATAAATGTTTGGCATTTTTGCGATTTAAAAATGGATAATCCTCCACCAACTTACACAGCAGTTGTCCCATAGGGACTTTTATGTATAATTAGACGCCTGATTTGATGACGTACTCAGAATTCCGAAAAAACGTATTTTTCATCGAAAAAAACACTTAAAAAGTTTTAAAAACTCTGTTATTTTTCGTTACTCGACTGTAATTTTTTTTGTAACATGTCACATTGCCCCAGAAGGGTAATTTTTTCATTTAGAACAAAATTTTTCATTTTAAAATTTCGTGTTTTTTTCTAACTTTGCAGGGCTATTTTTTAGAGTGTAACAATGTTCTACAAAGTTGTAGAGCAGACAATTACAAAAATTTAGGGATTTTCTTATAAAAATCCAAGTTATCGCAATTTTAGGAAAAAAAAGTTTCGAAAAAGTTACATTTTGCGTTTCTCTTTGTTTCGTTGTCCGTGTCTGTCGCGGGTGACCATGAAGGGCCATGGTCAACGACGACCAACTTTTGAACACTTTTTTTCGTAAAATTGCGATAACTCATGATGTTTACACTCTACACTCTAAAAAATAACCATGCAAAGTTAAAAAACATGAAATTTAAAAATGAAAAAAAAAGTTCTAAATGAAAAAAATCACCCTTCTGGGTCAATAAAGATTCGTAAAGTACATTAAATTTCCCTGTAATTGACATGTTCCAAATTTTTTTACAGGCAAGTAACGGAAAATGACAGAGTTTTTAAAACTTTTTTTAGTAATACGTTTTTTTCGGAATTCCGAGTACGCCATCAAATCGGGCGTCTAGTTTTACATAAATGTCCCTTTGACACCAAATTTCTATCTCATCACCGTTTCAGGCTGCAAATTATTGAAAAACACCTCTTTTTTCGCATGCTCAAAAATGAAAGGGGTCGTACCGCCCCTCCGTCACGAGATATCAAAAAACGGACCTCAGATTCGTACTCCTTAGGACAAAGTTTCACGCAAATTGAAGAGGGGTCGGGGCAACCGATTTCGTATGAGTTGGTAGAGAATTACCCAAATTTGTTTGAAAATTTCCATCATAGATTTCAATGAATTTAAGGCCCGATTAATTTATAATTACACCATGTCGATCACGTTGATCCTTTTATTGATAAAATTTTTAGGAAGACGTTTCCGATTCCAAGATGGATGTCATTAGATTTAGAGCTGTTTGAATCATTTTATTAAAAATAGGCATAAATAATTTGTAATAAAACTGTGTATTAAAAAAACAAAATTGAAAAAAAAATCACAACAACGCCTTTGGAAACTAATTAATTCATTCAAACTTCCCAGCGCGAATCCATTTTTCAACCCCCATCCAAACACGACTCCCCAAGTCGTCGATCCCAGCTGGAGGTTGTCCCGTGGATCACCACCGTGGCTCACGAAATTCCGCGCAACCTGTCATCGCGCTGGATCCTCAACCTCTCTCAGCGCACGGGTCAGTGGTCCGATCACGATCACGGACCAGCGATGACGGATGGCAATTATTGTTTCTGGCTGTCTGACTAAAGTCGCTCCAGAAGTCGGTTCGCTGGGAAATGTTGTTTGCTGATGTCGGAGCGCTCGTGCTTTTGACGATGATAAATTAATTGAAAATTCATTAAACGTGTCGTGTGTTGAGTTCCATGTATGTTGTTTTTGCTGCTGCTGCTGCTGAAGTTGCTGAAACACGGCGTGTCTAGCAGTGTTGTATCTAGGGCGGGTTTGGTTAAGGGGATGCTGCGGCAGCAGGTGACAGATCTGTTCGAAATGCCTGTTGAATGGTCGTTGGTTATCAATTAGTCATGGGACGTCGGTGACGACGGTGACGATGGGTGTAAATGAAGTGAGGTGGACTACTGGCTGGCTGGTTGAATAACTGACTCCGATTGACTAGAGCTGAGGAACTGGGGTTGACATTATGCCGCGAACTCAATTATTTGCCCATTTAACAAGGTGTGGTCGATGGGAAATGGAGCTTGTGGAGATTGACAGATTGATTGGAGAATTCTCACTTCATGATAAAGTGTGGAAAGTAATTATCTATAAAATTAACTACATACAAGTACCTGAAGATTGTGATGTTATTTGCTTGACATTGTTAAGAATTTTACCTGAAAAGAAAGAGAGAGAAAGTAAATTAGTATTGAAAGCTACTGTCTAAATAATTCTTCAGAGATAATGATTCTTATCTCAAAGGCAATGTTTATAATAACGAAGAGCACGTTAATGGAACGATGGTTTCCCTAGCGTAACAAGCTACATTAAGCTTAGCTCTTCATCCCGCTGGAAAAAAAAAGTTCCGAGGATTAACGACAAGACCCTAAAAACTATCCACTAATGGATGTTCGCCGACCACGCATAAACCACCGCAATTATCCGGATGCGGCGGAAAATCTCCGCAGTTTGTTTCGATTTCCCACCAAAGCACTAAATCTAATCCAGTCTAATTGAACCACACCAACCAACAAACCCATTAATTTTGTGCGTGTACCATCAAACGGGACAAAAATCGATCAGCCTCATTAATTCAGGCCGTCTGAAAGTTTCGTGGACCAGTAATGATGCATAAAACTGATGGTAGGCAAAAGTTTTTCCACCAAAAATAACCCACACCCCTTTTGCTTTCTTGTTTCAAGTGGGTGGTGGGAGGTGGATGAAACTGTCACACCAAAATTCACGTTTTTGTTGTGCTGGGTGGGCGTAACCTTTCGTGTGACTGTAATGAACGAATGAGAAAGGATTTCATCAATTTTAGGCACGATAAGGTGCACAGTTAAAAAAATGTTTTATATTTGTATGATTTAGGATATGATTTGAAATAGATTTTTTTAGAAAGATTTAAGAGAAAAGAGCAAAGAGTGATGAAACAAAAGTCCCAAGTCCCAAGTTTTATATTTGTCCCAAGTCCCAAGTCACAAGTCCTAAGTCCCAAGTCCCAAGTCCCAAGTCCCAAGTCCCAAGTCAAAAGTCACAAGTTACAAGTCCCAAGTCCCAAGTCCCAAGTCCCAAGTCCCAAGTCTCAAGTCTCAAGTTCCAAGTCCCAAGTGCTATGGTCCAGGTCCCAAACATCAAAAATCAAAAATCAAAAATCAAAAATCAAAAATCAAAAATCAAAAATCAAAAATCAAAAATCAAAAATCAAAAATCAAAAATCAAAAATCAAAAATCAAAAATCAAAAATCAAAAATCAAAAATCAAAAATCAAAAATCAAAAATCAAAAATCAAAAATCAAAAATCAAAAATCAAAAATCAAAAATCAAAAATCAAAAATCAAAAATCAAAAATCAAAAATCAAAAATCAAAAATCAAAAATCAAAAATCAAAAATCAAAAATCAAAAATCAAAAATCAAAAATCAAAAATCAAAAATCAAAAATCAAAAATCAAAAATCAAAAATCAAAAATCAAAAATCAAAAATCAAAAATCAAAAATCAAAAATCAAAATCAAAATCAAAAATCAAAAATCAAAATCAAAATCAAAATCAAAAATCAAAATCAAAAATCAAAAATCAAAAATCAAAAAATCAAAAATCAAAAAATCAAAAATCAAAAATCAAAAATCAAAAATCTAAAATCTAAAATCTAAAATCAAAAATCAAAAATCAAAAATCAAAAATCAAAAATCAAAAATCAAAAATCAAAAATCAAAAATCAAAAATCAAAAATCAAAAATCAAAAATCAAAAATCAAAAATCAAAAATCAAAAATCAAAAATCAAAAATCAAAAATCAAAAATCAAAAATCAAAAATCAAAAATCAAAAATCAAAAATCAAAAATCAAAAATCAAAAATCAAAAATCAAAAATCAAAAATCAAAAATCAAAAATCAAAAATCAAAAATCAAAAATCAAAAATCAAAAATCAAAAATCAAAAATCAAAAATCAAAAATCAAAAATCAAAAATCAAAAATCAAAAATCAAAAATCAAAAATCAAAAATCAAAAATCAAAAATCAAAAATCAAAAATCAAAAATCAAAAATCAAAAATCAAAAATCAAAAATCAAAAATCAAAAATCAAAAATCAAAAATCAAAAATCAAAAATCAAAAATCAAAAATCAAAAATCAAAAATCAAAAATCAAAAATCAAAAATCAAAAATCAAAAATCAAAAATCAAAAATCAAAAATCAAAAATCAAAAATCAAAAATCAAAAATCAAAAATCAAAAATCAAAAATCAAAAATCAAAAATCAAAAATCAAAAATCAAAAATCAAAAATCAAAAATCAAAAATCAAAAATCAAAAATCAAAAATCAAAAATCAAAAATCAAAAATCAAAAATCAAAAATCAAAAATCAAAAATCAAAAATCAAAAATCAAAAATCAAAAATCAAAAATCAAAAATCAAAAATCAAAAATCAAAAATCAAAAATCAAAAATCAAAAATCAAAAATCAAAAATCAAAAATCAAAAATCAAAAATCAAAAATCAAAAATCAAAAATCAAAAATCAAAAATCAAAAATCAAAAATCAAAAATCAAAAATCAAAAATCAAAAATCAAAAATCAAAAATCAACAATCAAGACTTTTTTTTTGATGATGATTATTCCATCGCTAGTCAAAAGTCAAGAGTCAAGAGTCAAGAGTCAAGAGTCAAGAGGCAAGAGTCAAGAGTCAAGAGTCAAGAGTCAAGAGTCAAGAGTCAAGAGTCAAGAGTCAAGAGTCAAGAGTCAAGAGTCAAGAGTCAAGAGTCAAGAGTCAAGAGTCAAGAGTCAAGAGTCAAGAGTCAAGAGTCAAGAGTCAAGAGTCAAGAGTCAAGAGTCAAGAGTCAAGAGTCAAGAGTCAAGAGTCAAGAGTCAAGAGTCAAGAGTCAAGAGTCAAGAGTCAAGAGTCAAGAGTCAAGAGTCAAGAGTCAAGAGTCAAGAGTCAAGAGTCACGAGTCACGAGTCACGAGTCACGAGTCACGAGTCACGAGTCACGAGTCACGAGTCACGAGTCACGAGTCACGAGTCACGAGTCACGAGTCACGAGTCACGAGTCACGAGTCACGAGTCACGAGTCACGAGTCACGAGTCAAGAGTCAAGAGTCAAGAGTCAAGAGTCAAGAGTCAAGAGTCAAGAGTCAAGAGTCAAGAGTCAAGAGTCAAGAGTCAAGAGTCAAGAGTCAAGAGTCAAGAGTCAAGAGTCAAGAGTCAAGAGTCAAGAGTCAAGAGTCAGAGTCAAGAGTCAAGAGTCAAGAGTCAAGAGTCAAGAGTCAGAGTCAAGAGTCAAGAGTCAAGAGTCAAGAGTCAAGAGTCAAGAGTCAAGAGTCAAGAGTCAAGAGTCAAGAGTCAAGAGTCAAGAGTCAAGAGTCAAGAGTCAAGAGTCAAGAGTCAAGAGTCAAGAGTCAAGAAGAGTCGGAAGAGTCAAGAGTCAGAGTCAAGAGTCAAGAGTCAAGAGTCAAGAGTCAAGAGTCAAGAGTCAAGAGTCAAGAGTCAAGAGTCAAGAGTCAAGAGTCAAGAGTCAAGAGTCAAGAGTCAAGAGTCAAGAGTCAAGAGTCAAGAGTCAAGAGTCAAGAGTCAAGAGTCAAGAGTCAAGAGTCAAGAGTCAAGAGTAGGAATACTAAAATCAAGTTTCGAGTCAGGAGTCAGAAGTCAGCAGGCAGTAATCAGAGTCAGGAGTCAGAAGTCAGAAGTCAGAAGTCAGAAGTCAGAAGTCAGAAGTCAGAAGTCAGAAGTCAGAAGTCAGAAGTCAGAAGTCAGAAGTCAGAAGTCAGAAGTCAGAAGTCAGAAGTCAGAAGTCAGAAGTCAGGAGTCAGGAGTCAGGAGTCAGGAGTCAGGAGTCAGGAGTCAGGAGTCAAGGTTCAGGAGTGAAGTCTTTTGCGTTTTTTTTATTGATCACCGGAAATCAATGATTTCATGGTAGAAAGTGTATTCATTTTTTAACGGTGCATCACTTCTGTTTTTCCAAAGAGCTTCCACGATGGCCGCTCTCGTTAAATATTCATGGAATATTTTGTTGTCGCGCTCACGCGCTTTTTCCTGACGTGGATCGTTCCACGCTCATGTCAAGTATGTTTATGGTGCTTCTGTCGCGAATTTTCCTTCTTTTTCCGTAAAACCACGCAACCCACGCACACGCCGGAACACAATGGAAATCACAAAAAGGGGTTTTGTTTTTGTGAGCGTGTGTTTGTGTGCGTGAAGGGCGTAAAACATTTATTTTTATGAGGCCAAACCATGCAAATGTCGTTGGGTGAGGGCAAGTGACGATTTTGATGTTTTTTTTTTGTCACAAAAGTCGACGGAGGTGAGTTGACACCAAATCGGAAGAGGTGAAAAAAGAAGCAAAAAGCTTATTGAGCGGAGCGCGCGTTTCGGGATTAGGCCGGATTAGGACGTGTTAAGTGGAATTAGGCCCCTCCTGGGCTAAAGCCGGATCAGACTAAACGTAGGCCGGGGCTTCGGTACGCAGAATGCGACCGATATTGGCCCAAGGTGGAAAAAGCAAAGCAGCAGAACAGAGCACACGCTGTCGCGTGAGCAGTGGCAGTTGGTGAAGGGTTTCGTTAAATTTTATATGGTTACATAATTACGGCAAGCAGGGCAGCTATTGATATGGAAATTAGAAACTGAGTCTCATTTGTTTACTTGATGGAAATTAAAACGAAAGCAGCTAATATTTAGTTTATTCTTGAAAGTAAAAGCTTGATTTTAGGAAAATTATGAGACTTGTTAGCTTGGTAATATCAATGTTTCAAATTAATTGCGTCACCATTTCAAATCTGTCAGCATCGTCAATCAATTCCAAACCCGTTAACGATCACGATTTCGCTACACGGGGAAAAAAGAGTTCCCAAAATCGTGAACAAGCGTTCATGAAAATGGGAACCTCGAACAAAGTGTTCAAATCCCATGGTACGATTTTGAAAAACGTACCATGAAATTTGAACACTTTGTTCGTGGTTCCCATTTTCATGAACGCTTGTTCACGATTTTGAGAACTCTTTTTTCTCCGTGTAGGCCTATAAAAGTGTCGAGAAGACAATTCCCCGAACCCAACAAAATGCACTCAATTTCCCGCCCAATTTGTCATTCTGTCAAGTTGTCAATCTGTTCGTGTTCCAAAATTTTTCACTTTCACGCTGCGCTACGGATCAATTCATCAGTAATCTGATTCCGCTAAAAAAGTTTGTTAGTTCGAACCCATTCACACCAATTTGAGACGAAATAAAACAAAACGTCGCGCGGCGTTCAAAGATCCATAAATCTCTTCCCGCGGGGGACAGTTCCGGTCCAAACACACACATCTCGCAGCGCCCACTTTAGGAGATTACAAATGACGCCGCTTAATCAGATTTATTGTGCATATTTTTGAAACAAAAGTGAAAAATGACCTCCACCGCGTTTCATGAATCTCCGGGGCCAGTCAAAAAACGAATAACCATAATCATGATGATCATCAGTGACAAGCCAGTCGCGGTCGTTCAGAAGTTCAGCCGCGAAGATCCGCTCGCTCATTCGCACACATGATTGGCGTTGATTTATTTATGAGCTGCTTTGTGTCCAGCACCCCGAGGGCGGGGAGATTCGGAACAACGGAGTGTGAAATGGGCAACCTACAGGAGAGAGTACGACAAAAAAATAAAAACACGAAATGTTTACCTTGTGAGCAGTGCCTTTGATGGGGGAGCCGCCAGCGATGCTTAGGGGAGGTTGGGGTGATTGCTCGGAGTTTGAATTCGATGAACTCAGAACAAATAGCTCAAAGGAATGTGCTCAGACCTACGAGCTCAAAGCAATGAGCTCAGATCAACGATCTGATAGCAATGAGCTCAGATCAATGAGCTCAAAGCAATGAACTCAAAACAACGAGCTCAGTTCAATGAGCTCAAAGCAATGAGCTCAGACCAACGAGCTCAAAGCAATGAGCTCAAAGCAACGAGCTCAGTTCAATGAGCTCAAGGCAACGAGCTCAGATCAACGAACTCAAAGCAATGAGCTCAGACCAACGATCTGATAGCAATGAGCTCAGATCAATGAGCTCAAAGCAATGAGCTCAGATCAACGAACTCAAAGAAATGAGGTCAGATCAACGAGATCAAAGCAATGAGCTCAGCTCAACGAGCTCAAAGCAATGAGCTCAGCTCAATGAGCTCAAAGCAATGAGCTCAGCTCAATGAACTCAAAGCAATGAGCTCAGATCAACGAGCTCAGCTCAACGATTTCAAAGCAATTTGCTCAGATCGACGAGCTCAAAGCAACGAGCTCAAAGCAATGAGCTCAGCTCAACGAGCTCCAAGAAATGGGCTCAGCTCAACGAGCTTAAAGCAATGAGCTTAGCTCAACGAGCTTAAAGCAAAGAGCTCAGCTCAACGAGCTCAAAGCCATGAGCTCAGCTCAACGAGCTCAAGGCAACGAGCTCAAAGTTATGAGCTCAGATCAACGAGCTCAGATCAACGAGCTCAAAGCAATGAGCTCAGCTCAACGAGCTCAAGGCAACGAGCTCAAAGTTATGAGCTCAGATCAACGAGCTCAAAGCAATGAGGTCAGATCAACGAGCTCAAAGTAATGAGCTCAACTCAAATGAAATGTTCACGAACAAGCTTCAAGAAGTTCACCTTCCCCTACCCACAAATGAGTCAACGCTACGCTGCATCTCGAAAATCAAAACACAACAGGATGGAGTTGTCAGAAATTTGTTAACAAGCGGTTCTAAAAATGCTCCCCACGACAGCCACACGGGATGGCACATTGCAACGCTGGCTGCAGTTTGCAGTGAAATGTTGCACAACGTGTGAATCTTTAAGATCGCAGGGAGCAGTTCTGCAGGAGGGTTTGGAGAGGGAAAACATTCTTTTTTTTTCTCGCGTCTGTTGAAATTGTACGTTTGTATGTGGCTGTCGACAGGCCTTTAGCGGAAAAGATGTGCGACTTGTCGTTGAGGTCTTTGGAGGGAGGGAAATTTATGGAAAATGGTAAGGATTTTTTTTTACATTCCGCGAATGACGGCTGTAGGTGGTCTACGGCGAAAGAGTTGAGCACTCTTTGAGAGATAAATTCGTGAAATTGTGAGTCTTTTTTCATTTGAGAGAAATATCGGTGAAATCAAACTTCTAAGTTTGAGATTCGTGTAAATATCGTTTACTCTTTGATGATCTTTTGAGAGTTTTGTCGAGATTTTCACGTCTCCACGTGGTCAAACTCGTGCTCTCGATAACCTTCTCCCTGTTTACAAGACTTTCAATTCCACACTTAATCATCAAACCCCAGATGTTCGTGTTAATTATTCTTTATTTGTAATCACTTCGGGCGCAGCTCGTCCAAAAATCTCTCGTGACACACGCCACATTCCGTTGATTTCCGCTCCAGCTCCCGGGGCTTTGACGAGGGGGGACCCATCAATTCTAATCAGCTGTCAACAAGACTCCCCACGCCAGCCAATCCCAGCTCCAATTAATCGCAATGACACAATCGTCACACGACTTTGGTTGCGTGAGCTGCTCTTCAAGCGAGATATCAACAGGGTTTTCGATTGTGTTCAGCTGTAAATTGGTGTTGATGTTCGTGACCAGCGATGGTCAAGATCGGGCAATCTCTTCAAAAGTTCAATCTTTGCGCAGGGCGCGCAATATCGGAATGCGTGAGAAGACAAATGACTTGGCGAATTTGAAGTGGCGTGCGAAAATGATGATGGTGGAACTTTTGAACCCGCAAATCAACGTTCGAGCTCATCAATATCGCGGGCGATGATGAGGGAACGGTGTCAAAGCCTAATTTCGTCAAAAAATCAGCGCAGATATGACCTTTTGCGTACTCAACACAAACTCCGAAAAATATAATAACAAAAAGTTGCCGAAAGTTGCGACCCAAAGTCATCAATCTTGCCGCAAACATGTCACCCTGGATGCCATTTGCTATTAATCACCTCCTACTCACAGTAATGAAACGCAGGTGAAACGAATTTTCCCACCCTCCTGACGTCGTCGTCGTCTAACTCATTCGCGAAATGAGAGTGATTTTTGCTAAAGGTTACTTTCCCGTAAAGAAGAAAGAAAAGCCCATTTCCACAAAAAGGCATTTTACTTAATTAACAAGCTGCAAACCCAAAAAAAGTTGACTCGATTCCCGAGAAAGAGAAAATATCTGAAAAGCTCAGCGTTTGAACGAATCTAGCGAAGCGAGCACTGAGTTCCAAAGTAACTCATTCTTTCTCCTGAGTTACCGACTCTCAAAGTAAAAATCGCTCCAATTTTACAACTTCTCTCCACTCGAGTCGTTCTAATCAGCAAAAAAGTGAGCAAATCCTTTCTTTCCGGGACGTCACAGAATCTCCGTGGTGAAAGCGACTAATCCTGGGTCTCGTCAAGGAGGATTTTCGCACCTTGCCGGAAGTTTGTACCGAGCTCCAGGTGCAAACCACACCTTTTTATCTCTTTCAGAATTTGGGCCAGCTGTGAGAAGAGCGCGATAAGAATAACTCCGTTTTCGGGAATGAATTAGCCGATTTTGTAAAGTTCATCAAAATTTCAGCTCGTCTGCCAGCGAGACGCTCGCGAGAAAGGCGTACCAAATTATCAATAAAGACAATTTCGTTTTACGAGTTTCTTTCGGCGCGGTGAGATTTGAATTGAATGGGAATTTAGCATAATTAAGCGATTCTTTGTTTATTCAGCTTCAAAAGTGTGGGCCCCCAGAAAAATATTACCATAATTTCGTAACCGTTGATAAATTTATTCCGCGCGTCATCTTTTCTTTCTGGTTGTTATTTTTTTGCTCCAAGAATTGGGAATTGAGGGGGGAAAGGCTTTAAGTTATGACGAAGACGACAAGGGCTGGGGAATGCTGGAGGGAGGAGACAAATTTAGAACGCGTTTGTTCGCACTTCTTGCCGAAACACGACTTGGCGCGATTGCTGGTGAAATTTGATTGCCTGAAAAGCGTGATGATTTTAGGGTTTCAAGTCAGCAGTTTTTTTTACGGTTTCTTACTAAATTTATGATATTTGTCAATTGTAGATCATCAAAAATTTATCTGCTATAATTTCTAAAGAATTTCGTGGAGTTCGTGGATTTTGCGGATTTTAAGAATTTTCTGTATGTTATGGATTTTGTGGATTTTGTGAATTATGTGGAATTTATGGATTTTATGGATTTTGTGGATTTTGTGGATTTTGTAGATTTTGTAGATTTTGTGGATTTTTTGAATTTTTTGAATTTTGTGATTTTTTTTGGATTTTATGGATTTTGTGGATTTTGTAGATTTTGTGGATTTTATGGATTTTGTGGATTTTAAGGATTTTGTTGATTTCGAGGGTTTTGTGGTTTTTGTGGATTTTGAGGATTTGAATTTTTGTATTTTTGTATTTTTGTGTTTTTGTATTTTTGTATTTTTGTATTTTTGTATTTTTGTATTTTTGTATTTTTGTATTTTTGTATTTTTGTATTTTTGTATTTTTGTATTTTTGTATTTTTGTATTTTTGTATTTTTGTATTTTTGTTGTTTTGTATTTTTGTATTTTTGTATGTTTGTATTTTTGTATTTTTGTATTTTTGTATTTTTGTATTTTTGTATTTTTGTATTTTTGTATTGTATTTTTGTATTTTTGTATTTTTGTATTTTTGTATTTTTGTATTTTTGTATTTTTGTATTTTTGTATTTTGTATTTTTGTATTTTTGTATTTTTGTATTTTTGTATTTTTGTATTTTTGTATTTTTGTATTTTTGTATTTTTGTATTTTTGTATTTTTGTATTTTTGTATTTTTGTATTTTTGTATTTTTGTATTTTTGTATTTTTGTATTTTTGTATTTTTGTATTTTTGAATTTTTGTATTTTTGTATTTTTGTATTTTTGTATTTTTGTGTTATTTAGATCCAATACTAATTTTGTGAATTGGTTTAAGAACCATTCCCACTGGAGTCCCGGACACATCAAACAAACCCGTCGTCAGTCGGAACGCGATAACACAACTCCAAAATCCAGCCACTCTGGGCTGGTTTCGAAAATTTCCAAGATTAGCCCTCATCATAGCGGACAGAAGTGTCCGCTCTCTGAAAATCGTTTCTTTCTTTCTCTTTTTCAAGAGCCGATCATTCTTTAATAGCCCTCATCTCGAACTGGTTCCATTTTTTTTCAACCCGATTCATTCGACTCGCTCTGCGACTTGTTGAAAAGAAAGATGTCGAAAGATTCTTCTCCGAGCTTCGGAATGTTCGATATTCTTTACGAGAGGTCGTCCCCGCTTCGATTCGATCGATTGTGTGGTGTTGATTTTTAACGATACCATTTCAACGCCCAGCCGGTTTCCGCCGTTTGAAGTGCTGCTGTCAACCGAGAACCGGCTTAAGAAGGTCGCGAGGACTTAACAAATTGCCGGTGAGGGATAAAACTGGATTGGAGTTGGGAGAACCCCGGATAACATCGTAGATTTGACGGATTTTTCGGTGACGTCCGGCACAGAACTTGTTCGGAGAAGTTTCGAAGGAAATCGATGACATTTCGTCAATCACTGGAAGTTACGCTCGGCTGAGCTTAAGCCATCATGTTTGACACATGTTTGTTTTAGCATTACTCATCGCGGGGCTAATCTCGCTGGGGTTCTTTATCAGCGCAGGGACAATCTCGAATACGGGAGAGTTCAATCCGGTTGATTTCATCGATGACCACGACGTCGTCGAAAGCGCAATCATAAGGTTATTACCAGACGGAACGGAAAATGCGTTAACTTTCGTGATTCAGCAGCCTTTCCGAGGCTCTTTGAGAAAGTCCCACAGCGATTATCTTGAGCAGCGGTAGTCAAAGCGGCTTGGCGCAGCCGTCACTCCAAGCCACCAGGAAATCTACTTGACGAAGCAAACAATTATATTGAATTTTATTTTATTTGCAATCATCTCGAGTCGGGTCGAGGGCAGTCATTTTCTCCGTCGTCACAGGCAAATCGCCCACTTTTGGATTTGCATGAAGCCGGGATTTGTGCGATGTCATTTGACTGCTTTTCTATTTATGTTTGAACGTCAGCGATTGTATGAAGATACACTTGTACGTCTCTTCAGGTTCTTCTTCTGTATCACGTTTTACTAGTAATGTTTGGTGTGAATTTCTTCTTTTAATTTTTTCGCTCTGGAAACTTTGATCAAACCCTACGTTAACTTTGGCTCTGACTTCGAACTAACTCTGATTCTGACTCTGACTCTGATCCAGATTCGAAGTCAGAGGTAGAATCAATGTCAGGGGCAAATTTAGAGTCAGATTAGAATTAGAACCAGAATCAGAATCAGAATCAGAATCAGAATCAGAATCAGAATCAGAATCAGAATCAGAATCAGAATCAGAATCAGAATCAGAATCAGAATCAGAATCAGAATCAGAATCAGAACCAGAACCAGAACCAGAACCAGAACCAGAACCAGAACCAGAACCAGAACCAGAACCAGAACCAGAACCAGAACCAGAACCAGAACCAGAACCAGAACCAGAACCAGAACCAGAACCAGAACCAGAACCAGAACCAGAACCAGAACCAGAACCAGAACCAGAACCAGAACCAGAACCAGAACCAGAACCAGAACCAGAACCAGAACCAGAACCAGAACCAGAACCAGAACCAGAACCAGAACCAGAACCAGAACCAGAACCAGAACCAGAACCAGAACCAGAACCAGAACCAGAACCAGAACCAGAACCAGAACCAGAACCAGAACCAGAACCAGAACCAGAACCAGAACCAGAACCAGAACCAGAACCAGAACCAGAACCAGAACCAGAACCAGAACCAGAACCAGAACCAGAACCAGAACCAGAACCAGAACCAGAACCAGAACCAGAACCAGAACCAGAACCAGAACCAGAACCAGAACCAGAACCAGAATCAGAATCAGAATCAGAATCAGAACCAGAACCAGAACCAGAACCAGAACCAGAACCAGAACCAGAACCAGAACCAGAACCAGAACCAGAACCAGAACCAGAACCAGAACCAGAACCAGAACCAGAACCAGAACCAGAACCAGAACCAGAATCAGAATCAGAATCAGAATCAGAATCAGAACCAGAACCAGAACCAGAACCAGAACCAGAACCAGAACCAGAACCAGAACCAGAACCAGAACCAGAACCAGAACCAGAACCAGAACCAGAACCAGAACCAGAACCAGAACCAGAACCAGAACCAGAACCAGAACCAGAACCAGAACCAGAACCAGAACCAGAACCAGAACCAGAACCAGAACCAGAACCAGAACCAGAACCAGAACCAGAACCAGAACCAGAACCAGAACCAGAACCAGAACCAGAACCCAAACCCAACTGTTGTTTGACCTGTTTTTTCTCCCAGTTTTTTTTTTCCTGATCAAGAAAGCCAGATTGACAGTCACCCCGTTTTGTCACCGAAATCTGTCCCCATGTCAACGTCGATCTTCACCCAGCGCCCATGTCACCAACCCACCGGATCCGGCAGCCTAATGATCCGTGTCAGCATATCTGTTACATTGCACCTCACAACGCTCCTCTCAACAACAATCGTTGACAGATACGGTCGTCTTGTCCCTTTCAACAACAGTCCCCCCGAAAAATCTCCGTGACTCATCCCAAGTTCGTACTCGGGCCGGTTGGTTGAAGTCTCATTAAGAAGTGATCTCTCGAAATGTCGCGATCGAAAGATTTTCGGTGCCACCTCCTACGCAAGAGATCGGCTCGTTGACCCGGTTGTGTCATGTTCCGTGGAAGATCTTGGGGTCTTCTTGGACGACGACGTCGTGAACAGCACGTGAGACCAAAATAAATTAATTAGAAAAAGGCAGAAGCTGCTGCAGTAGCGGCAAGCAGGAAAGTAAACATTCAGTGTCGGGCCTTGTTTATTTTGCTGCCATCAGACAAGTCTTTTGAAGAATTTTCTACGCAAACAGTGATCAACGCGGCAGCTTGATAGATGTGGTTTGATGGACTGAAGTGTGGAGAAAAAGAAGTGGCTTTGGAATGTCGGGAAAGAGTTGATATTTGATTGGACAAAGTTGATGAGTGGATTTAAGCGACATGACTTGCTTTAAAAGTTTTCAAGAACTCCAGTAACTCTGACTCCACAAGCTTTCTATTTCTGACCTGAATCAATAGTTTTCAGAAAATCGAAACCTGTGAGAAATTGTCTCCATTAACACGTTCCAGCTATAATCCTTAAATCCTTCAAAGTATTTCGCACCCCAGCTGCCGCCAGAGATCTCCAATTCACACCTTTAACTTTTAAAGTGCTCTTTAAAGTTATACGACAGCAAGGGGCGAAATTTCTCACCTGAACCCTACCCCAAGTTCCATTAAATACCTCTGGTTCAGAACACCAATACGACCTTCTTCCGGCCATATTCGATTTATGATTTATCACCCAGAGTCTCGTAGCTCGCCGACACACCCCGGACTGGCGCGAAAATCAATTTCCAAGCGATTGGTCCAAAGACTTCTCTTGACAAAGGGGAAGTCGCACACACGCAACGACGACTTCAACGTTTACGGCCTTTTAATTGGGACATATCCCTGGGTCGTAAAATTTTTACCATAATTTACGGCACACGCGACTTGCGAACCAAGAAGTCGCAGACACTTTCCCGAAAGAGACTCGCCAGAAACAAACGATTGCTGGTTAGTAGTACAACACCCTCGCGCGCGTTGACGCTTGGCGATGGCGCTGCAGCTACCGGGTCGTAAAACTCCCGGACGGAGGAACCGTCCCCGGCAGGTCGGTAGCGAGCGACGTTACGACGTCCTGAAATGAGGGGGAGGATGTCGAGTGGGGCGACGGATTTTTGCGACTTTTGATGTGATGATGAAGAAGGATGCATAAATTTTCATAAGACATTTCTCGGGAAAGATTGTTTGAAGATTGAAAACGGGAAAATATGTGTGTGTAGGTGCAACTTGAATCGTAGAATTTGATGGATATCGGAGATTGAAATACTTCGGGTGATGTTTGATATGCAGTAAAAAAATCTATTCACAGATCACATCATAAAGTTTTTAACAACAATATGTTATGCAGTCTGTAGATGCTACAATTTCAAATGCTTTCAACGCCGACACTTTAACTATGTGCCTTAGAATCTCAGGTTTAAGGTTAAATGATGTTTAAAACATCGTTGAATACTTTTTGACAAAGAAAAAAAATAACTTTGAAACTAATTTTAAACATTGTTTAATTGAAAACATTTTATTGTTTTTATTAGAATTTCCAAAAGTAATTTTTCGCTAAAGTTTTTTTTTGTCTTTTTACGATCTGCGGCACCAAACCTCAAAACTTCCGAATGTTTGACAAAATTAGTAGGGGAACAGCATCTAATTCCAGCGTGCCTCTAATGTTGGCAGGTCAGAACTTTGGCATTCAATTAAAGCTAATTAAAAGCATTTTCAACTGAAATCGAGTGATAAAAAGCCCAATGAGAAGTGAGCAAGCAAGTTTCTATCAAAAGTTTTGCAAAATTAGTTGTTCAAATAGTGAAAATCAGCAAATTGGATGGAGTTAGGAGCGAGTGCTTAACCTGCCAAACATACGAGAATTTCCCCTACATACTACAAAAAAACAAAAGAATTTGTGAAATTAGAGTGATTCGCTACAATTTCGCAAGTTGACTTTTCTTTGTATTTTGTACATTTTTTGATTTAATGTATCGTATTCAAGCTATAAAAATATTAAAGGTTAAATTTCATATAATTTATACATTTTTATAAGACACAGCCTTACAAAGAATTCGAATTGCTGAATATGATTTTTCTAAGTGTCTTCTAATTAGTCTGTAATTTTCAACTGACAATACTCTGAAAATATTTGTTATATTTTCTGATCTATTCAATGAGAATAATTTCGAAATTTTAAAATAAAACTTGACTATTGGAAATAGATTTTTTTTCTTTTTTCAAATTTCGACCAAATTACTTATTTTTCATTGCAAATATTCATTTCATCAATTTGAATTCTTCGTGAGGCTGTATCTCTGAAACTAATTGTTTAATTTTAAAAGGTTAAGAGAAAAAATGTGGGAAGTTTTCGTAGCATTTCAAAAAATATATTTTTCAAAAATGCTCTCGTTTCAAAAAAGCATTTTTAAAATGCTAAAAATGACGAAAAGAAATAAAAAAAAGGAATCCTGAAAGAAGCATAAAAATTTGGAAATAGTAGTTTATGCAACAAGTTGCAAAAAGAGGATTTTTTCAGCACGAGTCGTACATTTATCTAACGAGGTTTACCGAGTTAGATAAATACGACGAGTGATAAAAAATCTAGTTTTGCAACGAGTTCCATACAACGTTTTTTGCAATTCGGGAAAACACCCTTTGGACAGAATTATAGGACAAATGTCCATGCATTGAGTCAATGAATCGTTCAAATCAAAAAAATGTAGAAAAGTATAACTTTTCTTAACAAGTGCTGAAAAGTTCAACAGTGCTGAAAGGTAGAACTTTTCAGCATTTGTTTTGAAATGGGTTACTATTCGATTCTGTTATTTTTGGTACAGAAAAGTAGGCTGTTTCGTCGTCCAACAATGACAGGAAAAGTAAGTAGTTTCACGACGGAATTGCAAAAAGGCATATTTCATCCAAAAACAATGTTAACTATCTGAAAATTGCCAGTCTTTTTTCCACCAAAAAAAACATTTTTTATATATTTTTGACCATGTTTTCGAAATTATCAAAAAAAAAAAAACCAATTATTAAAAAAATAACTTCTTAGCCAGATTATCACAATCGCGCAAACATATCGAAAGAATACGAAAATTGAAAAAAATGGTAATTCATTTTTTAAATGAAAAATAAATGAAAAACTAACTTAATGCACCTATGTGGTTGGTGCCTTCCTCACTCTTTTCCAACAATGGGTGATATGTGATATGATAAGTTTGGACACAAATTTCGTCTGATTTCGTTAAGTAAAGTAAATCTTTCCCAGTTCCTGAGGGGAACACCCTTGAAGAGTATCGGGGCCGGCATTTACAAAGCGGATTCAGTGGCAGTTTCATCTCTGGTTTCATTCTCAACTTAATGTTAACATGTTAAGGTTAATGTTAACATTCCATAGGTCGCCTCCCTAAGGTGTCGTGATAAGGTCCAGTTTGTGACGATACACTACCTTCCCTTTACTAAGCAATCGATTCCAGAAGGGAAAAGATCACCAGTTGTGTTGGTCTGAGCCGGGATTTGAACCCCGATCTACCGCTTACGAGGCGGAAGCGTTACCACTGGGCTACGTGGCTCGGTCTAAGCTTAAGTTAAGTTCCGGAATACAAAAAACACACATAGCACTCAAGGGCTCATAGCTTGAGGGTTGCCAGATCTTCAATTTTTTGGACTCGTTGGATAGGTCTTTCAATTACCTTACCAACGATGGGTCGGATGATGGATCCAGACGTTGTTTACATACATTTAAGTGAGATCCGGCTACAAAAAAGTACATTAATGTCACTTAAATGGTCATAGCTTGAGACAGGGTTGCCAGATCTTCAATGTTTTAGACTCATTGGTAAGGTCTCTATATAACCTAACCAACGATGGGTCGGATAATGGATCCGGACGTTGTTTACATAAATTTAAGTAAGATCCGGCTACAAAAAAGTACATAAATATCACTTGTGTGGTCAAAACTCAAGACAGGGTTGCCAGATCTGCAATGTTTTAGACACGTTGGAAAAGTCTTTCGATTACCTTACCAACGATGGGTTGGATGGTGGATCCGGACATTGTTTACATACATTCAAGTGAGATCCGGCTGCAAAAAAGTACATAAATATCACTTAAGTGTTGAGAACTCGAGACAGGGTTGCCAGATCTTCAATGTATTAGACTCGTTGGAAAGGTCTTTCGATTACTTTACAACAATGGGTCGGATAATGGATTGCCAGATCTGCAATTTTTTTGACTCGTTGGAAAGGTCTTTCGATTACCTAACCAACGATGGGTCGGGTGATGGATCCGGGCACAGTTTACATACATTTAAGTGAGATCCGGCTACAAAAAAGTACATAATTATCACTTAAGTGGTCATAGCTTGAGACAGGGTTGCCAGATCTTCAATGTTTTAGACTCGTTGGTAAGGTCTCTGGATAACCTAACCAACGATGAGTCGGATAATGGATCCGGACGTTGTTTACATAAATTTAAGTGATATCCGGCTACAAAAAAATACATAAATATCACTTAAGTGGTCAGAACTCGAGACGGGGTTGCCAGATCGTCAATGTTTTAGACTCGTTGGAAAGGTCTTTTGATTACCTAACCAACGACGGGTCGGATGATGGATCCGAACATTGTTTACATACATTTAAGTGAGATCCGGCTATAAAAAAGTACATAATTATCACTTAAGTGGTGATAACTCGAGACAGGGTTGCCAGATTATCAATGTTTTGGACTCGTTGGAAAGGTCTTTCAATTACCTAACTAACGATGTATAACATGATGATGTTTGGTTCAGTTTACTGCCATTTATGCAACATCTGAAAATATGCGAAAACACATTTTTATGCATAACTTTTGAACTACTTATCGAAACTTCAAACAATTCAATAGCACCGTATGGGACCCTAAACCAAGTCGAATGCGAATGGTTTGGTTTAAATCGGTTCAGCCAGTGCTGAGAAAACTGAGTGACATTATTGGTCACATACACACACACATACACACACACATACCCACACACATACACACACACATACACACACACATACACACACAGATACACACAGACATTTGTTCAGTTTTCGATTCTGAGAAGATATGTATACATCAAGGTGGGTTTTCGAGCTTTAAATAAAAAGTTCAATTTTAGAGCAGGATTATAGCCTTTCCTCAGTGAGGAAGGCAAAACGACGTTTTTTCCGTGTTCATATTTCAAACGACAAAACATGATAAATATTAGTATCAACGCAGGAAAATGTTTTAAAAATTATTTTCAGCTGATTAAATTTTTCGCTCCATTGAAATTTTGAGATTCAACAAAAAATCTGTTTTGGCCCCTCGATTTTTTGGGCTAGTCTAAATGGAGGGAGAGGAATGACAAAAATGGCGTTTAAATTTAAGATAGTGTAAAAATTTGTACCTTAGTTACTATCGATTGAATCATATTTGAAACTATCGAAAGCAATACGATATTTTGCCATACCATAATTGAAATATTAGTTTTTAAATGCAAAACAAATTTGCAATTGAAAATGACTCTACAATTTGTTTGATTAAACGCGCCATTTCGTTTTAAAAAAATTTTCACCTGAACAATACTTTCGAAAAAGCACTTTGTTGAAATTCTCTATTCTTTTCAATTACATGTCTAACAATTTGGATGTTACAGAAACATGCCAAATATTCGATAATGTCCAAATCAGTCCGATCAATTATGTTTTAAAACTAAAATTTATGGAAAAGTCTGAAAAAAAGCATTCAGTGATGTTTTTTTGCCTTTCTTACTAAAGAAAGGTATAGGTTTTACTTTAAGGCTGGACGTCATTTTCATCTTCGTAAATATGTCGATTCAGCATGAATTTTCTTCGGAAAAATCGTCAAAAAATCACACTGCATCGATTTTAGACGCTCTATCGATTCACCTTGACAGAACTCGCCTATCTCCAACCCTCGAATTTTGAGAAAATAAATTCCGTGGAGTTCGAGTGATGTCCGTGTGTGGTAAATTTTTTGCCAAATTTTGTGTCGCGTAATCCTCGGCTCCCCTATTTTCGATTTTGATTGTTGCAAGTGCATTTGAAAGCTGGTGTGCTGAACAAGGGTCATTTTGAGACCGAATTTCGAAATATCCATCTGTTTTCAGATGCGGCCAGACTTTTCAACAAAATACACAGTTTTCAAATGAAAATATGGTCAAAATTTTTCATTTTCTTTTCTTTTATTTATCTCAAAAATTGCATTTTTCGAGCTCTACAACCTCCCAAATTTTCATCCAGATCCATAATCTGGTTCTGGAGTTAGAGCCGTTTGATTAACCTACCAAAAGAAAAAAAATCCCTAAAAAAAGGTAAAAGCCCACCTGGTGACCTTTGCCAACACTTTTCATTTCCGATTTTATCCGAAATTTCTTTCTACATCCATAGTACAGACCATGAGTGAGCATCTGAAACAAATTTGACATCTATCGGCAATCCGGATCAATTTTTAGAGCGATTTACTTTTTGCCTTTCTTACTAAAGAAAGGTATAGGTTTTACTTTAAGGCTGGACGTCATTTTCATCTTCGTAAATATGTCGATTCAGCATGAATTTTCTTCGGAAAAATCGTCAAAAAATCACACTGCATCGATTTTAGACGCTCTATCGATTCACCTTGACAGAACTCGCCTATCTCCAACCCTCGAATTTTGAGAAAATAAATTCCGTGGAGTTCGAGTGATGTCCGTGTGTGGTAAATTTTTTGCCAAATTTTGTGTCGCGTAATCCTCGGCTCCCCTATTTTCGATTTTGATTGTTGCAAGTGCATTTGAAAGCTGGTGTGCTGAACAAGGGTCATTTTGAGACCGAATTTCGAAATATCCATCTGTTTTCAGATGCGGCCAGACTTTTCAACAAAATACACAGTTTTCAAATGAAAATATGGTCAAAATTTTTCATTTTCTTTTCTTTTATTTATCTCAAAATTGCATTTTCGAGCTCTACAACCTCCCAAATTTTCATCCAGATCCATAATCTGGTTCTGGAGTTAGAGCCGTTTGATTAACCTACCAAAGAAAAAAATCCCTAAAAAGGTAAAAGCCCACCTGGTGACCTTTGCCAACACTTTTCATTTCCGATTTTATCCGAAATTTCTTTCTACATCCATAGTACAGACCATGAGTGAGCATCTGAAACAAATTTGACATCTATCGGCAATCCGGATCAATTTTTAGAGCGATTTACTTTTGCCTTTCTTACTAAAGAAAGGTATAGGTTTTACTTTAAGGCTGGACGTCATTTTCATCTTCGTAAATATGTCGATTCAGCATGAATTTTCTTCGGAAAAATCGTCAAAAATCACACTGCATCGATTTTAGACGCATCGTCGCCAAGTCGACAAGTTGTCAAGTTGAGCTTCTAATGCTGGCGCGTACTGCTGGCGCGTCTTGTTATTGGGATCCAATATACTCTAATATGTGTTGGGTGCCCTATCGATTTTCATTTGCTACTATAGACATCGTATATTTTTCGGCTCTTTAGTATTATCATTATATGCATAACTGTCCAGTATTTGTTTTGAAACCTGCGACATGAGACCATTATGCGATTTAAATTCTGTCATTTATTTTTGTTGTGTGGTGGTCTAGAGGTTTGTGTCCTAACTAATATTTTATCTAGATCAGAGGCAAAAGATTAAATCTTGAGAAACATTGAGGTGAATTTGAAAGAGCTTTTAGAGAGTGGGGATCTTTTTAGAAAGTGGGGATCTTCTTCGAAAGTTCTTGGCTTGCTTCTTGTTGTTGGGTGAAAAGGAAAGCTTTGATCGCAAGCGAGCGAGGGAGAGAACTTATATTCCTTTCCTCTCCACACTCGCGCTCACCGCACACGGCGCCTTGTGCTAAAGAGGCGATGGTGTAGAGGTATAACTTCAAGCGTTGTGTTGTTGTTTTTTTTTCGTTGCCAGCTAGAGCTTCTTCTCGCTCGCGGGCAAAAAATCGCTGGCAACAGTGCCTGCGGCACATTCTGAAATGCCGCGCGGCGTGTACCTTTGAAAAAAACGGACAATACCACCACACAAAAGTGCTCGTACCGAAGCTAAAAAACCAAAACCGCGGTGTTTGTTGTCACTGGCGCAAGGGAAGCTTGCTATGATCGCGTTTGTCATAAACGCTTGTTTGATTACAAACTTACAAACATATTGTACGATTGAAAATATTCTTTTGGTGAAAATTGCGTTTTTTATTTCCTTTGGAAATCATATCATTTATAATACATTGCTTTCATCATAAGACTTTCTTTTGTGCTGACGTTATAAATAAACAAAGTCGATGTTATGAATTGAAAAAGGTTCTACCATTGTTATATTCTTTAGTAAGAAAGGCTCTATCTCACCCCAGGTGGGATTAAATCGGGTTTTTCATAAAACATTTATAAACGCAATTTTAAAAAAAATAAGATGCCTTTAACTTGTGAAGAGACATTTTCGATTCAAAATTGAATTTTGCATTTACAAAATCATTTTTTTTTTTCATCAAAAACTCATAACCCTGAACCAGATTTGTGAAAAAGATGCGTTTTTGAGTTCCCTTTAAATATTAGAAAATTTAGAAAATTTAAAATATTCATTCTAATATTTTTTTTTCTTAATGCAAAATGATTTTTTTGTCAGTACAGCTTTTATTTTCTGAAAAGTTCTTATCATCAAATCCTAGAATCCTAGAACTTTGTCAAAGACGCTAAATTGATTCGAATATTCCCTCGCAAGGTACAAATTTTATAAAATTCACATCGGAATCGGATAACGAAAATCATTTTTGGCTTCTTAGTGTAAAACTAAGAACAGGTAAAATAAGCTGTTTTGGATAATGTTATGAAAACAGAATTCAAAAATTTCTTCATATTTTTAGCCATTTTCAGTTGATTTCAAGTTTTGTTTAATTAACTTGGAAAATTGGAATGAATGCCATAATATTGGTTTTAGGTGGAAGTTTTGTTAAAAGTTATAAAATTAGTTAATTAAACATTTAATTGTATTCTTTTTCCATACGAAACATTTATTTGATGTTATCAATTCAATTTGCAAATTTATAGAAGGAAAGGTTTAGAAAAAAATATTTTTTATCGTTTTTTGCACATTATTTTATATTAATGAAATGGATTTGTTCACCTATGTTAAATAAATTTGTAAAAATGAGTAAAACTCTACAACTCTACTGGCGCATTCGAAATCAATTCCAACTTCAGAACTTCACACCCGCATATCCGAAGGTCCAATCCAACAAACGGAACAAAAAAAAAAGCTTCAAAAGCCGGTCGAGCCGTTTTACGACCATCAGTCAGGCCAGGGCGAAACGTGTCCCAGCGATGATCTCATCCAATGGCCTCCAGCAGCCAAGGCTAAGCCAATCGGGCTAAATCCTGCTTCTACGAGCGAAAGAAATCCGATCCTCGCCGCCATTCGGTGATGACTTCAACTTGATTGAATTAGCCGACCAACAGTGGCAGCCTTGGGATGTGATATCGAAATTATGACCTGAAAGCTTGATGTGATAAGCTTTTCTTGGTTTTTTTCGCCAAACAGCTTCCACTTCATCACTCATCTTCTTGAGCATCTTGAGAGAAAAAAAAACCAGGGCAATCCAAAGGAAATCACTCGTAAAAGATTGGTTCCCATTCCCCGCTGCTCTCATACATCGGAGCCCAAATGAATATCTTAGGAAATCTCCCCCTTTTTTCCTCTCAATCTAGAACAACGCCTTCAATTTCTTTCCCCTCAAACTCCTCCAGCTCCTCTTGATTGGGTTATGAAATTTGTTTGCGCTTCAATCTCGATCCCGGAAAAACGTGCTTAGCATATCGGCATAATCAATCTCACTCGTGGTCCTCTCGTATGATCCTTCACGGAGGCATCCTTCGGCTCGAGAAGCTTCTTGATAGAAGTTTTCAGACCCGTTGTAAGCTGTAAGCTGTGTGCTTGTTCTTAGTTATCATGTTGGATTTCTTTTCTCTGCATGATGCACTTTGGAGATGCCGAGAGGGGGGGGGAGGGGGGGGGGGGTTGGGCTTAACGGACTCCAGGGAGACCGGAAGTAATCTGCCAGACACTATTTATTATGATTTGCTCGGGATGATGACGCGGAACAGATGGTGAGAGGGGGTGGATTCAGGGATTTCCAGCTTTGGTAAAACCTGAATTTAAACCAGAATATTGTTTAATATTTTTTGTGAAAATAATCACCAGTAAATTTGTGCCGTTCCGGAAAGACACGATTTCTTCCTATTTTATGACATAAGATCATAAAAATTTTGAAATTTTTTGAATGCATACAAGGTAAAAAAAAATAATGAACTCAAAAGCGATAAAATTGCAAATGGGACATTTATGCAAAAAGGGGCAGATAATCTAACTTTGAAAAACTAAATAGACCCAGTTTCAGCACAAGAATCATTTATTTGGTCAGTTCGTATAGACGCCCTTGTTTGTAACTAATCGCATGGGGTATGACCAAAAAGATATATTTTAAAATTTAAAATCTATAACTTTTGAAGTAATTTTCTGATCAATTGGTTTCTTCGTCAAATTTGTATGTATTGTTGAGGTTTATTCAGGAAAAATAGGCAGACGGATTTTTTGGCCGATTTTTCATGTATTTGATATGTTTTAGGGGGCAAAAACCCGTAACATAAAAATAATAGGTCAAAACAATTCTTCGCTTAAAATTTTGATTATGTCCAAAAATGAAATTTTTTTCAAAAACTTATAACTCGGCAGATTTTTTGACCATACTTCTCTATGCCTCAAAAGTTGCGGAATTTTGTCCCCTGAAACATATTTTAAAAAATCTCCAAAGTAAAAAAATACTTATTTTGGGAAATTGAGTTTATGTAAAAAAAATGTTAATTGAAAAATTACCATGTTTTTTCCGCGTACCTTTTTTCTGAATATGCCTTAACAATTCCTACAACTTTGCCCAAGACAACAAATTGATCAGAAAATACTTTCAAAAGTTATGAATTTTCGACAGCTGCCAAAATTGTATGCAGACTTGTACGGGTGAACCAATGACACAAAATAGTTTTTTTTGTCAAAGGGAAAGGCCCCAACAAAGTTGAGCCAAACAGAAAAAAAATTGTTTGCCCCCTTCCATAAACACTATCGAACACAAAAATCTGGGGACATCATAAATTATTGATAGAAATAAGAAGTTTAAAATGTTTGCTTTAGCGTTTTACGCAGCTAAGACTCATTATTATACTTTATGTTGATAAATTCATTGGTATTTTACAAAATTTTAACAGAAAAAATAAGGGTAAAAAGGTATAACACTTTTTTGATAGTTATTGCTTCAAATACTGCAATTAAAAAGTAAAATTGCTCTAATTTTTTTTTAAAGGCAATTCAAATTTTACGAAAATCTTGGGTTCCAGATAATGTTTTGACAGAATTTATTGCAACAAAATTGTTAAAAAAAATCTTTAAAAAAACTGTGAAAATGTGCAAAACAGCAAATAGTCAAAAGATAAAAAATTGAGTTTCTAAACTAAGCCTTAAAATATTGTTGACAATCCAAAAATTACAATTGAATTTAAAAATAGTAAAAATGTATTTAAAAAACATATTTTTTTTCTATAACAAGTTGCTGAAAAAAAACTCATGAACACGGAAAATGTCAAACATTTGAATTATGTGTTTATTGGGATAATGAAATGTCCGTATTTTTTTACAATTTCATTGAGCCATTATTGTCATTATTTTACTCATTGAGCGATTGCACTAAATAATCTCCGAGTTTTGTTTTATAAGTGTTTCAGGCTTTTTTTTATTGTAATGATATAACAAGTAACAACAAGTTCAAAACATTTTTGAGAATGATAAAATTAACATAAAACAACTGTGCACTAATGAGCAGAGATAGATAAATTGATTATTATCCTAGTTTTAAAGTTTTGACTAAATTATAAAAAAAAAAAATTATTGATAAAACCAGTTATTGAAATTGAAAATCAGTTTTCAAGATATCTTCAAATGAAAATTAAAGACTCATTAGGTTACACTAAAAAAACTAATTTTCATCGATTCAAATTCATTGTGAGGATTTATCATAGAAACTGATTGTCCGATTTTCAAAATTCCAGAGCAAAAATTGAAAAAAAAACTTTCAGATTTTCAAACATATTTTTTCCCAGGGGTGCTTTTTTAACAAAAAGTATTTTTAAAATGCAGAGAAAAATAAAACTTATACTTAAAAGTTGCTAGAACTTTAAAACTGTACATTTTTTTCAAAGAAATTGAGAATTGCAAATTAAATTTTGCTTAAAAAATGATTTTATTATATGTTCATCCAGGTTTACGATATTTTTCAAAAAACACGATTATTTTTTCAAAAAATCATATCTCTCAAACTTGATTTTGCACCATCCCGAACTATGACTCAGAAGATGTCCTTTATAAACCCCTAATACACATAAAAAAAATCGAAAATAAAAAAACTTATTTTTAGTATTAAGCTTATCGTGGCAGAAAGTAAAATAAATAATCAGGAATTTAGTTTTTCTTCTAACTATTTTTACCAAAAAATCTTCATCATATCGACTTTGCCGAAGACACCAAATCGATCAGAAAATCCCTTTTCAAAATACAGAATTTCATACATTTTTTTTAAACTTCATCATCCCGGTACGAGAATCGAACTCACGACCTCTGGATTGGAAACCCAGCACGTCGCTAGTCGAAACCCATCCCCTACTGGTCAGTATTCCCAGTGAGCATATTTACTCTTTTAAGGGATCTGACTTTGCCGAGCCAGACAGGAATCGAACCCATCACCTTCCGCTTACAAGGCGAAACCCGTAACCTCACGGCCACGGAAGCTCGGCAAATTCTATGATTTTGTAAAATTGTATTGAGACTTGTATGGAAAAAGTAATGATGCAAAATTGCTTGTTTTGACATAAAGAATGCATGGACAAAATTTCATCAAGATCAAAAAATTAAAATTTAAAAAATTGCGAAAAAAATGTGAATTTGTACAAAACTGCTTGGCAATGTTAAGAAGCAAGTAAAACTCATCGAGAAAAATAATTAAGCTTACAAAACAAGTCAAAACATTTAAAAAATAATGAAAGCCTTTTTTGAAGAACGTAACTTTCAAAGGTTAATCTCTCTTTCAACTTTTTTAACAAGTTAATGCTCACATTTTAAATTGCTGTTTTGCTTTGTATTGAGTCTTAAAAAATATTAATAGTACAACTAAGTATTTTTTATTTTATTTATTTGCGTTTAAGGACCACTTAACTCAAGAGTCATTCGGGTCCGTGTAAAATGTATTTTAAAAGGCTAATATTCAAATTGCAACTACGTTAAAGAGATTTGTTCAATGTAATTGATTGATTCTTTTATCATTTTTGTTCAGCAATATGTTTTTTTAATTATTATTATTATTATTTTATAGGTTTGGTTTACTCAAATCCTACCCTGTTAACTTTTTCCAACTTGACAATTCCCATTTTTCATCACTTTATCAGTTTGTTTCCCCCGCAATCCCAGTAGTTCCCCCCGAAACACATGATGATATTTACTTTTTTGTTCACTTTTCGCCCTTCCCGCACATATTCTTACTGTACCCCCTGAAAGTAGGCAAAAAAATACAAACACACAATCCCTCGCCATCCCGGAACCCAGATTGATGGAAAAATGGGTCGCTCAAACTCTGCTCAGAAAAAAAACTCGTCTGAAAGCATTTAATCTATCATCGTTACTTGACAGATTTCGGTTCGGGAAATGAACCGGGAAAAATTGTTTTGGGGCGAGACCTTTTGTTTGGTGCCGAAAGTTGTTGATTTGGTGATGTCAACTTGCTTTCAGGAAGCCGATTAGGAAGCACTCTGGAACGGCATTAGCACCGAAATTGCACAATTTGCAACACCCCGAACGACGTAATTTGCGGTCGCCAAATTTGAGGTTATGCTAATTCGGCCAGTTAGTGGTCATGTTCTCACGCGAAGTGCTACACGCAATATCTGTCCAGATAGTGGATCGCGGGTTATAAAGATCGATTTTTATTTCCTGGGACAAAAGTCTTCTTTGGAGAAGGGGGTAATTTATGCAAAATTGATCAGATTTCGGGGGAATGTCAAACCGGCGAGATTCCCATCAAATAGAGCAATCAATCACCGCCGGGAGTCAAATCTCGATTGCATCACTATCCCTATCTATTTAGTGATTCTATTTCGGATTAGCATTCCCGAAATGTCCGAAAAATTCAAATGACACCAAGCTCATCGCATAATCAAATCTAGGCTGACGACGACGACGACGACTATGACAAAGCCCATAAAAACCGAGAAATATATCATGATAACACACAAATACACAGCGTCCAGCTAGATCTGCCTCTATGATTCTGTGAGAAACTATCACTGCGAGCACCAGCACCATAAATATTCAGTGAATCAATTAAGAGATCCTTTGGTCAGTGATATGAAAATTTAGTGGCTTGAACATTTTTTTTTTTTTCGAGGGGATGCATCCCGAATGTTCTACCAACTAGTCAAACTATATGGCACTACCGAGTTGACGATTTAATTGGGATGTTGGGACGCTTCCCTCCGCTCTCTAATCTCCCCGGGTTTGATGGGAAGGCGATAAATTTTCGAATCATTTCAATAAAAATCCCAGTTGGGCCATAACCGTAGCCCAGATGCTAATTGGGTGTAAAGGAATTGGCTACTCGATAAATGTATCATAATTAATGGGATTTGATTTGGGGAGCTAGATAAGATGGTTGTGAATCGGAAGGGATCTTTTCTAGTACGGACGTCAGAATCTAGGAATCCCAAATAAGTAAGTCATAGCGTTCGAAGTGTTGAGTTATAGAGGTAAGTACAGTGAAGTAAAGCGAGATCCTGGTTATATAAGTAAGTACATATCTGTTTAAAAAAAACTCCTGCAATTTAAACATAACTTATCAATGTCTCTGTTAGTCGAATAAACATTTAAAAAATAGTTTGAAATGCATTTAAGGCCAAAACGGCAATATTTTTTTATACACGTAGTGAAAAAAGGCCGATTCCGACCATTTTTATTTTTAACATGTCTCCATGCAATTTTGTCAGCTGTTCATACAAAAATGGTACGTAAATAACCCGAAAAGACGGTAATAACTAAATTCATGCCATTTCAATAACAAATACTGTTAAAATAACAGGAAATGTTATGGAATCTTCTTGAAAAATCCATTTTTGCATAAGAGTTTAATAACAGTTTATGTTATCATAACAAAATTCGTTATTGGTTTGATATTGGTTGAAAGCTAAAACAACTTTGTAACAACATTTTTTGTTATGGATGAATATCTCCTACTGTTATTGGGATGATCGGATTAGTTGTTGAAATAACAAAAAATAATAACAAAGATTTGTTCGAAGAATCACTAAAGATGTTATTAGTTTGTTATTTTAATAACGATCCAATAACAAAAAAAAATCATAACGACGAATAACAAATCTTGTTATCAATAACATAAAATGGTATCGGCCTAGTGTTTTCAAATATTAGAAAAACGTTATTCCCAAGTTATTTCCGTCTGCTCGGGAAACGAAAATCGGTAACATTTAAGAATTTTCCGATCAATTTGGTGTCTATACGGAAAAAAATCAATTCTCGAAATCGTGAATTGAATTCACGAATGCGAGAACCACGAAGGAATATATTCACGTTTAAAGTGCAAATGCACCATACACATGAATAAATTCCTTTGTGGTTTTCACATTCCTGAACTTAATTCACGATTGCGAGAAGATGAGGAATATTCAGAACAATCGGTTCACGGATTTTTTGTTGACATTTAGACCATTGCAAATATTGTTCCGCATAATCAGGGGTCATAAAAATAATGTTCAACAAACAGAATATTTTTAAAGAAAACAGACGTCTTACCAATTGAAAACTATTTGAAATGTATTTTCCTGCGTTTAAAATCATATTTAGCATATCTGGGATCGATTAAAAATGTATTAAATTTTTGTGGGATTCCAAGGTAGCATTTTTTGCGAGAAAAAATCTTTTATATATTATATTTTATAAAAAAAGACTTTCTAGAGGTTGCATTTTATAGAAAATTTTCCAAGGAATTCGATCAAAGTAAAATTTTAACCCTTAAGTAACGTTTTAAGTATTAAAATTCAGTTTTGACCAACTCCTTATATTTTTATTTTTTTTATTTTATCACCACCGTGTTCCCTGGACAATTTTACATCATAATCACTGTAAACCTAAAACTAAAATAAACTATTGGCGAGATACATCGATTGTACTGAAAAAAGTTTGATTTTGCGCAGCACTCGGAAGTACATGGTGTACTTCTCAACTTAAATCCCGCATAGTTCGGTTTTTATATGTGAGAAACTTATTTCGGATTTGAATTCATAGGACAGAGTGCTGCGCAAAATCAAACTTTTTTCAGTAAAATTGCTGTAACTCGCCAATAGTTCATTTTAGTTTGAGGTTCACATTGATTTTAATGTAAAATTATCCGGAGAACTCGATGGTGATAAAACAAACAAAATAATTATATAAGGAATTGGTCAAAACTGATTTTCTATACTTAAAACGTTACAATATAATATACGGAGGCACTTAAGGGTTAAAATTTTATTTTTATCGAATTCCTTGGACAATTTTCTATAAAAAGCAACGTCTAGAAAGTATTTTGCTCAAATAGTTGCATAGTTATGATTAAAAGGAAAAAATGTTTTTTAGAAAATCGTCAAAAAAAGGGCGGTGCCAAAATAGAGGGCAATCAGCATCGATAGATGAACGTTCCCTCCAAGTTTGGTCCAAATCGTTGAAGGTCGAGTCCAAAAATGTACTCAGTTGACATGGAATGACCCATATTTAAACCTGATTTGATGGCATTGTTTTATAAAAAAATATTGTTTTATTTCATCCTGAAAAGATTCATTGTAAAAACGCAAAAAAAATTATTATACTTTTCTAAAATTAAATTTTTCAAAGTGAAGTGAGTGAGTGAGTGAGTTTTAAATAATAAAATCTGATTTTTATGGTAGAAATTTGGTGAAATGATTTTTTGTTCATTTTTGCCTTCCTCACCTCACTGAGGCAAGGCTATAAAATCACTCAAAAATTGAACTTTTTAAATAAGCCTCCCAGATATACCTTTACGTATACATATCGGCTCACAATCAAATTCTGAGCAAATGTCTGTGCGTGTGGATGGACGTAGAATTTTTTTTCTCACTCACTTTTCTCGGAACTGGCTCGACCGATTTTGTCCGGATCTATGTTTTTGGATTTGCCTTCAGGTTCTTTAAGTCTTTTAAATTTCATCCGGCTTGGTGCAGTACTTTAAAAGATATGTTCGAAAAACTGTTTTGGTTGATACTAAAAGGGTAATTATTTACATAATTTGAAAGCTCCGGCGGATAGCTGTCGGAACTTTACGCTCAGTGCACGCACACAAACACTGCAGTGCTTTCAAATGGTTCATTAAATTTATCATACCTAGATGGCAGCACTCAGATGTATAGTGTCTTTACTAAGTAAGCGTTAGCCAAAGCTTTCGTAGTGTGTGGTTGCAAAGCTTTTAGGAAGAAGGCAGCAACCACCTTCCGGTGGATTAAGTAACGTTTTTTTTTAGGTTTCGTCCTTCGGCAATCTTGGTAGAAGGGCATTTTGAAATTTGAAGATTTACTTTAATTTTTTTTATACAATTATTATCACAAAAACAAAAATTCCAAAACTACAATGAATTCAAGAACATTTTTTATTAACATTAGCATCTTTTATCGTTCTTTGAAATATGCACAAAAAACTTGGTTGAATGATTAAAGTTAATGTTTACAATAATTTCAGAAAAGTAAAAATGTTTTAATATTATTCAGAAAATAAAATCTCGGAATTTTGAGCTCTACAGCTCTACTTCATATTTTTCATTATTATCCGTTCAGATTTCAGGTCCCCCCCCCACTCTTAAAATTGTCCTGAATAATCAGGGGGGCAATTTTTTTTTTTCTAAAAACATCTAAGTTTTAATGAAAGTTAAAGTTTAATCAACTGAAAACCAGTTAAAATGAATTTTCCGCGTTTATAATCATATTCAACATATTTCAACTCTTTTCAAAACATTTTAAATTTTCATGAAATACCAATGTACAGTCCCATGAAAAGTTTTTTTTAGCGAAAAAATAGAAATCCGTCAATACATCGATATTTTCAAAACTAATGATTAGAAAGCAACTGTACGCCTGTAAAATTAAAATTCATTTTAAAACACCTTTTTCATCCCAATGTTGAAACCTAGGCTTTTAATTTCAATTTTTATATATTTTTTTATTTTTTTGCCCCCACCTCAACTTTGGCCAGAGCCGAGGTACATAAACTTAAAAAAAAACATTTGTAACGGCCTTATTAAAAAAAAAAACGTCAAATTATTTAATCACATCACATCACAAAACAATCTAACTTAATTAAAAATAAAAATATACCTAAAATTTGTTTTGAGTAGGTTCTATAAACATATAAAAGATAAAAGCTTTAATAGAACCTTTTCTAAAAAAAATCGAAATGTTATCTGTTATCTTATTTTCACCATCTATCAGGGTAATTCTCTACCAACTCACACGAAATCGAGAAAAGTTGCCCCGACCCCTCTTCGATTTGCGTGAAACTTTGTCCTAAGGGGTAACTTTTGTCCCTGATCACGAATCCGAGGTCCGTTTTTTGATATCTCGTGACGGAGGGTGGTACGACCCCTTCCATTTTGAACATGCGAAAAAGAGGTGTTTTTCAATAATTTGCAGCCTGAAACGGTGATGAGATAGAAATTTGGTGTCAAAGGGACTTTTATGTAAAATTAGACGCCCGATTTGATGGCGTACTCAGAATTCGAAAAACGTATTTTCATCGAAAAAACACTAAAAACGTTTTAAAAATTCTCCCATTTTCTGTTACTCGACTGTAAAATTTTGGAACATGTCATTTTATGGGAAATTTAATGTACTTTTCGAATCTACATTGACCCAGAAGGGTCATTTTTTCATTAGAACAAAAATTTTCATTTTAAAATTTCGTGTTTTTCTAACTTTGCAGGGTTATTTTTAGAGTGTAACAATGTTCTACAAAGTTGTAGAGCAGACAATTACAAAAATTTGATATATAGACATAAGGGTTTGCTTATAAACATCACGAGTTATCGCGATTATACGAAAAAAAGTTTTGAAAAAGTTGGTCGTCACCGATCATGGCCGTTCATGGTCACCCGCGACAGACACGGACGACGAAACAAAGAGAAACGCAAAAAGTAACTTTTTCAAAACTTTTTTTCGTAAAATCGCGATAACTCGTGATGTTTATAAGCAAACCCCTCTATATATCAAAATTTTGTAATTGTCTGCTCTACAACTTTGTAGAACATTGTAACACTCTAAAAAACCCTGCGAAGTTAGAAAAACACGAAATTCTAAAATGAAAATTTTGTTCTAAATGAAAAAATGACCCTTCTGGGTCAATGTAGATTCGAAAAGTACATTAAATTTCCCATATAATGACATGTTCCAAAATTTTTTACAGTCGAGTAACAGAAAATGGGAGAATTTTTAAAACGTTTTTAGTGTTTTTCGATGAAAATACGTTTTTTCGAATTCTGAGTACGCCATCAAATCGGGCGTCTAATTTTACATAAAAGTCCCTTTGACACCAAATTTCTATCTCATCATACAGGCTGCAAATTATTGAAACACCTCTTTTTCGCATGTTCAAAAATGGAAGGGGTCGTACCGCCCCTCCGTCACGAGATATCAAAAAACGGACCTCGGATTCGTGATCAGGGACAAAAGTTACCCCTTAGGACAAAGTTTCACGCAAATCGAAGAGGGGTCGGGGCAACTGCTGTGTGAGTTGGCGGAGAATTACCCATCAACAATTGACTGCAACAAAGACCCTCCTCACGTCTTTCAAATTTGGTTTAGCCTTGTGCCTTTACTAAGTATCTATTCATGATATGGATTTTCAAATTTTCAATGTTTTTAGACAGACTTAGCCATGGTATGAACCAAGTTTGGCCAGTTTTAGAATGTTTTGAGTTTTTTGACATTGACTGAATAATTAAGGATTTGAGTTTTTTAACAGCCCTAAAATTCTGGAACTTCAGCAACCTCCTGTCAATTACTTCAACTTACCTTCACTGAGCATTTTTGCTGAAGTACCAAATTGTACCTCATTTGTAAAGTCCGTATTTGAGAAGCATTTGATTGTTTATTGATCTCTCAACTTGGCTACAGGCCTTTAACGTCAATTTTAGAAAAGTCATATAACCATTTCTTCCTTCCAATGAATCCACGTGCCCTAATTTCCCCCCACTAGATTGCCTCATTTCTCCCAAAATCACAAGGGACTTTCCCCGCGGCACGTACCTTTTCCGGGACGCGACATTCAGTGGCGTTCTAGCGTCACAATGTTTTTTTTCCAAGAGCAAAAGTTTCGTCCTGTTCTGGCCGGAAACCAGCCGCTCAACGGCACATTAAAGAGAGGCCCCCGTTCTGCTCACAACCGTTGAGATGGAAAGTGTTGTTCGTGCCCATGTTTGTAGGTCTCCACGTACGTGTGTTTCGAGAACACTTGGGAAAACGGGACGGCTTTTAACTTTGCTGAATGGCTCGAGAGGTTTTCTTTGTTACTTTTGCTGCTGCGGCTGTTATTGTTGCTTGAAAGCACCGTGACGAATGGTACTTGGGCTTTCAATTAATTGTGAGGCACTCGCTCCGCAAGAGTGGAGTTGGTTAAGAGGGACAGGAAGGGCCGTTAGAATTTATACTGGAAATAAAAAACCTTACTGGGATGTTCTTCCTGAGTTTGAAATGGCACCTCATAACACTTTAGAACGAGCTTTAATACGCCGGAATCAATTTGGAAAATTAGGTTAATCCCAGCGCAGCCGTCTGGCCAGCGTAGCTGTCACCAACGGACGAGATATACAGCCCATATAAAACTTTCATCTAGCCTTACCACATAAAACCGGCTAACCCCTTCCTTCCCATCTCTGGTAAAACGCAGAGTTACAACTTTATGGCACTCGATAGAGCGACAAGCGCCAGCCTCCTCCTCATGCCGCTTTATGACAGATATGTGTCGCAATCTGCGTTGTGTCCCACAAGTGAAACATATTTCTACTCAAAAACAACAACAACCTTTCTGAAACCGGAGAATCAATCCGCCCTGTGCGGTGAAAGGGCACTGCTAGTGACATCTCTGCCGGAGGGGGCCGCCAACCGTGTAATCTTAGAGTTTGAAATTAAAGTCATAATTCAATTCGAAGAACTCCATGTCTGGCGGAGCTGGTCGTTACCAAGTCAACAAGCTGGCCGCGTAATGTGCCCGCCGGGGATAATCCCAGGTGACGATGGCGCGAATCGTAAATTTTGCATTCTCGACGAGGAGTGGGAAATATGGTTTTGTAAGTGGGACAGGATTAAGATTTTATGGGGAGTTAAAGTTCAGCTTTGGAAAATCTTGAAGTTATTGGCGTTTGGAAAGCAGCTGTGAACTTTGCGAAACTCAAGCTCAGTTCAGTTTATTTTAGCCAAGACACAAACCAAATTTAAAAGACTTAAGCAGGATCTTTGTAGTGAAAATTCTCAAACTGCCACCTCAAAAACGGACTTCAAACTTTAAGTACTTCATGTCGATATTAAGTCATATTGAAGTGTCAGTGATCGTTACGGTTCCGAATCCGACTTCCCTAACACGGACGTCAAAGTTAAGGTACCTCCAGGTGTAGATGAATTTGTTGAATAATGCAGGTAAGTGTTGTGTAAAGTGTTTGATTGCTGATATTCTGAAACTGTTAATTCAAAGACGTCACTGGTAAGTACAATTCTGTCAATAATAATCAAACCATAAAATCAAGAACTGTCAATGTCAATAAACATGAAAAAGCTCTAATAACTACAACTTGATATGGTTATTTTGGACGCTTCCAAACAACCTCTGACCACGGGACACGGTTGACATCGGTCAACCGACGCCGTTTCTCACAGTTTCGGCCGCGCGCGCGTTCCAATTTATTGACACACAAGCGTCTCTTCTTCGACTTCATTTTCGTTCCACTCCAACTCCACGACACTTTGCTTCGCGCTCCATCATTCCCCCGTCGGACAGAATGCAGGTTGAGCAAATATTTGTCCACACGCGGGTCGTCCGAGATTCATAAGGTACACACCTCCTCGCTCAAGACGACTCCGTCGTCGTCGTCGACGGCCTGAAAAATTATTTATGTTTACCGATATTTTTCATAATGTCAGACAAGTCAACATGAACTGCACACACTCCAGCGTTTCGCCGTTGTGCGCCGCATGTGACAGCAAATAATCATTGCACACACACTTTGAACATTCGTTCGCGTCAATGGATGTGTGTTCCGGTTATTGTTGTGCCGCGCGGCATGAGTTAGCTGTCGGGTGTCAGCGGGGGGCGACTTCGGCGAAATTTAAGGAGACACACTTGTGTGGGGTTGTTGTAAAGAGAGTTATGGAGTCTGTGACGGGTAGATAAATATGACTTTATATGGGAATTGCTGGATGGACTTCAATTGCGGACTTTAACTTACAAAAAAATATTAAAATACTAACGGAGTTGAAAGTTGATCTGACTTCCCTAACACGCACGTCAAAGTTGAGGCACCTCTCAAATCTCCCATGAAACCATTGGAAATAAGTGTCAACTGATGCAGGTAAGTGAGGTGTTATGTGTCAATGTTCCAGAATATCTTGGTAAGTACAACTCTGTCAATTAAACTACAACATGTTAATAACAACCTGTCACTGTCAATAAACAACAAAATGATAAATTTCAAAAAACATTAAGAACTGCACTAAAGCTCGGACCAAACAGATCAGAGATAGCTCAATCTGCTAAGTAGTTCAAGCCCGAATCCGCCCAGCAAACCGTGCCAACGTTTTAAACTGTCACTGAAACTCAAACCCGTAATAAGTTGCGGCTACCTACGATACCGTCCCGCCTTATGACGCTCACACTTTGCATAAACTGTTCCGACCCCCAAGCGCAAAAGGTCTCAGGGTCGAAGACCACACACAGGCGGCTCAACCTGTTTCTGCCAATCAAAACGGAAGGTTCCCGCCGCCGCTGGAGGTCGAGCAAGAAACCTGCCACCTCCATTAGACCCATTAGGCGCGCAAACTCTTCGGAAGAGGCGGTCGATCAATTAAGGTGCGACCTCGATCGGACATCGATCGAAAGTGGCAAGTCGCGTGGGTGAGCACTATGAAAGTCGTTACACCTGGGAAAAATGCGGATTTTTAACGACGCTCTCACCGGGAGTCGAGTTTGCAAACAAACGATAAATTGTTATCAAAACAAATAAAAAGCGCGGTCCAGTTTGAAACGGTTGATTGTAATGTCGGTAATTAAGCTATTAAGTGAGGGCACGAAGCGGTTGGAGGGGGCAGACTTTCCCATGGGTCTTTTTTTGGCGTTTTTTTTCGGAACGAGGAGGTCCCAGTGCAACAGATTGATGAGTTGAAAGAATGCGCCGTAATTGCCGACTCGAGCAGGTTGAGATGAGCAAACTGGACCAAAAGTTGTAAGCATTCACCTTTTTGAAAAAGTCCCCTCTATTACGGACTTTAAATTTGAGATAGCTTGACCTAGCTGCAGCAGTTGTGATTGCAAAGGTAAGTGAAAGTGAAATGAACTTTTGATTTCTATTACGGACTTCAAAGGTGAGGTACCTTGGCCGAGTACTTTAATTTGGTGTTGTTAAGGTAAGTGCAAGTGTGAAGCAATTTGTTCCAGATTTGAATGGTAAGTAGACTTCTGTCAATGAAATCATAAACACATAATATCTGTCACTGTCAATGTCAATAATAATTCAAACTGGTTAACTCAATTTTTTAATTTTAATTTATAATTTTTAGTAAGGGTATTCATTTTTGAAGTGGTTTAGTATTTGTTCTATCAATCTCATTTTTTTTAAAGAATTTTTGCTTTTAAACTATCCAACTTGCAATCTCCCCTGAATCGAGTCCAAACTGCGTAAAATTTTCGCACCCGCGTTTGTCGCAGGCCCAACTGTCCACCGGAGGTGGCCTGCCGATGGCCAGCTACCGTCCGGTTCCGAAATCACGCTAATGGCGTTGCTAATGATGATGAAGATGACGTTGGTTGGAGGTTCCAAAAGCTCCCAAAAACATTGTGCCGCAAAAGGTAAACATAATTTATTATGGAACCACCCGGATTATTTTCAGTGGGGGCTTCTTTTTTCCAGATGGGGAAGGGTAATCATTAACGGTCACTTTTTCGGTATTTTTGTTGCTTTCCAGGTGAGGGTGGAAGTTCACAAACGGATCGTATGGTGACTTTGGTGTGAGCTTGGGGATTAATCAGCGTTGTGGTCGAGAGTGCGAAGAGGGAATTTTAATTGACTGCGGGTGTGGCTTGGAATGGAGATTTTAATTTTGTTTGAAATAATTAAGCTTTTGTTGATTATTTTTATTTACCATAATTTGGTTTCTTGGACTTGAGATGCACTGAATTACTGACCTGAAAATAAAAAGAAGAAGAAGAAGATGCGTTAGAGTTGCACTTTATAAATTATTTAAAAGCAACTTTGGATTTTTTTGATTATTTGGTTTTGGATTTGGATTTGGAATTGGAGTTGGAGTTGGAGTTGGAGTTGGAGTTGGAGTTGGAGTTGGAGTTGGAGTTGGAGTTGGAGTTGGAGTTGGAGTTGGAGTTGGAGTTGGAGTTGGAGTTGGAGTTGGAGTTGGAGTTGGAGTTGGAGTTGGAGTTGGAGTTGGAGTTGGAGTTGGAGTTGGAGTTGGAGTTGGAGTTGGAGTTGGAGTTGGAGTTGGAGTTGGAGTTGGAGTTGGAGTTGTAGTTGGAGTTGGAGTTGGAGTTGGAGTTGGAGTTGGAGTTGGAGTTGGAGTTGGAGTTGGAGTTGGAGTTGGAGTTGGAGTTGGAGTTGGAGTTGGAGTTGGATTTAAATTTGGTTTAGTTTTGGTATGGATTTGGATTTGGATTTGGATTTGGATTTGGATTTGGATTTGGAATTGGATTTGGATTTGGATTTGGATTTGGATTTGGATTTGGATTTGGATTTGGATTTGGATTTGGATTTGGATTTGGATTTGGATTTGATTGGATTTGATTTGGATTTGGATTTGGATTTGGTTGGATTTGGATTTGGATTTGGATTTGGATTTGGATTTGGATTTGGATTTGGATTTGGATTTGGATTTGGATTTGGATTTGGATTTGGATTTGGATTTGGATTTGGATTTGGATTTGGATTTGGATTTGGATTTGGATTTGGATTTGGATTTGGATTTGAATTTGGACGAGTATTTGTATCCGAAAAAAAAAACAAGTGGACAATAGGAAGAATTTATCTTTGTCTGACATAATAATCTTATTTCTTTAACTACTCAAACGTACTCTCATATCCAACTTACAACTTTTATTTTTACATTCCCATGCTTGTCCAACAGTTGTAACCCATCATCACGATGACTAACTCAAAAGTCGTAAAGTTTCTCGCAAAAGTTTCGCCCTCAAAATACCATCTCCCCCAAACTTTACGACTCCACCGCCAGACACTTACAAACCCATATCCGCGCTAATGCGAAAGTTTCTAGATCCTCCCAGCTCTAATCCTCCCGGCTGCTCCAGCTACATCTGCATCATAAAATTCCCGTCACCTTGGCCGCGCACGTCTGCGGCACGTGGGTGAAAAATTAAAATTACACCCATTATCCTTCGGTTTCACGTACCACCTGAGCCTGAGTCACCCCAAGTGCATGCTGCAGTTTTGAAACCACTTAAAAAAGAGCTTGCATGATGCTGCAACGACGACGCCAACGGTTTGCTGCGGAACGGTGACAGACTCCAAGGCAGATTTGGATCTCTCTCGGCTTCTTTCGTTTCGTGACGACGCCGACAATGCACTAATTGCACTAATGAGTCGTTAAAATATGATAAATCTCTTAATTAAAAAGGTGTTGCCAGTCGTCGGTGGCGACTGTGACTACATATTGTAATTTGTGAAATGAAAAAAAAAACGCCCGAAGTTCTGCAGCTCATAATCAAATTTCACTCGAAAGGCCCCTAAAGCCAGGCAATCTGCAAACCAACGCCATCTAACGGTACAACCCCATTCTCTAATTAGTTCCAATCCGGTTACCGTCACACTATGACATTTGAGGGTTCATAACCCCTGCAGGTCACAGACCAGACTGAGCTGCAAGACAGTACCAACCTGCAACGGAGAGTGATTGTCTTGCAGTTTTCACTGCGCAGAAAAAGATGAAAAACTGCTTGGGGACAACCCCCGGGAGGAATTTCACGCGTCAAATTTTCGCAAACCCCTTAAGCATTGCCTTGTCGCATCAACGTTGAGAGCCCACGCGCGAAGAGCCCGGGAAGACCCGTCAGTGAAAACCGAGAAGCGAGAACTCTTCCGGAAAATGGTTTTTCTACAACCCAGTCAGTGTGTGCGGTTTCGTATGTGACGAGGAAGTCAAAGTGTGGACATGGGCGTTGTGGCCTAAATTGAAAACAAATTGGTTTTTAGTTAATTAATTTAAATAAAGAATGCCATTGATTCTTTTTTGCTCCATATTTTTGATTGGATTAGAAAGTGATTGAAAGAAAACTAGATTTTTTTTTCGAGTTTATGGCCATCTTTTTTTTCTATGTCCCTTTTTTAATTTTTTTTTGTTTTCTTTTTTCGGTTTATTACTTCTTGTTTTTTTTTGTTTTGGTTCTACCGTTTTTTGATTTGTCGTTTTTTTTCTCAATTTACTGTTGTTTTCTTTTAAGTTTATTTGTTTTATCCTTTTTTTGCTTTTTTTCATGTTTTTTTTCTTATTTTAATTTTATTTTTCATTGTCATATTTTTCTGGTGTTTTGGTTTTTTTTATTTTTTTTTCTACGCTTATTTGGGGTTTATAAAATTCTATTTAAGTTTGTTTTTTTTTTTTAATTTTTGTTTGGCTTTGGCTATCTGATTTATGAATCTTTTGTCTTGTTGTTGTTGTTTTTTAAAGCTTTCTGTTTTTTTTGGTTATTTGGTTATTTGTTTGAATTATTATTTTTTTGTTATTTTTTTTTTCGTTTTAACGTTTTTTGCGTTTAACGTTACGTGTTTTTTTTTATCGATTTTGGTTGTTATTTTTCGTTTTTTTTGTGTTACGTTATTTTGTTCGGCTTTTGAGTTTGTTTTGAGATTTTTGTTTTTATTTTTTTTGTTTTTCGACTTTTCTTTTCTTTCTTTTTCTTGTGTTACGTTTTTGTTTTTTATATTTTTTCTTTAATTTTTTGTTTTTTTTTATTTATTTAGTTCGTTTCTTTTTGAGTTTATGGCCATCTTTTTTTGCTATGTTCCTTTTTTGTTTTTTTTTTTTGTTTTTCTTTTTTCTGCTTATTATATTTTTTTTTTGGTTTTGGTTATACTGGTTTTTGATTTGTCATTTTTTTTTCAATTCACTGTTGTTTTCCTTTTAGTTTATTTGTTTTTTCCGTTTTTTTCTTTTTTTAATTTTATTTTGTATTGTCATATTTTTTCATTTTTTTTATTATTCATATTTTGTTGTTGTTGATTCTTAAGCTTTTTTTTGGTTGATTGGTTTTTAGTATTTTTTTTGTTTGGATTATTATTTTTTTGTTATTGTTTTTTTTTTGTTTTAACGTTTTTTACGTTTAACGTTTCGTGTTTTTTTAATTGATTTTGGTTGTTATTTTTCGTTTTTATTTTTTTGTGTAACGTTATTTTGTTCGGTTTTTGAGTTATTTTGAGATTTTTGTTTTTTTTTTTGTCTTTCGGCTTTTTCTTTTCTTTCTTTTTCTTGTGTTACGTTTTTGTTTTTTGTCTTTTTTCTTTAATTTTTATTTTTTTTAGTTCATTTGTTTTTGATTCTTGTTGTTTTTTTTTCATTTTTAACATTTGGTTTTTTTTTTGTTTTTTTTTTATTTTTATTTTCTCATGGTTTTTTGGCTCAAATAAGTTTTTTTGTTTTGTCATTTATGTTGTTTTTTGTTTTACTTATTTTTATATTGATTTTCTTTTTTTCTTTACTTTCTTTGCTTTTTGAGTTTTTTCATTTTTTTTCAATTTATTGTACGTTTTTATCTTCGTTTTTTTGTTAGTAGTTTTTTTTTCTTTTTTTGTTGTTGTTTGTTTTTCTGGTTTTTTTTGCTTTTGGTTTAAGTAGTTTCATTTTTTACATTAATTTGGTTTATAGTTTTTTTTTTCATTTTGTTTTTTTTGGTTATTATTCGCTCTGTAGTTTTATGTTTGTGTTTTAGATTTTCTTTTTTTGTTTTTTGGTTTTTATTTTATTATTTGTTTTTTTTAATTGTTTGGTATAATATTGTTCAGTTTTTTTTCGATTTTTGCTTTTCGTATTATTGTTTTTTTTTCTTGTGATGTTTTGTTCAGTTTTTGTTATATTGTTTTTTTTTATTGTTTTGTAATTTTTTGTTTCTAGTTTTTATCTTTTTTGTTGTTGCTTGTTTTTTGTCGCTTTTGTTTTGTTTAGTTTATGTTTATTTTTACATTCTGTTTTTTTTTTGGTTTCGACTTTTTTCGTTTTTTTTCGCTCTGTAGGGGAACAGCATCTAATTCCAGCGTGCCTCTAATGTTGGCAGGTCAGAACTTTGATATTCAATTAAAGCAAATTAAAAGCATTTTCAACTGAACTCGAGTGATAAATAGCCCAATAAGAAGTGAGCAAGCAAGTTTCTATCAAAAGTTTTGCGAAATTAGTTGTTTAAATAGTGAAAATCAGCAAATTGTATGGAGTTAGGAGCGAGTGCTTAACCTGCCAAACATACGAGAATTTCCCCTAGTTTTTATTCTTTGGGGTTTTTAATGTTTTGTTTTGTTTTTTTGCCAGGTCGTTTAATTTGTATTTGCTGTTTTGGTTTTGGTTTTTATTTTTATCTTGTGTTTCTTTGGTGTTATTTTGTTCGGATTTATGGGATTTTTGCTTTTCCTTTTATATTTCTGCTTTTTGTATTTTGTAGCGAAAAAGCAACACAAGATAGCTATTTCTCTTTTTGAATTTTCAGTTATTTTTTTGTGTGTGTTGTTTATTTTAGATTTTTGCTTGTTCTCTTTTTGTTTTTTTGCATTAGTTTTTTTTCGAATAGTTTTAGTGTCTTATTTGTAATTTTTATGCTTTTTTTATTTTTGTTTTGTTATACCGTTTTTTAAGTTTTGGTTTTTTTTTCTCAATTCAATGTTGTTTTTTTTTTCGAAAAAAAACTTTTTTTTTGTTTTTTTAATTTTATATTGTATTGTCATATTTTTTCATATTTTTGTGGCATTTTAGTTTTATAATTTTTTTTGGTTCTTTAATTATTTGGGTTTTATATTACGTATTTCATTTTATTTTTTTATTCTTTTGTTTTTTTTTTGATTTATTCTTTTTTATTTTGTCTTGTTGTTATTGTTGTTTTTTTAGCTTTTTGTTGTTTTGGTTAATTGGTTTTTTGTATTTTTTTTTGGATTATTGTTTTTTTGATGTTGTTTTTTTCATTTTTATGTTATTTTGTTTTTTTCTTGATTTTGGTCAATATGATTTTTGGTATTTGAATAATACATTTTTTTTCATTTTACTGTTATTAGTTTTTTGTTGTTGTTTGTTGGTAATTTAGTTTTTTTTTCTTTTGATTGAACGATGATCTTTTATTGTTTACATTTTTGGTTTTTGTTATTGGTTTTATTTATTTTTTGGTTTTTCTTCTATCTAAAAGCTTCTTGAAATTGTCAAAGACCCCTCCTACGCTAATGACTTTCATCAAACACCACACCACCAGAAACGCTTCCCGGTGCGCATCCACCCGGGTTCTCGGATGAGTTATGCAGTTTAATTACGGGAAAAATTAGAAAACCCGGTAACTTGTGATGCTTCCCGACGGCGGCAGCAGCATCCAATCTACTACACTCTTCCGAGACACGTTGCAACTGCTCCGTTCTCAAATCAGTCTTGGTGCGATGCTCTCTCGCCGCCCCGAAAATTCTTCCAACCCAAGAAGAGTTTGCCATAAATTGCGATTATTACTCTAATAAATTTTATAACACACAAGCACAAGCGAAATTTATTTCATTTCGTCGTCGCACGGCTTCATGGAGGGGAAAACTCGCGAAAAATCAACCGGACCGAATAATGACTGGAAAATGCTGCTCCCCCCAGCCCCCTTTTCCGACAATTTCACCAGCGTGAAAAACCACTAGACCAAGGTGTAGTTGATTTCTCGTCTTGCTGATTTGATGAATGGCCCAGCTAGCACAAATACAACATTATTACTCTTTTTCTCATTGGAGGAAAATGAGCGGGGTGGTCGTGAAAGCTGGTCGTAAAAACGGGCGAAATTTTTATGACTGGTCATTTTGCTCCAAAAAACGGTGGAGGAGAAGGGAGGTTGGTCAGAATTTATCGTGTTTTTACTCGGAGAATTTGGTTTGTTATTGCTTTTTGCCACCCATAATCATTGGCATCGGTTTTCACGCTGCGGTGGGTGGCAGAGCGTGGGTGGGAAGTTTTCTAGTGGGAAAGGTCATTTCGGTAGTGGGTGTCTTGTTTTGGGTGGGTAATAAGGTTTTATGAGTGAAGGAAGTTAGTGTTTTGTGCGATGGCAAAAATCAAATTAATTATTTAAATAATTAGTCATCAAATCTTGCATATTGAAATTATAATTTATAATCTATTGAAAATTTTGCCATCATTTGTAATTTTTTTTTCTTAATTTAAAATATGTTTTCTTTTTAAAAAACATAACAGATAGAAACATTCACAAAATTGTTGAATTTTCAAATTAAAAAGTTTGATAACAACAACCTGGAAGTTTACGAAAAGATCTGTTTTCTTTAATTTTTTTTGCATTTTGTAATCCAGCTGAAAAATTTTGGTGCCTTCGGTATGCTCAAAGAAGTCATTTTGCATCATCAGTTTGTCCATATAATTTTCCATTCAAATTTCACAGCTGTCCATGTATGAAAATTCAAAAATCTGTATCTTTTGAAGGAATTTTTTGATCGATTTGGTGTCTTCAGCAAAATTGTAGGTATAAACAGGGACTACACTGAAAAAAATGATACACGGTTAAAAAAATGGTGATTTTTTATTTCTTTTTTGTCATTAAAATTTGATTTGCAACAAAAAACCATTTTTATTTTTTTTTTTTTCATTTTTTAATATGTTTTAGGAGGCAAAAAATGCCAACTTTTCAGAAATTGCAAGGTTGCGCAAAAAATCATTGACCGAGTTATACATTTTTGAATCATTACTGATTTTTTGAAAAAATCGAAATATTGGTCGCAAAAATTGTTCAACTTTATTTTTTGATGTAAAATCAAATTTGCAATGAAAAAGTACTCAAGTTGAATTTTGATAAAGTGCACCGTTTTCAAGTTAAATTAATTTTTAAGGTGACATTTTTGAAAATAGTTGCAGTTTTTCATTTTTTTAAACTAGTGCACATGTTTGCTCACTTTTGAAAAAAATATTTTTGAATAGCTGATTCTCTATATTTTGTTTTTTTTTTAGCTTTGTTGATACGACCCTTAATTTCTGAGATATTGCCATGCAAATGTAAAAAAAAGGAATTTTGATGTTTTCTGAACCTAACCCAAACAACCCATCGTTTTCTCGTTTTCCTATCTCAGCATCTAATGGTCTGATTTGCAATGTTAAAATATGAAACGTTCGTTGAAATTTTCAGATTTCTATAAAATAAATTTAAACCAATACTAATATTTTAAAAAGGCGTTATATTGTATGTTTGGCCCTTTTGAAATGTTCGTCTTGATTTAAAAGTTAATTTTTTTTCAAAGATCGAAAACTTCACGAATGTTTCATATGAAAACATTGTAAATCGGACCATCAGTTGCTGAGATATCGACATTAGAAAATGGTGGGTTGTTTGAGTGAGACTTGGAAAACATTAATTTTCATGTTTGCATGACAATATTTCAGCAACTAAGGGACGTATCAACAAAGTTCAAAAAAGAAAAATATAAAGAATTTTCCAAGCCTTTCAAAAATATTTTTTTCAAAAGTGGGAAAACATGTGCACTAATTTAAAAAAATGAAAAACTGCGACTATTTTCAAAAATGTCACCTTCAAAATTAATTTAACTTGAAAACGGTGCACTTTATCAAAATTTTGCTTGAGTACTTTTTGATTGCAAATTTGATTTTACATCAAAAAATGAAGTTGTACAATTTTCGCGACCAATATTTCGATTTTTTGAAAAAATCAGTATTGATTAAAAAAATCATAACTCGGTCAATGATTTTTTGCCCATTCTGGAAATTTCTAAAAAATTGACATTTGATGTCCTCTAAAACATATCACAATATGAAAAAATAGTGTTTTTTGCAAATCGAGTTTTAGTGACAAAAAGCTAAAAAACATTTTTTTTTGTTTTACCGTGTATCTGAATCTGAGAGAACTGCTCATCTTATTAAAAAACATAATAGATAGAATATTCACGAAATTGTAAAATTTTCAAATAAAACGTTACTTAACCTACCTTAAGGTGGTTGGTGCCTTCCTCACGTTCATATTGTTTTTTAGGTTGTATTTACAAATTAATTTAAGAGTTTTTTTTTTAAATTTTTATTTATTTTTTTCATTTTATGTTTTTTTATAATTATTGTTTTTACCAGAACAGCAATTTTCAATTCTTTTTTAATCAACTCTCCAAAATAAAGGAGAAAAAGGGGGCTGTAATTGAATTTAAAAGTGCTGATATGCCAACATTAGATGGACGATGGAATTGCATGCTGTCCCCCTAGTCTTAGTAAACATTGTTTTATGAGTTGTATATTCCAGTAAAAAGTCCGTGTAAATCTTTGTCGAGACAAAATGATGTATTCAGCAACATAATTAATACAGACTTTTTCCAGAATAGACGCAGACACTGCTTAAGTAATGTGGCAACCGGGCGATACGCATGCTCTGCGACTCTCGCGCGTATGCAAAAAGACCCGGCCTTTGAGGTTATGCAAAAATCACCCTTTTTCGTAGCTACAAAAAAAACTTTTTCATGGTATAGCTTTAAAAGTACTTCACCAAACAGTATAAAAATTAAAAGGGTCTTAGGGGACCCCAAAACGAACAGAATAAGGTGGATCCGGCCAAAATCGGTTCATCCAGTTCCGAGATAATCGTGTGGAAAAAAAATCATGTCTGCACACATCCCCACAGACATTTGTACAGAATTTGATTCTGAGTCGATAGGTATATCTAGGAGGTATTTGTAAGAAGTTCATTTTTCGAGTGATTTTATAGCCTTGCCTCAGTGAGGTGAGGAAGGCAAAGAGGTTCTGAACATCCTAGAAGTTTAAGAACGACTTTGTATAGAGACGTGGCTAAAGGTAAGACTTTAACTCATGTCACTGCCATTATAATCTTAAGCTAATAAGTCGTTCTACTAAATTACAATTGCTGCTTATTTAAATCCTGCAATGTAACTAAACACCAAAAAGATCAAAGATCGCCACGGGTGATGCACCAACCTGCGGTGCAAGGTTGTAAAATGTAACCCAATCCATCGACAGTCATTACAACCGAGCGCCCGGCTCAAAACCGGCTCCAGAGGGCACTTTCCGGCCGCACCCCCTTCTGACATGCAAAACCCCATAATTTTCGGTCGATTCTTCACAGTAAACACATGTTTCGTCACACTGCTAACCTGCGAGGGTCATGACGATGGCGTTACTTTTTTTTTCGATTTGTTCAACAACTTTACCGGGAGCGGTTGCGGCGGTGGCGCCCAAAAGTATGCAAACCATGTTCACAATGTCAGCCCCGGTGTCGTGCCACCACGATAAGGACGACACAGCCAGGTTGCGTGGGTGGTGTCGAGTAACATGCGAGCCCCCAACTCCGGGACACTTTGTGTCGTTGCGTGTAGTGTTACACCTTTTTGACTTGTGGCGCTTTTTGGCTGACCAAACTCAACAATGCATTTTGGATGAACCTCTGTGGGGCGGCGGTTTGGCGTTTCCAGCTGCTGGAGATTTTCCGATGACTCTCTGGTGATGACCGAAGATGCGGTGCCTGATTTGGCCGCGGCAATCCGTACGTGCTCGCCACGACCACATGAGTGATTGTGTGCGTGCACTTGGGCGATATCGTGGTACAGTTTTTCGCTACCTCTAAACCTCTCCCTCACGGTTTCGATGCCAGGAGATTGTTATTTCAACTTCTCTCTATTTCAGCCGGCATTTTCCCCGCACAAACAGAGTTGAAATTGAAACGTCGAGCTCGTTGAAAGCGCCGGGACTCTTGAACAAATCCATTCCTGGCCTTGTCCCACCCTGCTCCCCGCTAGTCAAGTCTCGCGTATTTAATTACATTCTATTTCGATTTTAATGATCGCCCCCGGTCGAGGAACTCACGTGGGGAACCTATAGACTGGCCAGCGGGGAACTTTGTAATTGTGCATGTGGCGACCCCCACGTGCAATAATAGCAATAATAATATTTGCGCTTCTGGGCGCGCACCAGTTCGGACTGGAGTCGTTTGAAGTTCCATACTGGAAGGAATGAGGGGACAATAATAATTCTTTAAATTCAGTTTAATGATATTTACTTATTTTTGTAATTTCTTAAAATATTTTTTTCGATCTAGTTAAAAATAAAACTAACTTTTCCCCACCATCCCCTAGGAAGCCCTGCGAAAACAATTCCAATTTAGCAATGAACCAATTTCAAATAAGGGACTCTGCCTACTACTAAAAGGGCCTACAATTAAAGCTTGGCCCACGGCTAGCAGTGCTCCTGTAACGCTCCTGCTGCATTATGTTAACCTGCAGCAGTGGCAGCCGTTCCTGAAGTGTATGTGTTTCAGCTTTTTAATTAAAACACAACTCGAATTTAAGAGCCCGAAGAGTGGTACCCGGTATGCTATTTACACCGGCCAGGTTGCATGTTGATCGCAATTGTCTCGCCAACCCGCGACATTTGAGACCTGGAATTTTGGAGTGGGGTAGGGTGCTCTTGTTGATTGCGTAGATTCATGTGCGTTAACCCTTGGGAAATGAAATTTAAAAAAAAATTGTTCAGTATGAAAAAATTACCTTTCTGGGTTATTGCAGATTAGAAAAGAACATTACATTTCCCATGAAATGGCATAACTCTCTATTTTTGGCATAAACTTTAAAAAATATTTGGAAAAAAAATAATACTCTGAATTAAATTTTAAAAAAATTTAAAAATGTCTTATGAAAACATAAAATACTTTACTGTGGTACGATTAGGCTATTTATGCATTTCAGCATTTTTTTCTTATAATTGCAAACATTTTTTGAATCATTCAAATTCGTTTTATGTATATTCATTTTTTTGTCTGTTCGAAATAAGAAATAATCTTAAAATTTGAGTTTTTGTTTTTAAATCACATTGAAACTTTTTTGAAAATTTATGAAAAAAAAAGGTTTAAAAGAGTTATTTGAATTCAAAAAATACTTGCAATCAAAAAGTACTTCGCTGAAATTTTGATAAATCAAACTGTTTTCAAGTTAAAGCAGTTTTTGAAATTTAAAGTTTTTTTACAAGCTCGGAAAATTTGATTTTCTTGGTGCTGCCCCATTAGTCGAAATTGTTCATTTTTTTTCGGAATTTTATAATTCAACCCATCATTTGAAAATGTCAAAGAATTGTGTTTTTAGGCCTATAAAAAGTTATTCTTGATGATAAAATTTAGAAAAAAATATATTGAAAAGATCAGATAGTTTCACAAAATTTATTTTATTTTACCCTGTGATGCACTCATTTTCTATTTTTTTTATTTATCCCGTGGTCATCAGGTCATGTTGAGAAACATTTGTTTTAAGAAAAACTTTACTTTTCTTGTTTTATGTTTTTGTTTATTTCTAATATTTTAAATTGCATTTATCATGTTCAGTTTATCTTTGTTTTTTTTTTGTATTATTTGGCCTATTCTACCACCTCCTATCATTGCATTTTGCCCAACTGACTTTGTCATATTTTTAAAATCACTTTTACTAATTTTTGCTTGTTTTTCACACTTTTTGTCATCTAGGAGACAAAAACAAAATTCGGAAGTCGATTGTACCCAATTTGAAAGACATTTAAAAATTTTTATTTTGAGCCTAAAAATAGGAAAAAGAGGAACAGTTTGAGGGTTTTTTTTTGGAATGAATTATAAGATGACAATTTTGATAATTTGGATGAAAAATTTAATTTTTTGTTGAAGATGATATCAAATGTTTTGCAAAAGAAACTGTTCTTGATTTTATATTTATAATTTTTTTTATTCATTTGGCTGGTACAAATTTTATTTAATGTTTTTGTCCCCCCCCCCCTCTTCAAAAAATACAGGGGTAAAAAAATATTGTTTTCAAAAAACTTCAAAATTAAAATAGAAATTGAAGTTCAATCAGCTGAAATCAGTTCAAAATGCATTCCCCAGCGTTTAGAATCATATTAAGCATGTTTGGGTTGACCTCGAAATCTTTTGAATTTTTAAAAATTGTCAATGTTTGAATCGCAAAATGTTTATTTCCTCACAAAAAAATATGTTTTCGTGAAATCTTACATTTTTTTTTGAAAAATTATGCTTGCAAAACAACTGAACTAGTTTAAAATGCATTTTTGAACACTTTTTCTATACAAATGTTGAAAACATTATTTCAATATCTATATTTGTTTTATGTATTCCAGCATTTTAACTCTCTATTGTCCAATTTTTTTTTCTGTGTCCAGGAGGTCATTTAGAGCAACTTTTATTCTACGAAAAACCTAACTTCTCTTGTTTTAATTTGTATTTTATTTTGAATTTATCTTGTTTGGTTTATTGTTGTTTTTTGTAGTATTTGGCCTATTCTACTACCTTCTGTCATTACATTTGGCCTAACTAATTTTGTCACGTTTTAAAGCCACGTTAAGTATTTTTTGCTTGTTTTCACATTTTTTGATTCCATTATCATTTGAATTGTAAAAAAATGCGTAAAGGCATAGTCTGGTACACTACAAAAATTACTGCATACTTTTTTTTACTTGAAATATAGAAAACGTTAGTAAAAAACACAACCAAAGTTGACCTCTTAAAAAAATACATCTTTAAAACCATTGGCAAAGTAAAATTCCAACCCTAAAATTTTCTAAAATTTAAAGAGTTCTTCTTTCCCGTGCTTTTAAAAAATCAAAAATTGGAGGAAAAAAATATTTTCGGCGATTTATCAATTCGAAGCCCGTCAAGAGGCGGGGTTGGATTGTAGGGGGTTAAAATACAATATAAAATTGAGTAACGACTCTAAAAATGTATAAAAATAATTGAGTATCAGAAACTTTTGAACATATTGAGCAATTCTCGATTAAATGAGCCGTATTCAAATTTTTATTTTCGTTTTTTTAAACTTGCTCAAACTTTTTGGGAGATTTTTCAAATAAAGCCAAAACACGTTATTAATTTTTCTCATTTTTTAATGTGCAATAAAATTTGCAATCAAAAAGTATTTCGGTGAAATTTTGACCAGGGCTGCGGAGTCGGGTCATATTTCAAGTGACTCTGACTCCAACTCCGGCTTTCTGAGTTAAGCCGACTCCGACTCCGACTCCGGCTCCGGCTTTTCACAAATTGTTGACTCCGGCTCCGACTCCGACTCCGGCCTACCAACTCCAGCCGACTCCAACTCCGACTTCGACTTCAGCTTTCCAAAATTTGTTGGCTCACCTAATCTGTATTTTAAATATTAAAAAAACGCATTTTCAGCACAACAACTTTCTGAGTAAATTTGAATTTTGTTGTTTGAAAAATAGGAACATTTTATTCAACTACTTTAAATTTACATTATTTTTTTTATGTAATAATAAGCTAGCTACACTAATTTTCAATTGTTTTTTTCAGCAAGTTTTCATTTACTGATAATTTCTGTAGTACAGATTTCAGTAAATTTAACTAAGTTCAGTAATGAGAAATTGGTGTGCAGAAACTATCAAAGAAACCCTGGTTTTAAAATAAACAATTTTCAAAGTAACTATTTTTAAAGCTTTTTTGAATTTATTTGAGAAGACGAACATGGACATTGTGTGATCCAGCCCAGAACACACTTTAAACATACAAATCATGAGAAGATTCTAATATTTAAAAAATAAATTAAATTATATCAATTATATCATCGGGGTAATTAAAAAAATAGACTTGTTCAACGATATTATTTAAGGACCAACACTTTAAGTGTTTTGTAGAGAAATTGTAAACATTGGGGTAATCGATATATCTAATAAATTCAATGACTCGTATATAGGGGAGAGTGGGGAGACTTGATCCCCGGGGAGACTTGATCCCAAGCCTGTATCTCGTCAGCATGTGGGTAAAACAATTAGCTTTGTTCTAGAAAGTTGTGCGAAATTGACTAAAACTCATTGTAGAAAACATAGAAAAAAAATTAAAAATGTTTAGATTGAGTTACACACATTTTTCTAAAAAGTGCTGCAAAAAACTTCCAAGAGATCTTTTTTCTTTGTTTTGATAAGTATAAAAACACTCAAAATTTTTCAAAAAATAATTTTTATACATAAATTGTTTGATAAACATATCAACTCCAAAACCCTTACGCATTTGACGTTAAATTTATCGTCATACTATTTTTACAATCAATTGTTTAAAAAAGTGCGTTGAGGGAGACTTGATCCCTGCATTTTTACAGTCACTGGAATCAGACTCAAGATTAATTAATTGAGCTGGGTTTTCATACATAGTTTCCTTTAGTATAGTTGTACATAACTAACTGCAGTTTGAACCATTTTTCAAATGTTTTGTAAACAAATATTACCAGCTTTTGTAAACATGCTCAATTTTGGTCTAAAAAAGAAAATTTTAAGTTTTTAAATATTTTACATGCTAAACTTGTTATATTTTGAACACAAACGTACAGGTTTAATGTGAAATTGCTGTATCATATAAAAAATTAAAAGTTTGGATTGATAAGAAACATTTTGCTTAAGATTTCTTCAAAATGTTGAAAGGGGGATCAAATTACCCCCAATATTTTGAAAATGCCGGTTTAAAATATTTTTTTAAAACGCTTGGCATTATTCTAAGAGTTTATCTGATGAAATACCCTTATCAGCCAAACATAGTTGAATGTTTAAGCTTTCAATTCATGCAAAAAGATCATAGTTTTGTGAGAAATTGACAGAGTTATGTGCGAAACAAAAAAAGGGGATCAAGTCTCCCCACTCTCCCCTACAAAGTTGCATATGCGAGTAATAAGAGCGCCGGTTTAACTGTATTTCAAAATTAGTTACAACTTATTTTCGATATTTTTCGTCAGCTTGAAATGTTTTCAGTACGACGCTTTGATTTGTTTTGATTTACATACAAAATTAGCATGTTGCGTTCCAAGTAGAAGATTTATATAATAGTTGATTATGTTTGAAAAACATAATTGGGTAATTCTCTACCAACTCACACGAAATCCGGAAAAGTTGCCCCGACCCGTCTTCGATTTGTGTGAAACTTTGTCCTAAGGGGTAACTTTTGTCCCTGATCACGAATCCGAGGTCCTTTTTTGATATCTCGTGACGGAGGGGCGGTACAACCCCTTCCATTTTTGAACATGCGAAAAAAGAGGTGTTTTTCAATAATTTGATGGCGTACTCAGAATTCCGAAAACACGTATTTTTCATCGAAAAAAACACTAAAAAAGTTTTAAAAATTCTCCCATTTTCCGTTACTTGACTGTAAAAAATTTTGGAACATGTAGTTTTATGGGAAATTCAATGTTCTTTTCGAATCTACATTGACCCAGAAGGGTAATTTTTTCATTTAGAACAAAAAAATTCATTTTAAAATTTCGTGTTTTTTCTAACTTTGCAGGGTTATTTTTTAGAGTGTAACAATGTTCTACAAAGTTGTAGAGCAGACAATTACAAAAAAAAAAAGATTTATAGACATAAGGGGTTTGCTTATCAACATCACGAGTTATCGCGAGTTATCGCGATTTTACGAAAAAAAAGTTTTGAAAAGTTACTTTTTGCGTTTCTCTTTGTTTCGTCGTCCGTGTCGTCTGTCGCGCGTGACCATGAACGGCCATGATCGATGACGACCAACTTTTTCAATACTTTTTTTAGTAAAACCGCGATAACTCGCGATGTTTATAAACAAACCCCTTATGTCTATATATCAAAATTTTTGTAATTGTCTGCTCTACAATTTTGTACAACATTGTTACACTCTAAAAAATAACCCTGCAAACAAACACGAAATTTTAGAATGAAAAATTTTGTTCTAAATGAAAAAATGACCCTTCTGGGTCAATGTAGATTCGAAAAGCACATCAAATTTCCCATAAAATGACATTTTCCAAAAAAAAAAATTACGGTCGAGTAACGGAAAATGGAAGAATTTTTAAAACTTTTTTAGTGTTTTTTTCGATGAAAAATACGTGTTTCCGGAATTCTGAGAACGCCATCAAATCGGGCGTCTAATTTTACATAAAAGTCCCTTTGACACCAAATTTCTATCTCATCACCGTTTCAGGCTGCAAATTATTGAAAAACACCTCTTTTTTCGCATGTTCAAAAATGGAAGGGGTTGTACCGCCCTTCTGTCACGAGATATCAAAAAACGGACCTCGGATTCGTGATCAGGGACAAAAGTTACCCCTTAGGACACAGTTTCACGCAAATCGAAGAGGGGTCGGGGCAAATCGAAAATGCCTGTTTAAATGCAGAAAAATCAACTCCTTAAAATCGTGAACAAGCGTTCATGAAATTCAGAACCACGAACGTAGTGATTGAACTGCATGGTATGTTTTCAAAAACGTACTTTGGAGTTTTAACTTTTAGTTTCTGGTTCCAAATTTCATGAATGCTTGTTCACGAATTTTGGAAATGATTTTTCTCCGTGTAGAAATATTTGGAATAGTGTTTTGATGGATATTAGGAATTATACAAAGGATTCAAACAAATGCAAAATGTTTGCTAAAACCAATTGAACACTGGACATTTTTTTTAAGTTGTCACTACATGGTTAATTCTGAACAGTAACAGGGCTCAATCACTGTTGTTACACTGCTCTGTCCATAAATTTTCGACTCACCACGGCATGGCGCACAACAACAGGTCATAAAGTACAACCCTGTCCGATTGTAATTGCGTGCGTTTGCATGGCCAGGGCCACCCATCTTTCCCCAGACAGAAAGCCCTTCTTCTCATACTTCCCTTCCCCGAAATCCGGAAAATCCTTCCACTCTCGGAATGAACCTTGTTGTTTCAAAACCGTATTGTTTGCGAGCAAATGAAATTAAATTTCTGTAATTATCGGCCCAGGGCAAATGTTTACCCCCGCGCGTGAATGTATGTGTGGTGCACACATACAAACAGACCCACTCATGAAAGGATTTCCCCGCGGTGGCCATTCCGTTGCGATTTTCCCGATGAAAATGTCAACCGTGGCTGGTGGCAAAGTAAATTAAGGGCGCAATTGCAGTTGTGCAACAATCCGGGCTCGGTGCAGTGGAAGCAGTAGTAGCAGCTGGTCAGCAAATACATTGTACCTACTGGGAATGGGAATAGAAGTGCGATCCAGTGTGGTGCTTAGATTTTATTGCAATTTAGAAGAGTGCCGGAATGCTAGTTGGTTTGGCGTTTGTGTTGTTGCTTTGCAAAAAATGAAGTATCGTAATTATTTCAATGTTTACCAATTTTTATTTGAAGATGAAACGAGCTGCAAAATGCTGTTTTTTTTCAGTCCAAAGAGTGCAGCAAAAATCTATTATTGCAAAACACTATTTGAATCCACACTAGTAAAGTGAGAGTAGAAAAGCCAAAAAAATCGTTTGAAAAAGAAGGAAGAAACAAAAACCTATAAGATTCTACGATTCTTCATTTTCTTCTTAACCCAGATCAATAAACCGCGATGGCGCTTCGCCAATTTCCCTTTAACAACTTTCACCGCACACCACCCAGGTGGGCCAGCCGTTCAACACAAACAACGTCTCAGCTTCCAAGCCCAACCCCCTCGAGGGAAAAGTCCAGCCCACCCTAATGTCCATAATTTGCCCACATTCCATCAACACTTGCACCGGACTAATTGGAAAGCAGAATCGCGAGCTCCGCTGGATGCTGATGCTGTAGCCTGAAACCTTCTGCCCTGGAGTAGGGTAGATGGGTCTATTGTTGAACTTAATTTGATTTCTTTTGATTTTCTTTTTGCTCTTTGAAATTTTGAGAAATTATGTTTGGGGTCAGAATAAATTCTAAAAAACATTTTGTAATGTTCCAGATCGGCCCACCTACCCTAACTCTACACCTTTCCGCAGTTCAACTCGCAGCTAATGAAGGCTCGCAACCTCCCAGCCAAAAGCTCTCCTTTCCTTCTATATGCATCATCATTATTAGATTCTTCCCCAAAGGAGAAATGTGTGTAAGTGTGTTTGCTGTTGAAATGTATCCGTTTGTGCGCGGAGGGGTGTATGTGCAAATGTGTGAGTTCACTTTCATCATTATTACCGCCATCACCATCACCACCTCCAACCCGCCAACGGGAGCGTGAAAATAGCTTTTCCGACGGACGCCTGCTCAAGTTTCCCCACCAGCAGAGAGGTTTGGCGAACTCTGCTCGCTGTGTGGTTGGGTTTCCACACGGGATAATAATGGATTTTCATTGCATTTGCAAAAGGATATCTGGATTCTGCGGCTGGGTGGATGAAGCTGGGCAGGTCTGTAATCTAATTACAAAACTAGACACATAATTTATAATTACATTGTTAATAATTAAGCGCTGCAACGGGAGTCTTCTGGAGCTAGAATGTTGCGGCGGTGGCTGCTGCTGGTTCCAGACTGCTGGTTTGATGTAATGAAATGGTGGAAGTGTTGCAGGAAGGAAATTTATAGGGAAAAACTTTCATATGCAAAAACGTGATTTTACACCTTGTGTACACGGATAGAAATCCTGTAAGCTAATCCAGTAACTATTTGTTGTCAAATTTGTTAAATTTGAAATGTTTTAAAAATCGTCAACATTTTTCCGATTTCAATCAACAATGTTGTTGATCTTGAAAACATTTGCAGCGAAATCAAAAGAAATGTTGACGATTTTGGAAACATTTAATTGTTTACAAATTCGACAACATATAGGTACCGGATCAGCTCACAGGATTTCTATCCGTGTAGTTGGCTGATTCAGAACCTCTGCTTCTTGGCTTGAAAAGACGTACAAAAAAATGTACAGTTTTTTTTAATGTTTTAAAAACAAAAATAAAAATAATAATAATTTAAAATTTTTGGTAAGAGTTTAAAATCTAGCAAATACAATAACAAAACAATATTTTCGAATTTTGAAACATTATTCCAAAACTTAAATTCATGTTCCAAAAACTTTATTCGTTTTTTTTCTTCCTTTCCGTTGTCATTTATGTGAAATGTTAATTCGGCAAAGCAAATTCGGCGAAATGACTTACATTCGATGCAAACAAGGCCAAGAAGTTGAAATAAAATCAACTGACTAGGCATTAAGAAGACAACAGTTGACTTTTAATTTATTTGATTTGTCGTAAATCTGCAAATGGTTGATTTTCAACAATTTGTTCTCCGCCGTATTTTTTTAATTTAGAATAATAATATAGCTCGCGCGCAGGAAAAATATATAAAAACATATTTTTAAACTTAAATTAGGCCGTTGCAAATATTTTTTCAAAGTTTATGTCGCCCCCTCCCCACCGGCTCAAATCAGATGAAATTTACCCCCCCCCCCCCACCTTCCCGCCCCTTTGTCACCCTGTTCCTTTACTTACAACATGCAATGTCACACTTTCTGTGTGTGTGTGTGTGTGTGTGTGTGTGTGTGTAACCAACCAAACGGGACCACGCGGCCGCTTCTTACAAATTGAGTTGTTTCCATGTATTTTATTTAGATCTACATTCTATACATGCAAATAACTCGCATAGGCATTTGGAAGGTGTTAGCTCTGCCGAGCTTCGGTGACCCATTTCTACGCTGGCTAGCCGAGCGCGAGGTACTTCAGCTTTATCGACAAGCCCCGCCCTGAAGAACGTTTGTACCAATCGGGTTCAAACGTTATTTAGAACTTCCGAACCCTTGTCAAATGGACAAGGACCCAGCGCGTATATAGTTGATAGTAACAATATTCCTAATTCCAGTCATAGCTCACCAAGTCGCGATGGCCTAGTGGTTCGCATTTTTGCTTACCAATCCAAAGGACGGGGGATCGAACCCCGACTCGAGCGACTTTAATTTTTCGTTCATGTTCAGAGTTTCAAGATTTATATTTCCTTTACTTTCTCGTTGGGAGCAGATGGGAATCGAACCCAGGACCATTCGCTTACAAAGCGAACACCGTAACCAGTAAGCCACGGCCGCTCCTTAACATGCAATGTCACACTTTCTCAGACAAAAAAAAAAAATCAAAGATGAAATATAAATTAGCCATTTTCAAATTCAGGTTTTTAAACAATTTCGTTCGAAAAGATAATTTTCCAAATATTTTTTTTTTATTCGATAATTATTTGCTGAAATATTGTAATTAGAAAAAAGGCTTTGGGTGAGATACGAAAAACTTAAAAAAAATTACTTCTGTCACAAACCAGGAGTTCTATATTGTTATTTAAATTTCGATTGCAAATTTTATTTTATATAAAGGCCGTTGCAATTTCTTTTAAAATTTCATGTCACCAACCTCATATTTAACCTTTTTACATAGGTCCGATTTAAAACATGTTGAATGCGCAATGCACAAAAATGCAAAAAAATCGTAAAAATTACAATATGATTGCAAATTAATATGGGTGGTGTTCAAAGAATTTTAATTTTATATATTTTGAATATTTGAACATTTGTCGAATCTAATAAAAATTGAAAAAAAAATCCGTACTTCTTTCAAGCAGATTTTTTGTGTTTTCCATAATTATAAAAAATCTCAAAAAAATATTTTTTTGTCTTAAACGACAATCTAAAAATCTTCAAAAATCCATTCGACTATATTCCATGAATAGTCCTCAAATAAATAAATAAATAAAGACACCAAATTGATAAAAAAAAAACTTCCAAAGTTGGAACGAACTCCAAAACTCTTTAAGGTTATAAGAAACACGAAATTGTGAAATTTACTTATGAGCAGTTCTCTCGGAATCGGTCTTTTTTCGATAATTTTAATTTTTGTATTTTTTTAATCCGGCAGAAACTTTTTTGGTGCCTTCGGTATGTTCAAAGAAGCCATTTTGCATCATTAGTTTGTCCATATAAATTTCCATACAAATTTGGCAGCTGGTCATACAAAAATGATATGTGAAAATTCTAAAATCTGTATCATTTGATGGAATTTTTTGAGCGATTTGGAGTCTTCGACAAATTGTAGGTATGAATATGGACTACACTGAAAAAAAATGATACACGGCAAAAAAAATTGGTGATTTTTTATTTGACTTTTTGTCACTAAAACTTGATTTGCAAAAAAATACTATTTTTAATTTTTTTTAATTTTCTGATATGTTTTAGAGGACATCAAATGCCAACTTTTCAGAAATTTCCAGGATGGGCAATCTTTGACCGAGTTATGAATCTTTGAATCAATATAATTTTTTTTCAGAAAATCGAAATATTGGTCGCAAAAATTCTTTAATTTCATTTTTTGATTTAAAATTGAATTTGCAATCAAAAAGTACTTTAATGAAATTTTGATAAATTGCACCGTTTTCAAGTTATAATATAATAGTCGCAGTGATTGATTTTTTAATAACAGTGCCCATGTTTGCCCACTTTTGAAAAGAAATATTCCTGAAAAGCTGAGAAAATTCTCTATATTTTGCTTTTTCGGACTTAGTTGATACGACCCTTAGTTGCTGAGATATTGCCATGCAAATGTTTAAAAACAAGAAAATTGATATTTTCTAAGTCTCACCCAAACAACCGACAATTTTCTAATGTCGATATCTCAGCAACTAATGGTCCGATTTTCAATGATAAAATATGAAACATTCGTCAAATTTTCCGATCTTTTCGAAAAAAATATTTTAAAATTTCTTAATCAAGACTAACATTTCAAAAAGACTAAACATTCAATATTACGCCCTTTTAATGTGTTAATCTTAATTTAATATTTGAAAATATTTTTTTCGAAAAGATCGGAAAATTTCACGAATGTTTCATTTTTTATCATTGAAAATCGGACCATTAGTTGCTGAGATATTGACATTAGAAAATTGTCGGTTGTTTGGGTGAGACTTAGAAAATATCAATTTTCTTGTTTTTAAACATTTGCATGGCAATATCTCAGGAACTAAGGGTCGTATCAACAAAGTACGAAAAAGCAAAATATAGAGAATTTTCTCAGCTTTTCAGGAATATTTCTTTTCAGAAGTGGGCAAACGTGGGCACTGTTATTAAAAAATCAATCACTGCGACTATTTTGAAAAAGTTACATAAAAATACCGACCAATATTTCTTTTTTTTTTTTTTGAAAAAAATTGTATTGATTCAAAAAATCATAACTCGGTCAAAGATTTTTTGCCCATCCTGGAAATTTCTGAAAAATCGATCAAAAAATCCTTCAAAAGATACAGATTTTTGAATTTTTATACATCATTTTTGTATGGCCAGCTGCCAAATTTGTATGGAAAATTATATGGACAAACTAATGATGCAAAATGGCTTCTTTGGGCATACCAAAGGCACCAAAAAAGTTTATGTCGGATTAAAAGATACAAAAAAATCGAATGACCGAAATCTCAGAGAATTGCTTTTATAAAATAAATTGAATTGCAAATAAAAACATATAAAACAGGAAATCAAATTTGGTGTAAAATTCGAAGCTTTCATTTACCCCTTTTTCTTTGAGGAACATGTTGCTGTTAACTTGGAACTAACCTGAAAGTAGAAACGTTACTTAATCCACCTGTAGGTGGTTGGTGCCTTCCTCACATAGTAATGTAATCAAAAATAAAAATAATTCACTCAAATCAGACAATTTTCCCGTTTACTCATTTCTGAGTATTGCCGCTTTAGCTCTTATTTTTGACGTGGTAAATAGTGTACTTTTGATTCTCAGTGTAAAAGTTACGATCCACAACTTTTCTGTAGGAACGGGCGGAAAGAGAACGGTTTCAAATTATGATCCACTCTGTTTACTGTTTTGCTGTCAAAAAGGATTCATCAAAAACAAATCGAATTTTATTTTCCAGCTTATTTGAATCGAACTTGCACCAACTTGGTAAGTTTTTTTTTTCAAAGTATGATTTTTCTTTTTAATTTTCAATATTTCTTTTAATTTTATTTATAGTGCTACGGGATCATCCATAAACCACGTGGACACTTTTTTTGGGATCTGTTACCCCCCCCCCTCGTGGACAATTGTCCATACAAAAAAAATCTTTTTTGTATGGATCGTGGACAATCGCCATACCCCCTAAAGTGTCCACGTGGTTTATGGATGGTCCCTACCCGTCCTTTGGAATTGCAAAATTCAAGAATTTCTTCGGACATCCAACAACCTGAACAACGAGAGGGGTTTCGAGAGATGACCAACGCGTACTCTAGCTCGGACATGATTCCTTCGGTGTACGCCGAAAACGTTGACTTCAGGTACACCTGACCATCTGCTACAGGAAGACGACTCCCGTTGTGTAAGACTCGGAGATGAAGTACCGTTTTGTTGATCACCATCTCAATAAGCATCCTGCATGCGATTCCGGGAACCTTCGACACCAAACCTTCGAGCACTAAAGGCACAGCTGAAGCGTATTGTAGACCTAGCCGTGGGCTCCGTCGGCGGCCAATCACAGCGGCGATGTTTCATCTCGATTTGGCCGGTCCAAGATTGTCGTCAATGTGTGGGAAATGGAGCAATAAAAATAATTGTTCTTAACTAGAGACCCGGCAGAGTCTTAACTGTATCGTGGAATGTGCAAACAAATAAATGTGAATAGTTCTTATTTGATTTTCATTTTTTAAATCCTTTTTGGAAGTATTCGATTGCGTTTTTTTTTTATTTTTAGGTGGAAAAAATCTTGAGAATTGGCTTTTTCCATGAGTTACTAGAACAAACAAGATCCAGACATGATGGAATCGGACAATTTTGTATCAAAATACAACTTAAATGTTTATATCTTTTGATAGGCTTGCCAAATTTTCAATCTTTATGGTTTAGTAGAAAGGTCTTACGATTATGCGTCCAATGATAGCTCGCATGACCTATCTGGGTAACATTTTCGTCAAAATATATGATATTCGGACTAAAAAAAATGTGTAGTTAACATTTAAATGCTCATAACTTTTAATAGGGTTGTCAGATCTTTGATCCTTTTGGCTCATTAGAAAGGTCTTTTGAATATCCATCCAATGATAGCTTGCATGGACTAGCAGTCATTTTCGTCAAAATATGTGAGATGCGGCAATAAAAAAAGTTTAATAAACATTTAAATGCTCATAACTTTTGATATGGTTGACAGATCTTCAATCTTTTGGGCTCGTTGGAAAGGTCTATTGATTACCTATCCAACGATGGGTAGCATGATAGATCCAGACAATTTTTCATCAAAATATTTGAGATCCGGCCTCTGAAATGTGTACAAATGACACTTAAGTGCTCATAACTTTTGATAGGGTTATCAGATCTTCAATGTTTTGGGCTCATTAGAAAGGTCTTTCAATTATCCAACTAGCAACGAGTCGCATAATGGACCCGGCTAACATGTTCATCGAAATATTTGAAATCCGGCACCTGAAATGTGTTCAAATGACACTTAATTGCTCATAACTTTTGATAGGGTTATCAGATCTTCAATGTTTTGGGCTTGTTGGAAAGGTCTTTTGATTACCTATCCAACGATGGGTAGCATGATAGATCCGAACAACTTTTTCATCAAAATATTTGAGATCCGGCCTCTGAAATGTGTACAAATGACACTTAATTGCTCATAACTTTTGATAGGGTTATCAGATCTTTAATGTTTTGGGCTCATTAGAAAGGTCTTTCAAATACCTTTCTATAAATGTATGATCAGACGGGTTTTCTTACAAAAACCACCCTTTTTACAATCTTTCAAACTTTAGCCAGAATCGTTTTTTTAGCATAACTTTTGAAATACTTAACAAAACTTCATAATAGTTAATATAGGTCTTGTGGGACCCTAAGACGGATCGAATGAGACCAGAACGGCCCAAATCGGTTCAGCCAGTCCGGAGATAATCGAGTGCATTTTTTTCGGTGCACGGACTTACAGACATACACACGCACAGACATTTGCTCAGAATTTGATTCTGAGTCGATAGGTATACGTGAAGGTAGGTCTACAAGGTCGAATTAAGAAGTTCATTTTTCGAGTGATTTTATAGCCTTTCCTCAGTAAGGTGAGGAAGGCAAAAAGAGATAGAAAAAGATTATTTTTTTTTTATCAAGAATTTCAATGTTTATTTGAACGACTTTTTCAAATTTTTTATTTGTATCAATTACGACATTTTTAAAACAACATCACCAACAAAATCCACATTATTAAGCTTAACGCAGCAGCTCTCCCCCCAAAATTAGCTGCTAAAATCCAATCTCCATTAGCCAGCCACCATTTCGTCCCATTATCCTGGAACGTGTGTGAACGCGCTCCACCAGGGAAAAGGAAAAATCTCCCCCACAAAAGTTCGTAGCAGTTCGTTCCATCCTAGGGAGAAGGGGGAAAGGCTCTCGTGTAATATCCCTTTTAAATGTGTTCATAATTGCAAGGAATGTTGGTCGCAGAAAATTGCACTTGAAAAATGTATAAATTTTCAAATAGAAATAAAATTTGCAAAAAGTCAAACAAATAAAAAAGTTACAAAAATACTACAAAAAAAACTTTCCGTGCCCAAAACCCCCCAACGAGGTAAACTCATTCAGTACCCGGTTATGAAGCTTTTTGAAAACAATTACCAACCCATAGTCGGTTGGAAAAAGTTTTTCGCAATTTTCCTCATCACATGCTCACAAGCAGCCTTCTGTCCATGTGTGTTTGTGTGCAACGCCCCAACACAACAAAGCAACGTGCTAAACAGGTGTGCCACCTCAAATTAAGGGGGAGAATGGGGCGAAAATAGGTGCAAATAGGACGAAATTATGTACAACAAACTGAATGTCTGCGAAAGCGGAGACTAAAGGGGTCTTGAACTTGCTCGGGAATCTTCTCATTTGAGGGTCGTCGTTAGGTTTCATAGTTTGGGGAAAAACTTGCACAGAAAAAGGGGGGTGGGATGCCCCTTTTGGTATACCTTGAACATCATCAGGCCAGGACACATGCGCAAAAACACTGCTGCTGCCCCGTTGTTATTTCATTGTTGGATGGTGATGGGGCTGGCAGTTTTTCGGAACCTGGCAGCGAGGGTTCGGTGTCGGGGGAATAGAATGAAAAATCACTTCAAGTTCAGTGGAGTTGGAAAGTTTTCTTTTTTTTTGCTGGGGGGAGTAGGAGGAAACGATGAAATGGGTAGACAGAGAGAAATGGTTTTGAGGAAATTTCTTGAAACAGATTACTCGTTGCAAGTTGTTGAAAATGGAGTTGTGCTTTAATAGTTAATCAATTTTGAAAAGCAAATCATCTGTCTGAAACTTACACAAAACCCAAAAACCCTGAACACTCGAATCATGATGTTCTGCCAAACACTTTAATTTCCCTCTCCAGATTTTCCAGATTTTCCAGATTATTCCAATCCAACCAAAACCTGCAAAACCACATCCAGTAAACCGGACCATCCTTCCGTAAAAAATCGTGATTATGAGAAGTGATTACACTGCAGACAGCCCCCAGAACGTTGGTTTCCTGCTAAAACTGCGATATCCCGACGAAAAAAATCCAAAAAATGAAACAAAAACAACCCAGCACGAAAAAATTCTCCCCCAAAAAGTGAAAACGAGGGGATGTTTCAACTTTTTTAATTGAGTTCGCTCGAGCAACCAGAAGGACCACGACGACGAGGACCATTCCAGCTCCATTTCCGGAAATCTCCTGGAGATAAGGTCAACCAGCATGGTTTTAACTCTGTGTGGGGGGTTGATTTCCGGAGGTGAGGGATGCAAATTCCGGTGTGAAAAGTGAGAGCTGTAAATCAAATTATTTTCCCGGTTTTTTGGTCACTGTCGTCGTCGTTAGCCTTGGTTTCACTTTTCCGGAGGTTTTTTTCGGTGTTGTTTTGTACGGGGTAGGGATTTCCGTTACTGTGGGTTGTTTTTTGGTAGCTAGCAACGTATGTGGTTTCATGTTTGGGTGAAGGTTAATGCTTCCGGAAAACGTTGTAGGGGACAATGAGGTTTACTTAAACTTTAGCTAAATAAATATCAACTTTTAAATCAAAATTCAAACAGTGTTGAATAAAATGGAATATAAACAAATATGAAGGTTATTTAAAAAAAATCACCGTTTTTTGCTTTTATTTTAATTGAGGTTTGCAAATTTTTTTTACGCAAATATCTTTTGGCAGGAAAGAGCTACGGAAAAGATTTTCAATAGTGATCTACCAGAAGCTAAAAGGGATCAAATGTGACCGAAAGTGTCCAAATCCGTTCTGCTATTCCCGAAAAAATTAGTGACATTTTTTGGCCAATTTTCAACTGATTTTATATGGCATTCCTCGGGAAGGAATCCAAAATAACAAAATATAGGAGATTACCTGGAACAAATAGCTAAAGATTAAAAAGTGAACAGTGGACGAATGGTCAAGAATGTGTGTTTTGTATAAGACAATATTTTTTCAGGACAACAAACTTTTAATGAAAAAAAATCAAAAAAGGCTCTTTAAAATATTCAAGAAGGTATGTTTTTGAACTAATCACACTTGAAAAAAAGAAAAAAATTACTAAAATATGACAGAAATCTTTTTTTTTTAATATAAATTTCATTAAAAAAAACAATTTCTGACTTTTTCTCATAAAGTTATTTGAAAACAGGTCATGCTCGAAACAATAACAAAAACTAAGTTAATCCACCTATGTGGTTGTTGCCTTCCTCACTTTTTACCAACATTTGGTGATATGATGGGTTTGGACACAAATTCTATCTATCTTTTATATATAAACAAAATTTCGACGGTTTTGTTCGAACGCGAATCAATTCAACACGGAACGTCCGATCGAGGTGCTCTTTCTTGCGTTGGGTTCGTATGGTAAGTTCGTGAGTGCCAAAAAGTTACAACCGATTCCGGAAAATTTGCAGATTCTATGGGAAAGGTTAAAATTAAGTTTTGATCACAGGAGGCTGAATAAGCAAAAACGGTCAAAAACGTCAACAAACGAAAAAAGGCAGAACGAACTTTGTCAGGTAAGGCTTGTTTCTTAATAAAAAAATACACAAATGTCACTTAAGCGGTCATAACTTGAGACTGAGCGTTGTCTGATCTTCAATGTTTTGGACTCATTAGAAAGGTCTTTTGATTACCTATCCAAAGATGGGCTAGATGATGGAGCCGGACATAGTTTACATACATTTAAGTGAGATCCGGCATCAAAAAAGTACATAAATATCACTTAAGTGGTAATAACTTGAGACAGGGCTGCCAGATCTTCAATGTATTGGACTCATTAGAAAGGTCTTTTGATTACCTAACCAACGATCCGTCGGAAGATGGTTCCGGACATAGTTTACATACATTTAAGTGAGATCCGGCATCAAAAAAGTACATAAATATCACTTAAGTGGTAATAACTTGAGACAGGGCTGCCAGATCTTCAATGTTTTGGACTCATTGGAAAGGTTTTTGATGACCTATCCAACGATGGGTTGGATAGTGGATCCGGACAAAGTTTACATACATTTAAGTGAGATCCGGCATCAAAAAAGTACATAAATATCACTTAAGTGCTCATAACTCGAGACAGGGTTGCCAGATCTCCAATGTTTTGGACTCATTGGAAAGGTCTTTCGATTACCTATCCAACGATGGGTTGGATGATGGATCCGGACACAGTTTACATGCATTTAAGTGAGATCCGGCATCAAAAAAGTACATAAATATCACTTAAGTGATCATAACTTGAGACAGGGTTGTCAGAACTTCAATGTTTTGGACTCGTTGGAAAGGTCTTTTGATAACCTAACCAACAATGGGTCGGGTGATGGGTCTGGATGTAGTTTACATGCATTTATGTGAGATCCGATTCGCAACTCTGACACTTTTTTATACGTAACTTTTGAACTACTTATCGGATCTTCAAACAATTCAATAGTGCAGTATGGGGCACCAAACCGGATCGAATGCAACTTATTTGACTCAAATCGGATCAGCCAGTGCCGAGAAAACTTGGCAAGAATTTTGAGCACCAAGGGGAATACGCACACACATACACACACACACAGACATTTGTTCAGTTTTCGATTCTGAGTCGATAGGTATACATGAGTATAGGTCTACGAGCTGTTTTTCAAAAGTTCATTTTTCGAGCAGGATTATAGCCTTACCTCAGTGAGGAAGGCAAAATAAAAAATGCATGAACTCTGTTTCAAGAGTTAAGGAACCATTACACTACGACAAACAAACAAACATACTCGCACTTTCTGACAGTTTGCCTGCTTTGTTTGTTTGCCTGGATTAGTTTGTACAAACAAGTTTGCGAGTTTGGCAAACCTTCAAACACGAAAAAGTGCGAGTTTGTTTGTTTGCGGTAGTGTAATGGTTCCTTTATGCACTTGGATGAAATATATCAACTTTACATTTTTGTGCGTCGAATATTTCATGCTTAAAAACTTTATGAACGATTATTTGAAATAATCAAATAAATAACAGGTAGAAGCGAATTAACTTGGAATTTTCAACAGCAGAGCAATTTTCAACGAAAAAAAAACCTTTTTTTATTATAATTAGAGTATGCCCAAAAAAGTCATTTAACATCATCCAATTTTAACTTTTTGAAACATTTTACTTAAGACATTTTAGAATTTCGACCTGAATTGAAAAATAATGCAATAATGTTTATTGAAATGATTATCTAACTGTGGAAATCAGACCAGTAGTTCTCGAGACATCGATGATCAAAAAATGAGGGCCACATTGAGAAAATCTTACTTAAAAATCAATGGGATTACTTTTTGAAATCAAATTTGAGTGTTTAAGGTGAAGCCGTTGATCATTTTCGAAGAAAATTGATCATCGCTGTAAAATATTCTGTATTAAATTCAATTTAACGAATTTCAGCACCAAAAAAAATCAGCATGTGCCGGTTGTTGCCTTCTTGAAGCCACTGAAAGAATTTTTGATCTAAATCAAATGTGCCTCAAAATTTATATGATTTGTGGCACAGTCATTGACGTCCTAGTTGGCAATCATTGATTAATGACGATTTCCATAACTTTACAAGGAATGTGATAATCGTTACCAAAAGGAATCAGCATGTGAAGGGCACTATTCTAAACAACTTGTTGAAGGAATTTTGTCAAAATATTGAAGCGACGCAAAAATTATATCTTTGAACGAAAAATCATGACAATGATGGAAGTCTTCACGTTAACTAAATAAAAATTATAGCTTCATAATGTTTTGTTTCAGTAACTATTTTGAATAATTTTCTGACAAGAAGGCATTTTGATTTTTAAAATCAGCAAAAACAAATCAATTGAAAAATCGTTGAAGAGATTCAGATTTTTTATTTTTTCCAGACCATTTTTGTTTAGACAGTTGCCAAATTTGTATGCAAAATTATATGGACAAACTGATTATGCGAAATGGATTCTTTGGGCACGCGGATGAACAAAATCTGAGAGAATTGCTCAAAAGTTATATTTAGTATGACATTAATATTTGTAAACAAAAAATGTTCGAGCAATTAAAAAAATAACGTTGCAAACTTTAATAACTTATTGAAAACTGATTACAACATAGTTATTGTTTTTTTTACAACACAAGTATATTTGTTTCCTCCAAATTCAAAAACGTGAAAACGATTGAAATAACGCTACTGAAAGGAAAAAACAAATATCTTAATTTTTTTTATTGAATCATATGCATTTCGAGCGTTTTTATTTCGACCTGGTTTTGATTATAATTGAAAAATAGAAGTTTTTAAATAGTTTCGCAAAATTGCTCAATTATTGAAAAAAATAAATAAAAATAATTTTTGGATGCACAGTATTTAAATTTTTACTATTTTCAGGTTCAATTTGAAAAAAATAGGTTTTCAAATTTTGTCATTTCGGCCGTTGCAAATAGTTTTCAAAGTTTATGTCAAATCAAATAGAAGATTTTTTTTACAAAGGTTTAATATTTTTGACGCCGCACTTCTTTAGGAAAAAATTAGTAAGTCAAAACATTATTTTTGGTCATAACAAAAATTATCGCATTCTTATTTTGACTTAAAAAGCATAAGATAGTTCAAGCAAAATATTGTAATAGGGCCCAAGCCGAAGTGTAAACAAAGAGTCTATCCTGCTTATGTCATTTGATGTTTACATTAGAAACAAGCAGGATAGAATCTTTGTTTACACTTCGGCTTCGGCCCTATTACAATGTTTTGCTTGAGTTATTAAAAATACAACCAAAGTTAACCCAAGATTTTTTCCTTTTTTTCGTCCAAACATATGATACTATTAAACCCAAATTAACATAAAAAAATGCATTTTAAATGGATTTTTGGTGAACTATTAAATCAAAGCCCGTCCTGAGGGGGAGGGTTGTGTGTTTTTGTATACAATACCAGGAAATATACAGAATAAAGATTTCAACTTTTCACTGATTTGTTAATGAGATTGAAACTTATTTTTTGCAATTCCGTCGTGAAACCACTTACTTTTCCTGTCATTCTTGAACGACGAAATAGCCTAATTTTCTGTACCAAAAATAACAGAATCGAATAGCAACACTTTTCAAAATAAATGCTGAAAAGTTCTACTTTTCAGCACTCAAATGGGTGCTGAAAAGTTGAACTTTTCAACACTTGTTTCGAAAAGTAACATTTTTTTTATTTAAACGCTTTATTGACAAAATACATGAAAATTTGACATAAAAATTCACTCAGTGTGTGTTTTTTGGAACTGCAAAAAATGTTGTATGGAACTCGTTGCAAAACTTGATTTTTTCAGCACTCTTCGTATTTATCCAACTCGGTGAACCTCGTTGGATAAATGTACGACTCGTGCTGAAAAAATCCTCTTTTTGCAACTTGTTGCATAAACTACTATTAATTTGAGAAAAGTTTTTTGTTAATCTAAGAAATTATTTATTCTTTCTAAATCCATCAAGTCATCAACAGATCATCAAAGGAAATGTTTAAAATCCAAGATTTTTTTTGAACTTGTTCGTGGAAATAATGAAATTTACGGATTATCACCAATGACATTATCGTGATAATTTTATTGTTATCGCTATCGATCCCCAATAACATAAAGCTTCATTTCTGATTTTGATGAGGATTGAGACAATTTGAGGTATTTGGGTTGATCGATACAGTTTAAAGATGTTTGTAGTGCATAATCAAACACAATTTGCCCAGTTAACCGCAATTAATCACCGTGGACACTCTCGTGACCATCGGAATGTATCAATCAGCTGGTAACAACTCTCGCTTTCCAGCTTCCCCAGCCGTTACGGTCCAGGTCCAAGTCGTGCAGATTACAACTTTATTTTCTATCCACCGTATCGACAACGTTGTTAGACCGCCGCACGGAGAAAGTCATAAGCCGCAAATCTAGTTTTGTGAGGCTCGCGCGCGCGCAAATCTTTGACCGTCATATTTGCGCAGAAGCCGAAGCCGCTACTATGTATCTCGTACGACGACTACTCTACCAAGTGGCGGTCTAGGGTCCGCCACACAGCGAGGGGTCCAGCCCATTGTTGGGCGATCCAGACCTTGGGTGAACCCGCGCGTCAAACGACAAGATTTATAATCCCATTGTGTCTCCGGATCTCCGGGAAGCCCTCGCGCAAAGCCAAAAACTGTGAGAATGTCTCTATTCATGAGTTCAGAAATGCTTTTTCGAGAGATTTGCGATTAGTTGCTTGCCTGGTTCGTGTGCTTTTTTTGTTTTCCTGTATGTTGTCGCCGTTAGTTTTTCTTTTTTTTTTTTTTTTGCCACCCCTTTATTATGAATATGACCATTGGCTTCTGTGGAGTGGCTTCGGAGAACAGACACAATGTTGTGAACAAATAAATCCGGGCCCGGGGTTCCGACCACGGCGCGCTGTCACTTTAATGTCCGCAATTTGGAAGATAACAATAACTATAACTGTCAGCTCGGGGTGGTTTCTTTGCCTCTACCTCTGAAGAGAAGGTATCACGGAACTTTAGAGCGAGATACATCTCGCGAGGTGACATGTTTTACGAGGTGATGAACAAGTTTGAGATATTGGCCAGGGCAATTAGATGGGGAGATTGAGCAGCGTGGTGTCTGTGGCAGCAGGTGCTCAACGAGGTGTGCGTTAAGCGATATTGTTGGAACTGGGTGAGGGAAATTTATGCTTGGAATTTTGAATTTTAGAGTAATACTTTTTATCTTGTTGTAGATCTTCCTGTTGCTCGCAGCGAGTTGCGATCACTAGTAGCTGAGAATTAAACATTGTAGCGCATTATAAGACCTCAAAATTTGAAATAAAAAGTCTCATCATCAGACAGCTTATGAGATCTAAAGTTCTAGAATCCATTAGTCTCCAATAGTTCAAGAACCTAGGATTCACATAAATTCAATTATTAAAGAGTCGTAAATTGTATCATTCTAAAATTCTGAGAGTCTTTCGGTCTAAGGGAAAAAGTCAATACAGTCTAAGATAAACTTTACAATTCTCAAAAATATAACACATGAAAATATACGAAAAATTCGATTATCCAAAGGTTTTTAGGCCGTTGCAAATATTTTTCAAAGTTAATGGCCTGAATAATCAGCGGGCAAAAAAATATTTTTTCGAAAAACTTCAAAATTTTTATGAAAATTAAACTTTAACTGAAAACAAGTTAAAATGCATTTTCCCGCGTTTATAATTATATTCTGCATGTTTGAACTCATTTGAAAACATTTAAGATTTTCATGAAATACAAATGTACAGTCCCACGAAAAGTTTTTTTTTGCGAAAAAAAATTCCGTCAATACCTCAATATTTTCAAAACTAATGATTGGAAAGCAACTGTACGCCTGTAAAATGCATTTTAATACACTTTTTTCATCCAAATGTTGAAACCTAGGCTTGTAATTTCAATTTTTATATTTTGTTGCCAACCCCCCAAAATAATATTTTCTACATATTCCGAAAGAAAAAATGCACATTTTTTCAAATGACGGTACTAATGGAAAAAATAATTTTTTTATTAAAATTTAAGTATTAATCGGAAATTTTTCATGAATTACTAAACTAAAAATACACATTTTTAAGAATACAGAATATTTTCACAAAACAACGTATTTTTGAAAAATAAACTCAAAATTGTTAAAATTACTTTCGAAAATTATGGAAAAATCCCGATTGTTGAATACACACATTGAAAATAACAAACAAATTCCGTAAATTTTCTTAAATTCGTAGTTTTGTGAGAATTTTGACGATTTTTAAAAAATGATGTAATAATGTTCAAAATGTATTTAAAAAATCCAAAATGTATTTGAAATGTATTTAAAAATTCCAGATGTTTTGATGCATCTATTCTAAAAACTAAAATGTTCAGCACTTTTTCGAAAAAAAAACTGATTCTGGGAATGTTTTGAGTATTTTCAAGCGATCGAGAATTATTCATACATTTGAAAATAAAATTGCAATTTAAAAAAAAGAATCACAAAATAAGCACAAAACTAAGAAATTATGAAAAATAAATATCTAAATTTTTAAATCGCAATTAAGATTTTCAATGTTTGTCAATTGTTGAAAAATAATCTATTTTTTGCTAAAAAAGTTTTTCAGAAAAAAACTGATACTGAAAAAATATTTTACTACTTTCATTGTATTTAGAAAAAAGACAAAATTATCCAGTATTTTTTGGAAATAACCACAAATGATACGTAGTTTTGTGGAAAATTTGAGAATTGAGAAAAAAACTCTATAAAAATGTATTAAAATTTCACAATGTTTTGATACCCTCATTGTGGAAAAACTTTCAAATTTATTATATTTTATAAAATACGTTGTTTCGTGAAAATTTCAAGTTTCATTCAAAAAAGATATATTTATGTTAAAACGATTGATAAATTGCCCGTATTTTTAAGGAAATACGGGTCATTCCATCTCAACTGTGCACGAAAAAGTGCAAATTTGAAAATTACCCTCTCCGATCCTGCTCAAATTTGGCAGAGCTGTTGATACTATCAAAACATGCAAGAATCCCGAATTTCATCCAAATCGGACCACCCCCTCCATTTTTGTACCTCCCCAAAAAATCGACTTTTTGGCGATTTTTGGCCAAACCTCCTAGTTTCAAACGGCGATAGCTCAGGAACCACAAATCTCAGAAGGTCGGTCTTAGACTCAATTTTGAAGGAAATTGGACGTAGAATCCATTTCCGTGATCAAAATGTTGATTAATTTATTTTTTCTACCTGTATTGTGCAATTGAAAACTTTAAACGGCCGTATCTCAAAACACCCCAACTTATTTTTTTTATTTGACCTCACCATCGTGTTCCCCGGCCAATTTTACATAAGAATCACCTATCGACCGAAATGAATATGTTTCGTTCCAGAGATATCGAATTTTAAAGTTTTGTGTTTTCGAGATTACCTGCATCAGCTTCATTCGCTGCATCTGCTAGAAGCACACAGGCGGGCTGATCAATAACTGCTACCTGGCCATTTATTGAAATAATATTTCATCATAAATAATCTTCATCAAATTGAGCAAAAATTAACTGTATAATACTGTAGGAAACTGAAGTTTAATCGCAAATGTTTATCTGCTCAAAAAAATTAATGAAGTGGAGCAAAATAGTGCCATTCAGCAAAAACCCCAAAACCTGTTTTATTATTATTATTATTATAGTTTATTATTGACACTTTACCATAATTCTGATTTATGGTTTAGATTGATCATATTAAATCAATTTTTATATAGTGAGCCAGCTCCATTTCATTAAAATATGATTTTGGTCAAGGTACATTTAATTAAAAAATCCTTATACGTGAGGACAGCAGCCGTATTGTGTTCCAAGAATCCAAGAATGATAGATGAAAAAACACTGTTGTTCGGACGGTGTCGAAATCATCGCAACTAAATTTGGAGAATTAGCCGCTTTGCAGCAGATCAAACTTTGTGATTTTCTTACATTTTTCAGTTTTATACATTCCAGAAATCCTTTTCCTACTCTTTGTGATCGTCCTTCACTAGAGTACAACGTATCAACAAATTTTATTCATTTTAATTCATATTTTTACTCAATAATGTATCGTGCACTTATTTTTCAGTGTTACTAACAAGATTTATTCTCGGGTGAGTTTTTAAAAAGCCGTAAGAGCCATTGTGACCTCTGACACTTATTTTCGTTTTTCTAGAAAATGAAACAAAATTTCATTTATTTTAAGTTTGGGGCACTTGAAGGACGTGTAGATGAACAATCTCGAGCATTTTGATATTGGTTTTTCGTAAGTAGGTCGAATAAAAAATGCAATAAGGACTTTGTTTAACAATGGCTCTTACGGCTTTTTGAAAACTAATCCGAGAATTGCATTTTCCTCTCGCTCCGTCGGAATCCAATTCTGCCCTTTACTGTGTGTCGTCATTGCTCTGTCCAGTGGGTTAACACAGAAATTCACTTCATTAATTTTTTTGAGCAGATAAACATTTGCGATTAAACTTCAGTTTCCTACAGTTAATTTTTGCTCAATTTGATGAAGATTATTTATGATGAAATATTATTACAATAAATGGCCAGGTAGCAATTATTGATCAGCCCGCCTGTGTGCTTCTAGCAGATGCGGCGAATGAAGCTGATGCAGGTAATCTCGAAAACACAAAACTTTAAAATTCGATATCTCTGGAACGAAACATATTCATTTCTGTCGATAGGTGATTCTTATGTAAAATTGGCCGGGGAACACGATGGTGAGGTCAAATAAAAAAAATAATTTGGGGTGTTTTGAGATACGGCCGTTTAAAGTTTTCAATTGCGCAATACAGGTAGAAAAAATAAATTAATCAACATTTTGATCACGGAAATGGATTCTACGTCCAATTTCCTTCAAAATTGAGTCTAAGACCGACCTTCTGAGATTTGTGGTTCCTGAGCTATCGCCGTTTGAAACTAGGAGGTTTGGCCAAAAATCGCCAAAAAGTCGATTTTTTGGGGAGGTACAAAAATGGAGGGGGTGGTCCGATTTGGATGAAATTCGGGATTCTTGCATGTTTTGATAGTATCAACAGCTCTGCCAAATTTGAGCAGGATCGGAGAGGGTAATTTTCAAATGCTGTTCCGCTTCAGATGGAATGACCCATACATAAAAAATGATTTTTTACTTAAGAGCGAGTTTTTCACTAATGTGTAACAGGTCGTATCGAGTCGTATACTTTCAACTTACGTAAAATTGTCCGAGGATTCTGAATATGACAAAATTAAGAACAAAAAGTGCCGCTATGGCGGCCTACAGAGCAAAAACTAACGTTGTAAAATGTTTGTTATAGAAAAATCAAAAAACTTTGAGAAAAACTGTGACTGGCCAAAAAGTTAATACCGTAGGCTTATGGTCCATGAAATTACCTATCTTTTGACCTATGGGAGTATGGGTGTTGGAGGCTGTTGCAAAAAGATATTAAGGTTTCAAAAAAAAAATCCATTTTTGACAGTAATTTGCAAAAACTAAGAGAAAAGTCAAACCAATCCTGGATGTCTATAGCTCATTTTGAAATGCTTCAAAAGACCTTTCGAATGCATCTATGAGAGTAGGAATTGATGAAGTTTTACAAAAATGCGAGCAATTTTAAGATTTTTTATGTTTTTTTGACCTCAAACTTCAATGTCCGTTTTAACCCACTTCCCTTTGTCGTAGAGGGCTCATATTTGGCATGAGTTCATCTTATGCATAGACAAACAAATGCTGAAAGTTTCATCCAAATCGGAGCACCTCGATACGACCTCTAGAACAAACCGAGCAATATTTACAAATACTGCCTCTTAAAAAAAACATATTATTATCACAAAACTTTTATAGATATATCTTGAACATTGTAATAAGCTTAATATTTCAGTACTATTTTTTCTAAAATAAGTAGTTTTTTAAAACTTTGAGTATTAAAAAAATATTGTTGCAATCGAAATGTTGAAACATACTTGATCATTTGATTCGCATACCTCGTTTAAAAAACTAAAAAAATAGTAAATTATCATACCTTGTTTTGAGAAAATTTGAAATGTTAAAAATTAAGTATCTAAATTCGATATTTATGAAATGATTCCGATCATTTGACACTCATATTGCAATTCTTAACATATTAAGTATTTTTTTAAAGAAACATTAGTCCAAGAATAAAAGAGTTCTAGAGTCCAAAAGTCCAAGAGTCCAAGAGTCCAAGAGTCCAAGAGTCCAAGAGTCCAAGAGTCCAAGAGTCCAAGAGTACAAGAGTCCAAGAGACCAAGAGTCCAAGAGTCCAAGAGTCCAAGAGTCCAAGAGTCCAAGAGTCCAAGAGTCCAAGAGTCCAAGAGTCCAAGAGTCGAAGAGTCGCAGAATTCAAGAATTCAAGAAGAAGACGTTGAGATTCGAAGATTTCCAGAGTGCATGTCTGGGGTTTGTTTTGAAAAGTTCCAATAAACTAAATTTCCAGTTTTTACTTTTTGGGTGTTTTTGAAACCGCCTTGAGTCAGGGGTATTAAAAATACCCAAAAAGCAATAACTGAAAATTTGGTTTATTGGACCTTTTCAAAACAAACTCCAGATGTGTACTAGAGATTCAAACCAAAGAAACTACTTATATATACGTATATCTTGAAGTTTCAACAAATGTCCAAATGGCTTTAAATGTCCCAAACGTCCAAATGGTTAAAATTGTCCCAAATATCCTTCCATCCCTAACGTTAATGTAAAACCTTCAAAGATGCTTACTCGAACATATCATGTGTTAAAATTGATTCAAGCTTCAACAAATGTCCAAATGGCTAAATATGTCTCAAACGTCCAAAAGATTAAAGTTGTCTCAAATGACCATTCGTCCCTTGGAGTTAACTTATTCCATGAGCATTCCTAGAAATTAGACGATTGCAGAAATGGCTAAAAATGTCTCAAATTACCAATTGGGTAAAATTGTCCCAAACGTCCAAATGGTCAAAATTGTCCCAAATGTCCATCCCTCTCTGAAACTTATCTTATTTCTTAAAAAATGCACCATGTGTACCAAAAGATAAAAATTTAGATCAATGACCAAATTGTCTCAGTACCAGTAAACGTAAATGTAACCAAACAAAGCTCTTCGAATATCTCCACACAAGAACCACCTTTCACCAGCCCCGTATCACCGCCACCAGATTCCCAATTACGCTTTCATTAGTCACACCTTCGAGCGGCATCAAACAGTGAGGTGCAGTTGCACTTTCAAAGTCCACCAAGTCACGATCAAACAATGAATTCCCGGTAGACGTCAACGTTGGCGACCATACAGCTATAAGGTGCCACACACGCACACCTCCCAATCAAACCAAATTCATATTCAATGTATATCGCGAGCTAAAAGCTACCATGTTCCAACAAATCATTCCAGAGCCCGACGCCAACGTCGTCAGGGACGTCCACGTCTACCGCTCTAGATGCACTTCCCAGAAGAGATGTCGTCTAATTTGCATAAATGTTGAGCGCGGCAAGTGTATGAAGTGGAGAAACTCTGCAATCGCAGGTAATTTCGTGGCGACAAGTTACCTGCCTAGACGAGACGGCCGTCGGACCGTGTCTTCAATTAGGCATTCCAGCGCACGGTTTTCTCCACGCGCGCGCGCACTCAGGGATACATCTCCCGGGTGGCTTTGGCTCCGCGAGTTGAGGTTGGAAGGAGCTGGAGATGTTCGAATTGCGATCGAGTGTCCAAATGGCTTAAAATGTCTCAAATGTCCAAATGGTTCAAATTGTCCCAAATGTTCATCCGTTTCTAAGACGAATCATATTCCCTAAAAGAGGCTGACAAGCGCATTTCTTGATTGAAGTTTCGACAAATGTCCAAATGGTTTGAAATGTCTCAAATGTCCAAATGGTTAGAATTGTCCCAAATGTCCATCTCTCTTTGGGACTTTTCTTACTCCATAAAAGAGGCTAACAAGAGCATTTTTGATTGAAGTTTCGACAAATGTCCAAATGTCTTGAAATGTCTCAAATGTCCAAATGTTTAAAATTGTCTCAAATGTCCATCTCTCTTTGGGTCTTATTTTATTCCCTAAAAGAGGCTGACAAGCGCATTTCTTGATTGAAGTTTCGACAAATGTCCAAATGGCTTGAAATGTCTCAAATGTCCAAATGGTTAGAGTTGTCCCAAATGTCAATTTCTCTTTGAGACTTTTCTTACTCCATAAAAGAGGCTAACAGAAGCATTCTTGATTGAAATTTCGACAAATGTCCAAATGCCTTGAAATGTCTCAAATGTCCAAATGGTTAAAATTGTCCCAAATGTCCATCTCTCTTTGGGACTTTTCTTACTCCATAAAAGAGGCTAACAAGAGCATTTTTGATTGAAGTTTCGACAAATGTCCAAATGTCTTGAAATGTCTCAAATGTCCAAATGTTTAAAATTGTCTCAAATGTCCATCCCTCTTTGGGACTTATCTTATTCCCTAAAAGAGGCTGACAAGCGCATTTCTTGATTGAAGTTTCGACAAATGTCCAAATGGTTTGAAATGTCTCAAATGTTCAAATGGTTAGAATTGTCCCAAATGTCCATCTCTCTTTGGGACTTTTCTTACTCCATAAAAGAGGCTAACAAGAGCATTTTTGATTGAAGTTTCGACAAATGTCCAAATGTCTTGAAATGTCTCAAATGTCCAAATGTTTAAAATTGTCCCAAATGTCCATCTCTCTTTGGGACTTATCTCATTCCCTAAAAGAGGTTGACAAGCGCATTTCTTGATTGAAGTTTCGACAAATGTCCAAATGGTGAACTGTCTCAAATGTCCAAATGGTTAGAATTGTCCCAAATGTATATTTCTCTTTGAGACTTTTCTTACTCCATAAAAGAGGCTAACAAGAGCATTCTTGATTGAAGTTTCGGCAAATGTTCAAATTTTTTAAAATGTCTCAAATGTCCTTGCTTTCTCTGGGACGCTCCTTTCATAAGAAGGTGAGCCCGAGCAATTTCGGTATGTCTAAAAAATCCTATCAGTCCCACTTCCTTAAAATTCGAAAAAATGCCCAAACATCCAAACCCGTCCCACCTGCACATCCCTCGCCTGGGGGCCACCCCAAGTCGCGCTCGTGGCCACCGTTTCGCTCATTTCCCGTGGCTATGGTTTTCATTATCGAAACGCCAGACTCCGCGGTGGTCGGCGTCGTGCTAAACTATTAACGCCTTTCCGCCAGTGTCTGCGATCGAAGATCGGCCAACTTGTGGTCGTCCCAGCATTACCCCTCTGGAGACTCGAACCGTGGTGGTGATGATGTTTGGTTAAAATGAAATATTCACCTGTCGAACCAATTACGCGAGAGTCTGGAAGCTCCTGGTAACGAAATTAGACCAGATTTCGATGAAGTGCGACCAGATTGGAAGTGCGCAGATGTGGTTGTCAAATCAAATCACTGGTAAATATATAGATATGGTGAAGCAAACTTATCCGGTAGACACACTTCACAATGAAGTACGCGATGCGTGTCCATGATTCATCTTCATCGTTCATAACTGGCGCGACGTGACGTTCTGAACGGTACGCTAGAAGTTTTAGGTGAAAGAGAGAGCTCGTAACGTGTTTATCATGTGCCAGGACTTCTCGTACTGAAATGACGGTTTCTAGAGTAAAAGTATGCAGTTTCAATCTATCGAAATGACCCTAATAATCCAATGTGCCAATATGTACAGCTTGTCCCACGTGTTGAAAACATGGTCAAAGTGTCCAAAAGTTGTCCCACCTTTTTTTTTAAACCTGTCGAAATGTCCAAATTGCCTTCAAAAATCTATTGTGTCCAAATGAACCATCTGTCTCAAGTGTAAAAAAACAGGGTCCAAGTGTCCAAAACTGTCCCACCTTAGCTACCGCAACCCTAAACTATGCACGACATCACCGCACTCACAGGTCTTCAGGGACAGAAGGTGCCAGCAAATTGCATCAGGTATCGAGAGGAGGTTGGACTGGGTTTCACGATACAGTCGCCAAAATTTGCTGGCATTCGAAACTGCTTCCCGGAACGGACCGTTTCGGGCCAGATTTTGGTTGCTGGAGTGAGTAATGAAAGAATAACAGTGAGGAGTTTGTCGTTGTACTACAAACTGAAGGTGTTCATAGTTTGAGCTATGAAATTTCTTGACAAAGTCCACAGAGCTATTATTCATGCTGTCCCAACTTCCATCAAAATCGTAACTTTTAACCGTTTGTCATAATTTTCACCACCCCCGCATCCAAACTCCTTCAAAAACTCTTCATTCTTTCGTCAAACAACTCTCAAATCTCCTCCCATCCTGCGGTCGCAACGCGTTATCTGCGGCGCCTCCGCCAACTCGGCCCAAAGTCACATCCTAATTAGGTTAAATTCGGCGTAACAAACGCTGCCGGGGAATGCTCGCCCGGAAATGAGAAGATTCGCGGCGGGACAGCCAAGCCCATCCTGTCCTTGGGCTTATCAGATTATCTTGGGAGCCACGCACGGAGTGGGAGCCAATTTGATGGTGGATTTTGGCGAAGGAGCGTTAGTTTTAACAACAAACTTTTCGTCGTTTCAAGTCTGGGAAGAAAAATCCTCCTGCTTATCAAGATCAGATGAGTGAGTTCGGTGCTCAGGGTCCCTTTGGAATTTTGTGAGTTGCAAACACGGAAAGTTAGGAGTAAATACAAGATTTTTCTAAAAAAATTATTCAATATGAATACAAGATTAATATTTGATCATAAAACTATCTAAAAAAAATTTTTCATGGAAGCAAACATTGCATTAATAATTGGTAAAATTTAAATTAATAACATTTAAATCATTTTTCAAAAATAAATAAAAATTGTTTATATTAAACAAAATTTAAAGGTCGAGTAAAACAAGTGCTTTGAAAGCTCAAAAGATAAAAAGTGGTAATAAAAAACAGCGGAAAATTTAAGTTTTAATTCAAACATTTTGTAATATTGATTTTTAACTATGTAAAATATATTGTATCCCGATTCATTATTCATTATTTATCAATAAAAGGCAATTTAATATTCTAAAAAAAATGGGGACCAAAGATAAGAAAAAAAAATCGTTGATATTGTAAGAATTTGAGAAAGCATTGAATAAAGCTTTTGCTGATACTTTTTGATCCAATTTTAAGCTAAAAATTTTTTTCACAAAAAGTGAACCTTTCAAAAAACATATTTTTTATGTTTTGATAAGTAAACTGGATCGAAAAAGACAAATTTAAAGTCTCAGAGAAGTATGGACCGACAAAATTTATAGAGGAACAAATTTTTTGTAATAAACAACACTTGTTTTCGAAAATCTTTTGCAAAAGCAATACTAAAACATTCAATCGAAAAAACACTGCAACTTTTTCGATAAGTACAATTTCTAAGTTTTGAGGGTGAATTCAAGGATTTTTTTGAAGTGGGTATGTTTATCAATTTCTGGAAATATTTTTGTTTTCAAACATCTGAGATTTTCTTTATTCTATACCTGCATTGAAAAAAATATTTAAAAATTTTATGAACCTTCAAATTATTCTTAAATTTCTATGGCGTTAAAAAAAGTTCACTTTCCATGTTATTTTTGTAGTCCATGCTTATCTGTGGCCAAAGAATTGCCTTTTTAGTTATTTATGCCTTTTTCCAAAAAATACAGAAAAATTCTGGATTAATTATAAACAAAGCTATTTTTGTAATGATTAACAACAAACAAACAATGCAATTATTTACATTTTTCGAATTATTCTCATCATAAACTACAATTTTGCTGATGTCCCCAAATTGATCAGAACATCTGTTTTCAAGAAGCAGATTTTGGATTTTGCATAATAATTTAGTTTGAAGCTGGTTTTAGATTTCACATAAGAAATAAGTTTGAAAAGCTCTTAAAATAGTGAATTAAACGAATATTCCCAAAAAATAATGATGGTCTGGAAAACTATTAAGTTTTTGAAAATTTGCTTAAAAAACAGATTTAAAAACCAAAAATAAAATTTATTTAAAATGATTTTATTTTTAATTTTTTTTTTCATTCTTTTTTTTGGATGTGTAAGTTGCAATTCAATAATTGTTAAATAAAAAAATTAAAAAATTTCAAATCAAAATAATTTATAAGTGAAAAGGTCATTTATGCCAATTAAAATACTCATACGTTAATTAATCATGCTATTTTGCCATATTTTATAAAATCTCAAGATAAAACATCAAGTTTACAAAAAAAAAACTCTGAAAAGTTAATGAATTTCCCTTGAAAATGTATTCAAATCTGAATTGATTAAGTATATTTAAAGTAAAATACGAGTCATTCTCCGCCAACTCACACAGCAGTTGCCCCGACCCCTCTTTGATTTGCGTGAAACTTTGCTCTAAGGGGTTATTTTGGTTCCTGATCACGAATCCCAATCCAAGGGGTCATTCTTATGCAAAATTAGCTGAACATTTCGAAAAAAAAATACTTTCAAAAGCACACGATTGAGCTTTTGGGATTAAAAATTCGAAAAACTGGTCAAAAATGGTCAAAGTTATAACTTTTTCAAAAATTTTTTTTGTAAAATTCTGATAACTCGTGAAGAATACATGCAAACCCCTCATGCCAACAAATCAAAAATTTTGTTTTTGTCTGCTCTAATACTTTGTAGAACATTGTTACACTCTAAAATTTAACCCTGCAAAGTTAGAAAAAACACGTAATTTTAAAATGAAAAATTTTGTTCCAAATAAAAAAATGGGTTATTTCAGATTCGAAAAGTACATTAAATTTCCCATAAAATGACATGTCTCACGACTTTTGACAGTTGAGTAACGGGAAATGGCAGCGATTTTAAAACTATTTTTTTACTTTTTTTTGATAAAAAATACGTTTTTTCGGAATTTTGAGTACGCCACCAAATTGAGCGTCTAATTTTACACAAAAGTCCTTTTAACACCAAATTTCTATTTCTTTACGGTTGCGAGCTACAAATCACTGAATAACGTGTCTTAGTAAAAAAACCAGAAAAATGAAAGGGGTCGTACCGCCCCACCGTCACGAAATATCGAAAAATGGACCTCGGATTCGTGACCAAAATTACCCCTTAGAGCAAATTTTCACGGAAATCGAAGAGGGGTCGGGGCAATTTTTTCCGATTTCGTGCAAGTTGGTGGAGAATTAATTACCCATATATGAAAGTCGAAAGTTTGAGTTCGCTTTTTTGTTGTTTATTTTCTATTTTGTATAAGAAAAAAAAGCATAAAAAATGAAATTTCAAGCAATCATTTAAACATTTTAATGAAAGATTGTTGTAAATGCATCATGTAAAATTCTAGAGTTTTCTTTAAGGTTTAGTAACCGATTTTTTTGATTTTCAGGTGTTTTCAAAACCGCCTTTCGCCAAGGTTATTAAAAAAACACAAAAAACCAAAAAAATCATTAACATGCAAATATTTTTGAACGAGCCCAAACGTGCTAAAATTTACTTTAAACGCAGGAAAATGCATATTAAATTTTCTTTAGTTTTTGGAAAAAAACATTCTTGAGTTCTCAGGCATTTTTTGAAGGGGGTGAAATATGAAAAAAAATTGCAACGGACTTGATGATTTAGAAGAACCAAAAGTCAACAATGCTTCTGTAAGCAAACAGAAAAAAATGGAATTTGAAGGGTTGAACATTTTTAAGGTTGAATTTTACCTATATTTTGAGTAATTTCACATTTATAATGTGTAAACATTTTCAAGTTCCCGGGAATCGAGAGTAGAGTTTGGACATTTCCCGGGAATTCCCGGGACCCGGGAGTTTTTTTTACTATGCCAATAGTGCCAAAAATGCAAAATGAAAAGTAGTAAATTTGTTTGTTTTTAATGAATTCAATTACAATTAATTCATACTAATTCTATAAAACGTTAATTTAAGTACCATCATTATTTTGAGGAACTTTATAAAACCTTTTGATTTTTTTTTCAGAATCTGCAAATAAAAAAATCGTTTCTTGAGCATTTGAAGGCTCAAAATTGTAGTTTAAAATATCTACAAATCTTTATTCGCACTAATGATTTTTCAAAATTTTCTCAAACTTGTTATAAGATTTTTGTTAACAAAATAACTAATACAGCTTATATTTCATTTCCCAGTATCGGGAACTCAGCAATATGATAACAGCGACTCAAAACAACAAATTCAACTGTTTTGTTTTGTATTTTTTAAGGGTAACCGAAATATTCATTAAAAAAATATTTCAGTTATCAGGAAAACCCAAATATTCACAAAAAAATAGATTATGAGGATTTATATTCTCGAGGGATGATATGGAAATCGAAGTTAACTTGAAAAAACTTGTACCTCTTAGAAATAACTTTAAAAAAAATATTTGAAAATAAAATATTTGATATAAATTCTGAGTGCAACTGCTTTATATTTTTAAAGTAAATTTTGGGCTCCACATTTTTTTGGCTTCTCTCAATAATAGTAATTGGAATTTTTGACAAGTTAAAATTTATACTTTCTGAATAAGAAGATTAGAGAAGCATTGGTTTATTCGAACTTGAACATCAAGCATTGAACATTAAATGCTCTAAACAATTTTGAATTTTTGAAATGTTTTTTCTGATTAGTTTATAAAATTTTGCTTCGATGTTTATATGTTTAAAATTTCCCGGGAGTCTCGACCGAATTTCCCGGGAATCGAGTGGTCCAAAAATTGTCGATTTCCCGGGAATTTTTTCCCGGGAATTCCCGCTCGTCACCCTTTATAAACAAGTGAAATCCTTTTGGATAAGTTGAAATTTTTACCGAATTCTGTTATAAAATTAAATATTGTTTTCTCACAAATTCTTTCATCATTCCTTTAGAAAACCTAAATTAAAATTTGAGTATGGAAATTTCTGAAAATATTCATTAAGATGTTTAAAAAGTAATATTTCCAATATTTACAATTTTTGAATGATGAAACTGTTTATCGCTGTCGTGTTCAGTTAGTAAAAGTAACTTAAATTTTAGTAAAATACAAAATTCTCTTACGAATTTTTGTTGAGTTTCTGGGCCAACAAGTAGAATGTTGTGTTTAACCTCAAATGGATTTTTTTAAATTGATAAGCAATTGTTTCATGAATAAATTTTTACTAAGGAACACGTCGAGGACAATATTTTAAAAGTCTGTTGACTTGTTTCAACTTAAGACAAAGGGATGTTGGGAAGATCATTGAGAATTTGAGACATTTTCAAATACAAGTCTTTACAAAAACACTTTAATTTTTGTCTTCCAGTGCCCCATTGCACCAAATGAGGATGTCACATTTATTTCATTATTAAACCCGACAGCTCAGCCGGGACGCCACTCTGGACGCAGAAAATGGCAAATCCAGCAGCAGCAGGAAGTTTTTTACGACCAAAGGGACATCTCTTTTTCCCCGATCCCGAGGCAGGGCTGGCAAGTCTCGACGGCGGCGCGCAATCTTATCTCCGGAAGCCCATCTGGGATCGACTAACTTTTGACGGGTTTTTTGGGGTGTTCAGGAAGGGAAACAATGTGGTAACATCGAGCACCATTCAAAGATTGGTTGAGTTTTAAAGGGTTTTGGAGTCTGATGGGAGAGTCGTCTCCCAAACAAAAACTATGAACTCTTTAATCGATTCCGGTGCACTTTGGGCGACCCTTTTTGTGGGATGAATTTGGGATTGCTGGAAATGTTGAAGGAACGAAATCGCTGGTCGTTCCTGGAACAAAGGATCGTCACTCTGAATAATTAAGTTAGAAATTTAGTTACTTTTAGTTGAAGTCAACTTGTTGAATTTTGAATTTGCGTAGTTTTTTTTAAACGAATTCCAATTTGTAATCATTTCACGCAAATATTTGTCCAAGGATGATTAGTTTACGATCAAAGCTAACCAGAGAAACGTCTTCAAGTCTGCTCAAGAAATTCTAAACCAACATCACTATCAAACATCAAAAGAATCTCATTAAACGCTTGAACCAGCGCAAATCCCCCTGAATAAATTCGCACTTTTGCTGGTCTGTTTGTTCCAGGAAAAGTCTCAACAAAGCAATGTAAACCAACGCCTTAATTATCGCCAAAAGCAATCCCCCTTCCCCCTCCGCACAACTGTGACAATCTCACCCCCAATTTTCCAACTTTCTGTCAACCAGAAGATAACGGATTCTGCCCTAAGGGGGGGTGAGCCGAACTGCGTGGGAGACGAACAGGTTTAGAGAAATTAAACCGTATAAAAATATGACAGGCTCGAAGAAAAATTGCTCTATTTGAAATGCAAACTGTTTCGCCCTGCAGGAAGAGGAAAATGAAACCTTTTCCAACCCCCCTTCCACCAACCTCCTAGTCCTGTTCCACCCAAATGTTGCCACAATTGATCCGCACCCCCTCTCACTAGGACTTGAAAATATCATTGTGTTGTAACAACAGAGTTTTCATTTTCCCCCTGTAATGTACACCCAGACATAGGCAACACAAACTTTGTACGAACCCCCCGGAGGCGGTCGTCGACTCTTTGGAAAAAGGGGGTTTGTGGAATTTTCTACCCCTGATAACGAGGGACTCCCCGAAGGAAAGGGGTTTAAACGGGGGAGAGGGTAGAGAGGCTGGGAGGTGTTTGCATCTCATTCATTTAAAATTAAAATCAAACACAACAAGCCGGCCTCCTTTTCTTGCCAGGCAAAAGTTAGCACACAACTGGTGTAAAAGTTGAAAAGACAACGTTAAAGTTCAAGTTGGGTCAAATGAGCAGGGGAAGTGTTGGATCGGGAGGTGGTGTTTTGACATGGGGCGAAGGCTTCTTAATTGGTGTTTGTCCGTGGTATCGTGACCAAATTTGATATCTATTTCTTATCAGTTTGCTAAATTTAAACACTATAAGGAAATTAAATAGGCTAAATTTTATTTTGAAACAAGAAGCAAAAAATATCATATTTATTGAACCATTTCAAAACAAACAATTATAGTACGAAAAGATTTCAAAAAAGTGATTTGAAAGCAATCAACCTAATTTTTGCTTTAAAAACAAAAAAAAAAGGGAAGACCATCCCGATGATAAAGGTGAAACGGGAAGACAGCACCATACTGGCACCACAACTCGAGTTTTTGGAAGCATCTTTATGGAAATTGCCGTAACTTAAACAAGTTTCAATCTGTCGAGTACAGAAATTGATTTCAGTTGAACAGATGTTGTCCAAGAACTGACGTCCTGTTTCGCCTTAATGGCATCATAGGTTCACGCAACCTAGACTTCGGTCAAATTCGCCGAAAATCTCGGTAAATTTATCAGAAATTCTCTGATAGAGCGTCTCTATCAGAGAATTCTCCGTCAAATCTTTATCAGAGATATCCGTCAAAATCGGTCAAATTCATTCGGCCGGGTTTTGACGTTTCTCTCTATGTATTGTAAACTCCCATTCACCGTGTTCTTTGATTGTGTTGGTGTATGCGAAAAATGAACATTAATCCAGGGACACATATAAATAAACAGAGTCCAGGGACATAAACTTTAAAAAATATTTGCAACGGCCAAATAATTATTTTAAAAAATATGATCTCACCTACAACCTTCAAACCAAACATTTTTCATTCTTGCAAAAAAAAAACACAATTTTTGATGATCGATTACAATACTATCTACTTTTGGCGAACAGTAAATTGGTTCCACATTGACAGTTCAAAATTGAGGCCGTTGTGCGAACCACTATTCAGCACCCAGATAAAAACTATAAAAAATCCCATCGAAAACAAGGGGGGGGGGGGTCTGGCAAAATGTGACGTACTTTTGAGGGGGGGGGGGTTCAAATTTGTGTGACAAAGTGTGACATAGGGGGGAAGGGGGGTTAATTTTGGCCGATTTTTGCGTGACATACTTTATGGATGACGCCTAAGGGTCGTATCAACAAAGTTCAAAAATGCAAAATGTAGAGAATTTTCTCAGCTTTTCAAAAATATTTTTTTCAAATGTGGGCAAACATGTGCACTAATTTAAAAAAATAAAAACTTCGACTTTTTTCAAAAAAGTCATCTAAAAATGGATTTAACTTGAAAACAGTGCACTTTATCAAAATTTCACTAAAGTACTTTTTGATTGCAAATTTGATTTTACATCGAAAAATGAAGTTGAAAAATGTTTGAGACCAATTTTTCGATTTTTTGAAAAAATCAGTATTGATTCAAAAATTCATAACTCGCTCAAAGATTTGGCATTTGATGTCCTCTAAAACATATAAAAAAATAAAAAAAAATAAAAATAGTGTTTTTTTGCATATCAAGTTTTAGTGACAAAAAGTTAAATAAAAAATCACCAAAAAATTTCTTACCGTGTATCATTTTTTTTCAGTGTAGTCCACATTCATACCTACAACTTTGCCGAAGACACCAAATCGATGAAAAAATTCCTTCAAAAGATTTTTGAATTATCATACATCATTTTTGTTTGGCCAGCTGCCAAATTTGTATGGAAAATTATATGGACAAACTAATGATGCAAAATGGCTTCTTTGGGCATACCGAAGGCACCAAAAAAGTTTCAGTCGGATTAAAAAATACAAAAATTAAAATTTAAGAAAAAAGACCGATTTCGTAGAGAATTGCTCCTAAATAAAATGGGTTTGCATCCACATTTTAATACACTGCTGAATTATTCTCACTAAATTCCTTTGTAAATCATCCCCACTAAATCTCCCGTCCCATCTCAGTGGGTGGCATCATCTTCACCTAACCTGAATCCCCAGCCAAGTGAAGTCACGCTGCGGTGAGATATATTAGTTGTTGACTTTAATGACCACACATGAGCAAGTCGAGACAACCCCTTTCCGCAAAAACAACCTGCCAACACGTGGCCATAACTCCGTCAACCTGCGACGACGACGGCGCCAGCGACCTGCAATCAACTTCACTTTCAACAAACTATAAAACCCCACCCACCACCTTCTTCATCATCACCCCCGTCGTCAACCCTTCGTCAAAAACAAGCCCAGAAGTCGTTAATGAAACTGTAATGAAGAACATTTATTACATCATGTTTGCGAATAAGAGACGGCACGCGTACTACGGTAGTTTAGCGTGGAAAACTAACTTCAGTTCAAACCTCTCCTGCTTTGATTATGAATTAGCAATAAAATTCCGCCATTTGATTATCATAAAATCGCAATTAAAGCCGGTCGGCTATGGGGGTACGCTGCGGCTAGTAATCATATTAACTGTGAAGCTGTCAGGACCGGGCAAAAAGTATTTATAATGATTATTATTGGTGGCCAATTGGGAGTCCCCGATAATTGCATGTCCAACATTCATACAGTCGTTCAGGGCAGAGAGAGAGAGAGGTTATACACAAATTGGGCGGCAATTAGCGATTATTTGCTTACGCCTTTTATAGTTGAGGGTCGATTTAATTTTTATCGATTTTAACCGTGGCTAATTAGTGGGCCTATCTGGTGCCGAAGATGGGAGATTAATGTTTTATTTTGGATTGGTCGTAAATTTACTTTGCTGGAATGGCGCCAGCTAAGTCTAGTTTTATTTAGTATTCAAAAAGTTTAATGGGTTAAGTAGCAATTGATCATCATCAATACGATTTCAAACATTTATCAAGAAATGAACGAATAGCTTATTTCATATTTCCTGTTTTCTATTTCCTATTTCCTTTTTTCTATTTCCAATTTTCTATTTCCTATTTCCTATTTTCTATTGTTTATTTCCTATTTCCTATTTCCAATTTCCTATTTCCTATTGCTTATTTCCTATTTCCTATTTCCTTTTTCCTTTTTCCTTTTGAGCAATTCCAGCTCAAATCAGGATTTTTTCTGGCACTTTTGTACCCGACACTCTCCGATTTCAATGAAACTTTGTAGACATGTTATCCTAGACCTATATAAGCCATTTTTGTGTATATGGAGCCAATAGTACTCGAAAATAACATTTGAGAAGGGCGTAAGGTATTTAAATATTTTTGTATTTTAAATTTAAAGGTGATGTGACGAGTTTTTTTTTCGTTCAAATTTTTTGAGAAAATAGCCTAAAATATAACCAAAAGACTGACAAAAATGCAGGATGGTATGTCTCTCCTAAAAAAATACAAAAATCATTTACTAAAACTGTTTTTTTGAAAAGTGGTCTAAACGTCAAAATTTTTGAAAACCGGTAGTGGGAATCGATTCTCCAGACAATTTTACATAAAAGTCTTCATATTGACCATTGTCCTATGTACAATCCTTGGGAAGATACAGCGGTTTTAAAAATGAAAATGTTGAAAAAACGGTTTCTTTTGGTGGCTTTTGGCAGTTTCTATATGACAGACTTGGTTTTTCAGTCTCGTGAATATTTTTACCGGAAAGCTCGTCCAATTACCCAAAAGTTTGCCTTTAACAGCATTTCAATTGGATGTAAGAGCTTACATATATTAGCTTAATAACATTGCTTACAACTGGAAATAGAGTATTTTTTTCAGTGTGGTAGAAACCAGGATAGTAAATTTGATTACGTAAATATAAAAAAGATATAAATCAAAAAGCTGTCAAAGGCAAACTTATGGGAAATTGGACGAGCTTTCCGGTAAAAATATTTACGAGACTGAAAAACCAAGTCTGTCACATAGAATTTGCCAAAAACCACAAAAAAATCAGTTTTTTCAACATTTTCATTTTTAAAACCACTGTATCTTCCCAAGGATTGGACATAGGACAATGGTCATCTGGAGACTTTTATGTAAAATTGTCTGGAGAATCGATTCCCACCAACGGTTTTCAAAAATTTTGAAGTTTAGACCACTTTTCAAAAAAACAGTTTTAGTAAATGATTTTTGTATTTTTAAAGAAGAGACATACCATCCTGAATTTTCCGTCAGTCTTTTGATTATATTTTAGGCTTATTTCTCAAAAAAATTGAACGAAAATAAATCGTGACATCACCTTTAAATTTAAGTTATATACATAAAAATCAAAAAATCTCATAGATGTGACGTGTATTTTTGTTTCAGTGTATTTTTTTCAGAAAGCCCGTCCAATTTCCTACAAGTTCGTCTTTGACCACTTTTTGATATGTACAGTAATTTTTGAATTACAAAATACAAAAATATTTTAATACCTCACGCCCTTCTCAAATGCTATTTTCGAGTACTATTGGCTCCATATACACAAAAATGGCTTATATAGGCCTAGGATAACATGTCTACAAAGTTTCATTGAAATCGGAGAGGGTCGGGTACAAAAGTACCACGAAAAATACTGATTTGAGCTGGAATTGCTCTTTTGTATTTTTTAATCCGACTGAAACTTTTTTGGGGCCTTCGGTATGCCCAAAGAAGCCACTTTGCATCATTAGTTTGTCCATATAATTTTCCATACAAATTTGGCAGCTGTTCATACAAAAATGATATGTGAAAATTCAAAAATCTGTATTTTTTGAAAGAATTTTATACACGGTAAAAAATTTTGTTGATTTTTAATTTAACTTTTTGACACTGAAACTTGATTTGCTAAAAAACACTATTTTTTTATTTTTTTATATGTTTTGGAGGACATAAAATGCCAACTTTTCAGAAATTTTCAGAATGGGCAAAAAATCTTTGACCGAGATATGATTTTTTGAATCAATACAGATTTTTTTCGAAAAATCGAATATGTTTCGATGTAAAATCGAATTTGCAATCAAAAAGTACTTTAGTGAATTTTTCCCTGGGCTTTGTCATAATGAGTGTCATAGGTTTGATGCTTGTTTGGCAAAGAGTATGATTTGATTCGATGTGGAATTAAAATCGAAGTGTTCAGTATATTGCTGAAGCTTCGATTTTTACACATCGACACCACTTCATGCTGCGAGAACCCACTTTGGCGTAGTCTCAGGGCTTAATCGAAGGCCGGTAAGCTGTCATCGAGACAAGGAGGTTCTCTGATAGTGGAAATATCACATTTGTACAATGAACCGCTACATATGTGATTTTTCCCTATCTTAATGTGGGTGTCAGGTTAGGATGCGGGTTTGGTTGTAGAATTTAGGATTTTAACTATAAATATCAACTTTTTATACTTTGCCTTTAGTTATTTAGGGACAAAATTAGTAACAGTGAATTTAGTAATTCAATCAGAATCGGTGATTTTCATTCAAGTAGCATAAAAACCATTCTAATTTGTCAAAATTTTCATAGAGTCTCGATCAATCAATAGTGAAATGATATCGGACTAAATTCGTTGATCTGTTGAACTAACGGTTGTCGGATTATGATTGTATCGACCATTGTTGCGAATCGAGGATCTACTGGAATTCTGACGAACAAATGGTCGTCTCTTTTCAATTCACGACTTGTAAAATATCAACTGTTATTTTTTTGTTTTTTTTTTAAAAGAAGCCAGACAGGTTTTAAAAGAAACGTTTTTTTGGTTAATAATTAAAATGTCGGGGATTTGAGATAAGAGTAGCTTTCGGATAGGTTGCTTTAAATCGTGTATTCAATTCAAGTTAGGTAGTTATCCGCAAATGAATATTTGGACTTATATGAATAATTGAACATTTTGGACTTATGAATAACACACAACTGTGCATTTATTCTAGAGTCAGATCCATACAGCGTCAGTGTTTATTTGGTCGAAGTGTACTAATTCATTGGCAGATCTGGTTCTAGTTGTAATGTACGACAAGACTACTGACGGACGTGACAGGACGAGGGCCCAGTTTAGAGGTTTCGACATCAACGATGTGCGGCTGGATCACCCTCCCAAAAAAAAAAAAAAAAAAAAAAAAGTACTTTAGTGAATTTTTGATAAAGTGCACCGTTTTCAAGTTAAATCCATTTTTAGGTAACTTTTTTGAAAATAGTCGCAGTTTTTCATTTTTTTAAATTAGTGCCCATGTTTGCCCACCTGTGTAAATAAATAATTTTGAAAAGCTGAGAAAATTCTATATATTTTGCTTTATTGAACTTTGTTTAAACGACCCATAGTTGCTGAGATATTGCCATGCAAAGGTTAAAAAACAGGAAAATTGATGTTTTCTAAGCCTCACCCAAACAACCCACCATTTTCGAATGTCGATATCTCAGCAACTATAAATCCGATTTACAATGTTAAAGCATGAAACATTCGTGAAATTTTCTGATATTTTCGAAAAAATGTTTTCAAAAATTTAAAATGAAGACTAACATTTCAAACGGGCCAAATATTCAATATTACGCCCATTTTAAATGTTTGTTTTCCGGTAAAGAAAATAAATTAAAAAAAAGTCAAGATTGTACAATGCCTCGAATTAAACAAAATGAGCAAAAAAAAACAAAATATTTGTCCTTTATTATGTAAATTCTATATTCAATCAATAATAATATTATTATCTTTTTATAATATTTTTTGAGGTTCATTTTTTTTCTCGTTTCTGTTATTATTTTAAAGCTAAAACAGTTTAAAAGCGCGTTCAATTATTCATTACTTTTTCTCACCATTGCTGCAAAGAATAGCAATTTATGAGTTTATTAGCCCAAACAGGATACGCAGTGCTTTCCAAAACGAGGGATAATCCACCTCAACTCGATACATAAACTTATAAAACACAAACAATAAAAAATAAACGCGTATCGACGATAAAGAGATTCCGGAGGCGATAAATGTCTGCAACTGGAAAAAAAAAATCAAAAACCAGTCAACTGCAGCAGCAACACCGCTTAAACGCGGTGGCCAATAAACCTGTTCCAAACATATTTGTGTGTTGATCTTGGAAACTTTTAAGCCACCATAAAATAAACGCACTTCCAAAGTCGTCGTCGTCGTCTTCGTTGCCCCCGGGAAGGTGGGTGGGTGCTAAATTGAAGCAATTAAGAGCAGCAATTTTGGGAACTTCGCTGTCTTTGCTTTTTTTCGGAACAACGTCTTTTTCTAACATTTATTTCACGTTCCATTAAAAATTGCTCCCCAAATGGGTCGTGATTTACATTGCGCGCCCGCTCACGGGTTGTAAAACCGTCCCGAAATAAATCGTCATTTAGAGGTGAACCGTAAAGTGCGGGGTGGTTGGAGACCCTCGCGGCGGACACGACTTCAGTAAAAATGTTTCAATTTACTGTTGTTTTTAGCGGGGCAAAAATCGATAAGTCCACCGCCAGTTTGTAATCAAAACATTAGTTTTTCCCCCTGAAATTCCAAGCCTCGCTGGAGTCGAAATCAACACGTGACAAATGTGGCCACGCGGGGACACCCGGAAGGCACCTCGTGAGTTACGGGTTTTAGCCCCGGCCATTACCATATGGTATCTCTCTCGGCAGACTTGGGCCATTATTTGGATTACATTTTGATTGGTGGGTGGGACGACGACCGGCGATGATCGGCGAGCTCGAGTTCGGGCTGGAAAGTGTCGGAATGGAGCATAAATTAAATTTGATTACTAAATCTAATCGGGCACCGCTGCAGCGATTGGCGCGGGAAATTTCTCGTGGTTTTAACACGTGTTGCAACATTTATTCCTCGGTACGTGGTGAGAATGCCTGGAGTGAATGAATGGTTGGAATGATGGATTGAAGTTGGAAATATTAACGAAAAATAAGGCACAAATGCACCTCAATTGGATTTATTCGAATAAAATAAATTAAAATTATTTGAAATTAAGACATCAGTTGAATAAAATACATTAAAAAATCATAGGTTATAAAATTTTATAGAATCCAGTTATTTTTAAGCAAAAGGCAGCTCAAAAGCTAAAATTGTTATGGCCTGGTACTGGTGTTTTTAGTGAATATTTTTTGTTATTGTTGTTAAAACTGTAATCAATAAAATGAGAGTTTTTTGTTGAAATGATTTTCCTAAGCTTGTTTAATAAATAACTATAACTTAACTCAAGGCAGAAAAAACATCAGATATTTTATTCTTTAAAAGGTTGTCGAATACCAGATGTCAGTTTTATTCTCCTCAAATTAAAATTTCATGTGGCAAAAAAAATTACAAAATTTTAATGTTTTGTAGAGAAAAACTTGTATGCTTTTCACGCATTTTCAATCAAATATATATTTTTCTGATATTTTAACAAATTTTGAATTTTGGTACCACAGTTTGATAAAAGTGGTAAAACAATTGGAAATAATATATTTTTATTAATTTATTGATATTTCGCATTGACATCTAGCTTGAAATTTTTTTGTGGGTGTTCAGAATTTGGTATCTCTGGAAGGAATTGCCGGAAGTATTTGTTGTTTCTGACAAAGACTTTTGTTACATTCTAAAAAAAAAAACTAACTTAATCCACCTATGTGGTTGTTGCCTTCCTCACTTTTTACCAACATTTGGTGATATGATGGGTTTGGACACAAATTCTATCTATCTTTTATATATATATATACAAAATTTCGACGGTTTTGTTCGAACGCGAATCAATTCAACACGGAACGTCCGATCGAGGTGCTCTTTCTTGAGTTGGGTTCGTATGGTAAAAGTTACAACCGATTCCGGAAAATTTGCAGATTGTATGGGAAAGGTTAAAATTAAGTTTTGATCACAGGAGGCTGAATAAGCAAAAAAGTCAACAAACGAAAAAAAGGCAGAACGAACTTTGTCAGGTAAGGCTTGTTTCTCAATAAAAAAATACACAAATGTCACTTAAGCGGTAATAACTTGAGACTGAGCGTTGTCTGATCTTCAATGTTTTGGACTCATTAGAAAGGTCTTCTGATTACCTAACCAACGATCGGTCGGAAGATGGATCTGGACATAGTTTATATACATTTAAGTGAAATCCGGCATCAAAAAAGTACATAAATATCACTTAAGTGGTCATAACTTGAGACAGGGTTGCCAGATCTTCAATGTTTTGGACTCATTGGAAAGATCTTTCGATTACCTATCCAACGATGGGTTGGATGATTGATCCGGACATAGTTTACATGCATTTAAGTGAGATCCGCCATCAAAAAAAGTACATAAATATCACTTAAGTGGTAATAACTTGAGACAGGGCAGCCAGATCTTCAATGTTTTGGACTCGTTGGAAAGGTCTTTTGATAACCTAACCAACGATGGGTCGGGTGATGGGTCTGGATGTAGTTTACATGCATTTGTGTGAGATCCGATTCGCAACTCTGACACTTTTTTATACATAACTTTTGAACTACTTATCGGATCTTCAAACAATTCAATAGTGCAGTATGGGGCACCAAACCGGATCGAATGCAACTTATTTGACTCAAATCGCATCAGCCAGTGCCGAGAAAACTTGGAAAGGTCTTTTGATGACCTATCCAACGATGGGTTGGATAGTGGATCCGGACAAAGTTTACATACATTTAAGTGAGATCCGGCATCAAAAAAGTGCATAAATATAACTTAAGTGGTCATAACTTGTGACAGGGTTGCCAGATCTTCAATGTATTGGACTCATTAGAAAGGTTTTACCTATCCAACGATGGGCTGGATTATGGATCCGGACATAGTTTACATACATTTAAGTGAGATCCGGCATCAAAAAAGTACATAAATGTCACTTAAGTGATCATAACTTGAGACAGGGTTGCCAGAACTTCAATGTTTTGGACTCGTTGGAAAGGTCTTTTGATAACCTAACCAACGTGGGTCGGGTGATGGGTCTGGATGTAGTTTACATGCATTTATGTGGGATCCGATTCGCAACTCTGACACTTTTTTATACGTAACTTTTGAACTACTTATCGGATCTTCAAACAATTCAATAGTGCAGTATGGGGCACCAAACCGGATCGAATGCAACTTATTTGACTCAAATCGCATCAGCCAGTGCCGAGAAAACTTGGCAAGAATTTTGAGCACCAAGGGGAATACGCACACACATACACACACACACACAGACATTTGTTCAGTTTTCGATTCTGAGTCGATAGGTATACATGAATATAGGTCTACAGGCTGTTTTTCAAAAGTTCATTTTTCGAGCAGGATTATAGCCTTACCTCAGTGAGGAAGGCAAAATCATTAATATTTGACAAACTTAAAAAAAAACGTTTTAAAATGCATCGAAATTTTTTAAAATGGTTTAATGGACAAACAAATAGTAGTTTATGCAACAAGTTGCAAAAAGATGATTTTTTCAGCACGATTCGTACATTTATCCAACGAGGTTCACCGAGTTGGATAGATACGAAGAGTGCTGAAAAAATCAAGTTTTGCAACGAGTTCAATACAACATTTTCTGCAATTCCGAAAAACACCCATTGAGTGAAATTTTAAGTCAAATTTTCATGGATTTTGTCAATAAATAGTTTTAATCAAAAAAATGTTGAGAAGTGTTACTTTTCGAAACAAGTGCTGAAAAGTTCAACTTTTCAGCACCCATTTCAGTGCTGAAAAGTAGAACTTTTCAGCATTTATTTTGAAAAGTGTTGCTATTCGATTCTGTTATTTTTGGTACAGAAAAGTAGGCTATTTCGTCGTTCAAAAATGACAGGAAAAGTAGTTTCACGACGGAATTGCAAAAATATATTTTTAGCTACAAACAAAAACGGCCAAAAATTTAACATTGAGTTATGAATTTTATCAATTATAGAGATTGTTGTAAACAATGAAATTTGGCCAAAATAATAATTTATTATATTTTAACATACATATTTGAATTAAAATTTGCAATTCTAAAGTTTTTAATGGTGCACGGCTACCAAGGAAGTTGTTGCCTTCTTATTCCAAAATTATCTACGGATCCAATCCTGCAACAATCTAATTGTAAAATATTCGAAATTTGTTGTAAATTATATTGTGGACTGTACTTTAGGGGATGAATGAAAAAAAATATCGATAATTTTGATCTGTTATTTTGGAGATACAAAAATGTCTGTAACACCGTGGACCGTTAAAAAACCAAGAAAAAGTTACACATTGCAAGATATGTACAGCTAAATAAATTTTGACTTTTAAGAAAAATCAGTTTTTTAACTTCATTTTATTTTTACTTTAAATTAGTGTAGATAATATCTCACTTCCGAAAATTTTAGTTTGCACAGCTGCAAAAATTATTTATAAAATCGTTCACGAAACATTGCTGTAGTGTTTTTGATATACAACAACTTAAATACGTTAATATTTAAACAATGAAATTTTGTTTACAACATTCAATTTTCAAATGTCTGCATCTCACAAACAATTGCTCCAAATTTCATTTTAGTAATTGAAATGATCGTTATTTTTTTAAACATTGAAAAACTTCAGGCGTGTTTTCAACTTTTAGTGAAATAAGATGATTAAAACATATCTTTAAGAATGATTTTTTTGGGTGGTGTTTTTATTTAGAAATTTGTCAAAACAACAATTTCTAATAAATTATTTGACACAAATCAAGAATATCATTGAATCTTTGACAAAAAATCTAGCATTTTCGTTTTTTTATCCAATCTGTAGTCACAAAATTCTAAATTTGTAATTAGATTTTAAATAATTTATTTGATTAAAAATGCATTTCACAATCTTGTTTCAACAGTTTATAATTAAAATTACATTTTTTTTTACAAAAATGTAAGCTCCCCAAAATTTTAAGTTCATTTCCAGGAATACAATTAAACAATCTGAAATTTCTAGTAGAAATGCATTAGAATCATTCTGAGAAACCGTCTTCATTTCTTATAGTGAAAATGCTACCAAAAAATATTTCGAAAATAATTGGCTACGTCTAAATTTTAAACTCGTGGCTAACTTTCCAATAAGTCTAATATTACATGTTTTGCCTTTCTGAAGTGTTATTCTTGTTGTTAAAATTTTCCAAATATTTGTCTAGAATAGATCGCAAAATTTACCGAATGATTCATTTTATGACATTCAAATCGTTTGTTAGCTTTTAAAAATTGAGAGACACTGCAATATATTTGAGTGGCTGTATCTCAGGATGTTTAATGTTTCTTAGTTGATTTTGAAGAAACATTTTCACATTTTGAAAAAAATATTTTCAGAATGAAGCTCTTTTTTGAAAAATAAAAACAGGAGGATTTGTTCTTTATAAACCATATTTGTTGTGGATACAATTTGAAATCGCTGCACTTAAAAAAAATATGTTGATACTTTTTGATTAAAAATCGACTTAACACCACAAAATTGACGTAAAAACATTTTTTATGAATAAAATGAAATTTATAAAAAAAATTAAATCATAAGGCCGTTGCAAATATTTTTCAAAGTATAAAAATCATTATCCTGCGGTTATAATTGTATTAAGCATGTTTGGGCTCGCTTAAAAAATAGTTTTTTGTCTATCCACAGTATCGCAAAAAGTTTTTCTTCGTGTTTTTTTTTCGTTGCTGCTTAAATAAATATTTTGAAAACCGAAGATTGCAAAACAACTGGACTGGTGTAAAATGCATTTTTTTTTTTCATTAAAATGTTGAAACCATGGCTCAGGGTTATTTTTTTTGCATTGGTAGTTTGACATACACTTTTAAAAATATATACAATATGGTCTAACTTTACACAAACTTAAACATTTTTTAATTATTTTTTATGTAACCTCATTATAATTGAGCCTAAACAAGTCGAAACAAGTAACATGATTCCTCAGTTTCTAATATATTTCCACTTGAATCTCGTCCAATTTCCTATAAGTTTGCCTATGAGATGATTCTATACTTGGCCATCGATAATTTAAAAAGAAAATGATTTTCTAATAACACAAAACCCTACAAAATATGTTGCACAGAGCAATTCTCTACCAAAACCGGAAATTGATTTTATTTGTATTTTTTGAATTGGCTCAAACTTTGTAGGGGCCTTCCCTATGACCAAATATGCTATTTTGTGTCATTGGTTCACCCATACATGTCTCCATACAATTTTGGCAGCTGTCCATACAAAAATGGTATGTAAATATTCAAACAGCTGTAACTTTTGAGTGATTTTTCTGATCAATTTGGTGTCTTGGGCAAAGTTGTAGGTATTGTTGAGGACTTTTGAGAAAAAATAGGTACACGGAAAAAAAATTGCAGATTTTTTTATCAACTTTTTTTTCACTAAAACTCAATTTCCCAAAATACGCATTTTTTTATTTTCGAGATTTTTTGATATGTTTTAGGGGACAACCGCCCGTGTGGATCAATCGGACCGCGCACTGGACTCACTATCCAGAGGTCGACGGTTCGAATCCCGCGGCGGGCGCTCTAAAATTCTTTGTGTAAATATGGGTATTCGGCGCCGTCGCTCCGTGCCATACTTTCATACACTTAGGAGCCCAGGGCGGCGAAGTCCTTGTAGATAAAAGGAAGACACTAGTGGTTGGTACTAGCAATGGTGGCCGACAGCTATAAAGTCAACTTCGTTTTCGTTTTAGGGGACAAAAATCCGCAACTTTTGAGCCATAGAGAAACATGGTCAAAAAATCTGGCGCAGAGTTATGAATTTTTGAAAAAATATTGATTTTTGGAAAAAATCGAAGTTTTATGCAAAAACAAGTTTGACATTACTTTTTAATGCAAAATTGAATTTGCAATCGAAAAGTACTTTACAGATTTTTTGATAAAGGCTCCGTTTTCAAGATATAGCCACCGAAAGTTTGATTTTAGCGACATATTTGCAGTTTTTCAATTTTTAAAAATAGTGACCATGAGTGACCATTTCTAAAAATATTTTTTTTGAAAAGTTCAGAAAATTTGCTATAAAATTGTCTATGAGTGTTAAATATTTAGTATCGCAGACTTTCTTTAATATAAAACAATGTACACTTGTTCCGTTGTACTTCAACTCTGCTCGTCCAAGGACGAGCTCACCTTTTATTAAGTATTTCCATGTCGGTAGATCAACTACCTCCCTAGTATTATAATTGACTACCTATAGACTTAACTTCATTTTATCTCCTAGATTTAGTCATTGCGTTTACCTGTTGACGTACATAAGTTTTATTGTCTTATATCGCCAAACAGAGATGGTAAATATGGGAAAAAGGGCGTGTTGTGGTTCAGGCCACAACATCACTATCCCCCTCGGAAAAGGTTTTTTATTATCTAAGAGATCTTTTTTATCTTATCATTTAATGTTGTCAATAGTGCTACAATACTTTGAAACCTATTTATGTGACATTTATAGATGTGTTGTCTGAATTTGTAGAGGTTTTGTTTTATGTAGATTGTTGTCATTTGTTTCATAAGTTTTCATGATGTTTTTGATTTTTTCTGAAATACGGTATTGTTTTGTTTGGTACATATTGTTTACAAAATTTACTTAAACTAATGTTAAGTGATGGAACCGATTACCCGCGGTTTACTCGGGATTAGTAGGATACAATGAAAGTAGTAAATCAATTTTTATGTTTACTGATTTTGAATGGAGTCGTTTCATATTTTTGTTTACTTTGCTATTATTAATTTTACTTTTAATTTAATATGTTTTTTTTCTAGACAGCAAAAATAATGTTTTACAATTGAAAGACGCGAAAATTATGCTAGTTACATTGATTACATTTCCTAAAATTTGAAAGATTTCAATAAAATATATTTGAAATGTGAAATGTGCAGGATGACTGTAGGCGTTGAAAATAAGTGAATACACTTTGTGATGATGGTGCTGAAGATGTCTTGATGTTGTTGTTTTGGAACCGTTTCGATTATTAACGATTTTGTTTTCGTGAATCTTTTGATGACGACCACGATCTCGACGACGATTAGATGAAGATGAAGATGAAGATGGCAAACAAATAGAATTGTTTGGTTCTGAAGATTTGAACGTGGGGGTCTCCTTCCCCCTACAAAAATAAGTTTTGTCTTATGCAGATTTTACTTATTTACTTTGTATTTATTATACTTAACTACAAATGTATTTTATAAAATTTCAAAACTATGTTTAATGATAATCAAGATGTTTGTTTGTGTGTTTATATGTGTGTTTTTAGTGTATTTTAGTGTTTAGTGTATTTTATAATTATGTTGTATGTTGAAATGTGTTAATAATGCATGTATTTGTGTTACTTTTTATTTTTGAACTGTTTTTTTTAATTCAATTGGTACAACTATAATATTTATATTTTCAGTTATTATTTTCTCTTTTTATACATATTTGGTAACGTTTTTTTTTTTAAGGGATCTATATATTCATAAGTATCTACGAAATTGTTTGTTGTTCCTTTTTTTAATACTTTCATTCAAGTCATGTTTATTGAGTATAAAGTCACAATTTATAATCTCCTTATTTTGTTATGAACTAACTTACTGTTAAATAAGTAAAATGAGAGAAATTGTTGTATTAAAATACTTCAAACAAACTAGTTATTATACTAAATGAAATGAACATTTCTGTTAAGATGTTTGCTTCATGACAGCTGATTTTAAATTTTTAAAAGAAAAACTTTATTTTCTTTTAATCGATCAATTAGTAAACCTATTTGAACAGATTTCAATGTATATTGTTAGTTTGAATACTTTTTGACTTTCATTATTATAATATAATTTTAAGATTATTTCTTGTGTCTGATTTGAAAGTGGAAAATATGAATCAATTTTGTGTAAATATTTGATTAACACATAACATTATTTTGCAGTGTTTTTATTGGAAATTTATTCAAAATATAATGGTTGTTTTTCTAAGTTTTAAAATCAATATATGAAAGTGATTTTTACAAACCAAATTAAATCAATCAAACTTAAATTATATCTACAATATAGATTGATTTAATTTGAAGTGTTAAAAGGTTGATTTCGATATTTTTGATATCTCGCCTGTTTTTTTTTCGACATAGTATGATTTTAAATTAGGCAACTATTTTGCTATTTTGAATTATTTGTAATATTTGTATAATATTTATAATGAATTGATTCGCTTTTTGCATTTCATTTTTCTTTGTTCAATCTGTTATATGTTCTGAACCATTTATTTTTATTTTTTACGAATAATTTGTTTTGAAAATGATTTTGTATTTAGCAAAAATATTTGCTTTGGTTCATTTTTGTGTACGCTGAATGCTTTTCTTAGATTTTTGTTAGTTAGAATTTTTGTTATAATTTTGCTGAACTTATATTTATCAGATGTATTCTCCGGAAAAATATACATGATTTTAAATATTTTGTTCTTACGATCAAGGTAGAGTAAATCTTTAACATTCATTGATAATTGATATTGGCCAAATATCAACATAATTGATGGTTAAGATATGTCTATCATGATTGTGTGTGTGTGTGTTTTTTTTTTGTTTATCAGTAAGAATACTGATTACTTAGATCATCTAAGTATTCTATAAATTGTTGGTAGAAGTAATCATTTTTATTTAAAAAAAATATTTTTCTCGTTTTCAATGAAATAATTTTTAAATTTGTTTTGTTGGTAATCTAGTTTTTGACATTGTTTTTTATCTTCATTTTTTTATAATTTTAATTTGCTCATTTTGTTTTTCGTTAAGCTCGAAATTTTTTGAATTATTTTTGATTTCCCTATAATTTTCATATTCTGCTGTTTTTTTGTTCTTATGCAGAATTGGATTTTCAGTATTGTCACAAAGGTTTTCGCTGACATTTGGATTGTTGAAATTTTCAGCTTGAATATACGAGATTTCATCATTTGAATTGTTTTTCGTAAAATAATTTTTATTTTTTGGCATACTGTTTTGCCAGTAATGATTATATTTTGTGTTATAGTTGTGGCAATTATTTGTGTTATTATAACCATTGTTGCGAGAGTTGTTATTTTGAAAATTACCATTTGTCATATTATTATTATTGTTGTTATCGTAATTGTTTATAAAATAAGGTCTTTTGTTTTTAAAAATTGGAACGAAAGTTTTACCCTTATAATTAGGGTTAATTTTTGTATCTTTATAATGAATGTTTTCCCTTTTAGGAACAAAATATTTCCAATTATTTTTACCATGAAAGTAATTCATGTTATTTTGTTGTCGGATTCTATAAATATTTTCTTGTTTTGCATCATTATTGTTATTGTGCAATGGATAAATTTAATTTTTCCAAAGTAATTTTGATTTCGTCTAAAGTAGACGCTTGGCCTAAAATAATAATTGTGTCGATGGACAACAAATCTTTTATTTTCCATACAGCTTTACCCATGGCATGCTGATGGAATAATTCAAATTCGGAGCCACAATTGTTTTTTATTTTTGTCAGAATATAATTAAGTCTAGCAATGAAATCAGTTAAGGTTTCATTTTGCTTGATTGATGATGCATTCATTTCGTCTAATAATTCCAACATCAATTTTAAACTTGGTTTAAATCTATCTTGCAAAAAAGATTTAAGTTGGTCCCAAGTATCAATTTTTTCGTTTTTGAATTCGTATTGTACACATTCCGAAAGTTTACAGTATTTAATCACTGTAAGGAAATGTTTCTCATTTATATTTTTTGTTTTATAGATTTCGTGAAAAAGATCCACAATTTCTATGAAGGATTTTAATTTTTGCACCGAACCGTCAAATAGTTCGATGTGTTCAAATTTCAACCAATTTTCCATGTTTGTTAAAGTATTTTTTATTATATGTTACCAATCGTGTCCGTGTTTACTGCAGGGTTCCTGGCCGATGATGCTTTTTTTTAATCACTTTACTTCAGCTACATTTTTGACTTCTGACACCAAATGTTAAATATTTAGTATCGCAGACTTTCTTTAATATAAAACAATGTACACTTGTTCCGTTGTACTTCAACTCTGCTCGTCCAAGGACGAGCTCACCTTTTATTAAGTATTTCCATGTCGGTAGATCAACTACCTCCCTAGTATTATAATTGACTACCTATCGACTTAACTTCATTTTATCTCCTAGATTTAGTCATTGCGTTTACCTGTTGACGTACATAAGTTTTATTGTCTTATATCGCCAAACAGAGATGGTAAATATGGGAAAAAGGGCGTGTTGTGGTTCAGGCCACAACATGAGACATTGAAGATTGGACCTCTGGTTGCTGAAATACAGCGGCTTAAAGAAAAAGAAACACGAAAATTGAAGTATGGAGACTTGTATGGGTGAACCTATGACGCAAAATAGCTTATTTGGTCATAGGGAAGGCCCCCAAAAAGTTTGAGTCAAATAAAAAAATACAAAAAATAAAAATGGTCGAAATCGGCCGATTTCGTAGAGAGTTGCTCACAAACCATTTATGCAAATCACCCCCCAGCTAATTACGCAACTCCACACCAACTCTTTTTTAAAAGTTCTGCTCGTGGCTACCGAAAATTGCTCAAATCGATATCGTTTATTACCGCGCCCAATGTCCCAACAACAACACTTCAACCAATTCCAGTTCGTGTCCAAGATCGTGTGTTGACTGCCTCCACGATCATTACTTCTCTCCTCAGTCTCAACCATGCAAAAAACTCGCTCGCTCGCGATGCAAAGAATAATGATAATCACTTTCTGAACGATTCTCTCTCACTTCTCACTTCGACGGTATTTCTTCGACAGCTCGTTTTTTTTTTTTTCGCTGCAACTTTTTTCTGCAGTATGTGTGGGTAGGGTGCGTCACAAAAGCAAAAAGTTGAGCTAGATCGCATAGGCGGGCAGAATATCATAGTTCCATGTCCACAGAAGCTCTCCTGAAAATTTCAGCCAATTTTGTCCAGAATCCGAGGTGCCCGTTCGATTTAAAGTTTGTATTGGATTTTGGACCCGCTAGTATGGGGAAAACGACACTTTTTACATTTTAATTTCCTGAAAATCAAAAATTTAACCAAATAACATTCTGTGCAAGCAGTATATAGATTTTTCTATGGGGAACAACTTTGTAGAACATCGCGAAACGATCTGAGCAGAACTGACTTAGTTCTAAGTGGATTAAGCTAAGAAGTCCGGATTGTATTTTCCAAAGGGCCTGTTTTCTGAAATTTTGCTTTGAACGCCCACTATGATCAGAGCAACATTGTTTGACAAGAAAATGTTGTTGCTGTCAGATGAGTTTTCTTTAACTTGAAGGAATGAAATTTTAAAAGTTGGACATGGTTTGATCTGCTTTTTTCGTTACAGGTTCAGGTGTCCAGCGACCAGCCCCAGATTTCTTGGAACCACAATACTAATTGAAGGCGTACTGTCTGGCAGAACGGTGACATCGACGGGATGCGACCATGGCCACGAGAGTGGCTTCACTCAGGTTGTGATCTGTGGGTTTGGCGAACTGCTTTATCGGGATGCCGTTCAAAGATTCAAGCATGGTGGCTTCGGATGACGCCGGTTCGCTTGGAGCGGTTTCTTGTAGCGCGTTTTTGAGCCTGCAACGGACTTCCGACTTGGGCAGGACTTGCTCAAAGATTGGGTCTAGATTGAAAAGGGCCACAGAATCAGCCCGAAGCTCGTCGATATGTTTTCTCGAATTCTTTCACGAACAAGTGCTTAATGGTTGTCGTTTGAATTTGATTTGACCAGTCCAGTTTGTAGCGTTTGAGATATTTAAAAACAATAAAAATCTTTTGGAATTCTTTTCTTTTCTTCGATTTTATAGGTCATCCCCCAACATGCAGCTTTTTTTTTGATTTCGTTATTACCTCCTTAACCTGATAAAAAGTTGTAAACTAACAGGCTCTCGTCACAAATAAACAATCAATTACGCGGTCGCCTTGCAGGATTTTTCGTCTTTTCGGCGTCTTATTTTTTGATTGATTAGTGTTAAATGATGTCCTGCTTCAGTCGATTGTGGGCAGCTGGAACGGCGGATGTTTAATATTCATTAGGATTCAATTGCAAGCATAAGACCACGCCGCTCATCGTGTTTTTAATCGTCCATTATGAAGATGCAAAAAAACAAAACAAAACCATCATGTTCTGAAGTACAGTTTAAGATGTAGAAAGTCATATTATGTTTGTCTATCGTACCATCCAATGCCAATTACTGTCAATTACATTCCCTGTACATAAGTCGATTTCACGAGTTAGAAAGAAAGGAAGATGAACAATTACATCATTACAATAGTTTTTTTTAATCTATTTATATAAAAAAACGAAACTATTCTCACTACGCCCCCGGGGCATGGCCTTCCTCTAACGTGGGATTTCTGCTCCAGCGCCTCTGACGAGACAGGAGAAACCGGGACCGACGTTTTACTTCACCATCCGATAGAAGCTCAGTGGATAAGGCGGGAATCGAACCCGCGTCTCATAGCATCATCGGGATCGGCAGCCGAAGCCGCTACCCCTGCGCCACGAGACCCACACGATATCTATCTATTTATATAAAATTATCAAATTCAAACGACAACCATTAAGCACTTGTTCGTGAAAGAATTCGAGAAAACATATCGACGAGCTTCGGGCTGATTCTGTGGCCCTTTTCAATCTAGACCCAATCTTTGAGCAAGTCCTGCCCAAGTCGGAAGTCCGTTGCAGGCTCAAAAACGCGCTACAAGAAACCGCTCCAAGCGAACCGGCGTCATCCGAAGCCACCATGCTTGAATCTTTGAACGGCATCCCGATAAAGCAGTTCGCCAAACCCACAGATCACAACCTGAGTGAAGCCACTCTCGTGGCCATGGTCGCATCCCGTCGATGTCACCGTTCTGCCAGACAGTACGCCTTCAATTAGTATTGTGGTTCCAAGAAATCTGGGGCTGGTCGCTGGACACCTGAACCTGTAACGAAAAAAGCAGATCAAACCATGTCCAACTTTTAAAATTTCATTCCTTCAAGTTGAAGAAAACTCATCTGACAGCAACAACATTTTCTTGTCAAACAATGTTGCTCTGATCATAGTGGGCGTTCAAAGCAAAATTTCAGAAAACAGGCCCTTTGGAAAATACAATCCGGACTTCTTAGCTTAATCCACTTAGAACTAAGTCAGTTCTGCTCAGATCGTTTCGCGATGTTCTACAAAGTTGTTCCCCATAGAAAAATCTATATACTGCTTGCACAGAATGTTATTTGGTTAAATTTTTGATTTTCAGGAAATTAAAATGTAAAAAGTGTCGTTTTCCCCATACTAGCGGGTCCAAAATCCAATACAAACTTTAAATCGAACGGGCACCTCGGATTCTGGACAAAATTGGCTGAAATTTTCAGGAGAGCTTCTGTGGACATGGAACTATGATATTCTGCCCGCCTATGCGATCTAGCACAACTTTATGCTTTTTTGACGCACCCTAATGTGTGGGTGGGTTCGAATCCTTTCCACGAGCGCAAAATGTTTCGCTCTAATGAGACAGCCATGTTTCGACGACGATTCCCAGTTTTCGAGTGGCGTGAAAATAAATGTGCCTAATTTTACTTCATAATGAGGCAATCGTTTGCCGGGCTTGTGGCTCGCGAAGCGAGCACGATCCGCTGAAAATTGCCATTTTTCCAACCTCTTTTTTTGTTGTGCAACTTTTGGGAGACAGGCCAGAAGTGTGAAAGTATTTTATGTGAAACGGTTTCAATTAACATCTTACCCACGATTTTTATACTCGCGATTTTTTTTTTCGTTCATTGTGGCTCGTTTCACGAATTTAACTTTGGCAGCAGCAGCAGCAGGAGGTGTGTAATTAAATCTGGAACAAAGCCAGGATTCCGGGAGAGCGGGAAAAACTTTAACGTACCTGTGAAAAGAAAGAGAACAGAAAAAACGAGCAAAGAATTAATGTTTGGCAGTTTTGCAAAAGTCAGAGATTGATAACGAGAGCTGCTTCGTGTGGTGCTCGCGTCGTCGTCGTCGTCATGTGAATGTTGGAAGGTGCTGCCATAAATTTTAATTGTCCTGTTTCGGGTGTAGAATGCTAGAAACGATGCGTTCGGGTTTAACGATCGGTACTTACACTCTCAGAGCAGAATGAGAGCACACTGACACCTCAACTTACGCTGGCGTTAAAAAGTTCGTGTACTTTTTTAACGGTTGAACAATTAAAATTCAAAACACAAAAGTTAGGTCCTAAAATGTTGGCTTAGCTGTCACACATAAACAAAGTTTCTCTTCCTTGAATGAATGGCGGGCTGTTTTTCAGGTTCGACCGAACTGGGATCGTAAAAGGAGTCGCGTTGTTTTCAAGGTGCAATAAAAATCTATCACTGGAACACACTGGAAATGTGTGGTCTAGTTGGTATATTTATAGGTTAGTGATGGTTTGGGTCAACAATCTGATTGAAATCTGGAGCAAAAGTGTGGGAAATGTTTGGATAAGAGTGACCAATCAGGCTTGAGGGCAATAAAACTGGTTTGAGAGCAGAATACTTAAATTGTATCTTCTCGACATAATTAAGTCTTTTATTGAATAGGCATGACGACTTTTACTGATATTTCTAAGACTTGAAACAAATTTCATATGCTAATAAAAATCCTGAAAGAAGAATCGCAGTTTTTTCCATGCAAATCTCCATTCTAAAAAAAACTTTGCTAAAATGTGTTGTTTTGATATAAAGTTAAATATTTAATATTTCCTGAATAATATTTTAAACAGCATTACTAATATGTACTTGAAAGTTAACAGAAAAAATGGCAAAATTTTTCCGAAAATTCCCCAATCATTATACAAATTTGTATTTCTCCTCAATGAATATAGTTTTTGTTTTAAATAGCAGAAATTTCAATGTTGATATTAATAACTCTCGCATACTTTTTTCTACAATAGGAAACCCATAGCGCATTGGTTGTTTTTAAGTAATCTAGAATTTTCATAATACCAAAATATGTGCTTTTTTATCTTCATCAAATTCTCAGAATTTATATTTTATATTTTTTAATAAATTCACATGCATAAATTCAACACTTCAAACATAATTTTCATATCTGATAAGAAAATAATTAATTCTTATTGATGAGAAAAAAAATCTAAGACTTATCGATGCACATGTGCTCTCTTGTACTAAGCTTGCTGTGATTCTTATCTAGATAGAACAAGAGAGCACATGGGCATCGATATTTTAAGCACATCAAGGAAACAACTAAACTCTGATTTTCATTATTTTTTTCGGATGCATAAAAGTTATAATTTGTTTGTTAGTTCATAAAGAAAAATAAATTGGCCACATGGTTTATGCATGATCCCTTATACTTATTTATTTATTTCTAATAAATAATAGAGAGACTTTTTTGTTATCTATTTACTTATTTTGAGTTGTGGCAATACATCTGTGCGCATAAAACGTAAATATTCAGAGAAATTTTGCTTCATAAACTCATTAATGCTTCGCCAAGTTTTGAGAGCAGCTTCGTTCATACAACTGATTCGAAATTTTGAAAATGTAAGGCTCGCTGAATTGTTTTAAAAGACATTTCACATTTTTAGTATAAGACTTTTGAAACACTTCAAACAAAAATACATAATTCAGTGATTGTTGCCTTCCTCCAATATTCTTTTGTAAAAGCTTTCTGTTCGTATTCCATGACGCTTGAATGCTACAAAAAAACTTTGAGAAGGTCGTTTCAAGTAGGGGAAATATACCCATTTTAATCACACTAAGTCGTTCGACTATTCATTACATTGGAACAGTCAAAAACACTTTATTTAAGCTTAATTCATGATCAAAGTGCTAATAGGCCGATAATAGAAATAGGCTGGAAAAGGGTATAGGTCCCCTATATCCGCAAGAGTTCAAAAGTCGAATTTTGGATTTACGACATCCGAGCCGGAACTTTTGAGGTTATCTTAAAATAAAACCCTTTTTAACATCCATCAAATCTATTTGTTAGCATAAGTATTAAATAATCAAATTAAAGTTTACAATTTTCATAACAATCTACTGGTCATTCTCCGACAACTCACACAGCAGTTGCCCCGACCCCTCTTCGATTTGCGTGAAACTTTGCTCTAAGATATGATTTTGGTCCCTGATCACGAATCCGAGGTCCATTTTTCGATATCTCGTGACGGTGGGGAGGTACGACCCCTTTCATTTACATGGTTTTTGCTAAGACACGTTTTTCAGTGATTTGTAGCTCGCAACCGTGAAGAGATAGAAATTAGGTGTCAAAGGGACTTTTGTGTAAAATTAGACGACCGATTCCAAAAAAACGTATTTTTCATCAAAAACAGTTAAAAAATAGTTTTAAAATCGCTGCCATTTTCCATTACTCAACTGTCAAAAATCGTGAGACATGTCATTTTATGAGAAATTTAATGTACTTTTCGAATCTGAAATAACCCAAAAGAGTCATATTTTCATTAAGAACAAAACTTTTCATTTTAAAATTATGTGTTTTCTAACTCTGCAGAGTTACATTTAAGAGTGTAACAATGTTCTACAAAGTCGTAGAGCAGACAAAAAAAAATTTTGATATATAAACATAAGGAGTTTGCATGAATTCTTCAAGAGTTATCAGAATTTTACCAAATAGTATTTTGAAAAAGTTATGATTTTGATCATTTTTGACCAGTTTTTTTCAATTCTTAACCCCAAAAACTCAATCGTGTGCTTTTGAAAGTATTTTTTCGAAAAGTTCAGCTAATTTTGCATAAGAATGACCCCTTGGACGATTGTTGTAACTCGTGCATTGCAAGAATCAGTTTTTTTTTTTTTCAAAAAAAGTATTTTTGTGATGAATGAGTATATTTGGTTTGTTTTTTTTTCCGAAAAATCCCCACCATCAAGCATTGCACAAGCCACAACAATCGTCCAAGGGGTCATCCTTATGCAAAATTAGCTGAACTTTTCGAAAGAAATACTTTCAACAAGATACGATTGAGTTTTAGGGGTTAAAAAATCGAAAAACTGGTCAGAATCATAACTTTTCCAAAAAACTTTTTTCTAAAATTCTGATAACTCATGAAGAATACATGTAAACACCTTATGTAAATATATCAAAGTTTTTGTTTTTGTCTGCTCTACAACTTTGTAGAACATTGTTACACTCTGAAATGTAACCGTGCAAAGTTAGAAAAAACACGTAATTTTAAAATGAAAATTTTTGTTATTAATGAAAAATGACTCTTCTGAGTTTTTTCAGATTCGAACAGTACATTAAATTTCCCATAAAATGACATGTCTCACGATTTTTGACAGTTGAGTAACGGGAAATGGCAGCGATTTTAAAACTATTTTTTAACTTTTTTTGATGAAAATTATGTTTTTTTCGGAATTTTGAGTACGCCATCAAATCAGGCGTCTGATTTTACACAAAAGTCCCTTTGACACCAAATTTCTATCTTTTCACGGTTGCGAGCTACAAATCACTGAAAAACGTGTCTTAGCAAAAACCAGAAAAATGAAAGGGGTCGTACCACCCCACCGTCACGAGATATCGAAAAATGGACCTCAATTTCGTGTGAGTTGGTGGAGAATTACCCCAATGCGACCTGAAACTTGACCGAATGGAGCGAATCAGAACAATATTCGTTCAGTGACTCGAGAATATAATAAGTTCATTTTTCAAGTAATTTTACAGTATTTCCTCAATAAAGAAGATAAAAACATCTAAAATCAAGTTATGAAATTCTGTTTCCGTGTAGGATTCTGTTCCAAAAAAAACATCAAATGAGAGCAACTCTCTACGAAATCGGCCGATTTCAACCATTTTTAATTATTTAATTATTTAAATATTTTAAAAATTTTGAAATCTAGACTAACATTTTAAAAGGGCCAAACATTGAATTTTACGCCCATTTAAAATGCTAGTCTTGATTTAAAAAAAATCAAAATATTTTTTTCGAAAAAATCGAAAAAATTCACGACTGTTTCATGTTATAACATTGAAAATCGGACCATTAGTTGCTGAGATATCGTCATTAGAAAATGGTGGGTTGTGTTGGTGAGATTTAGAAAACTTCAATTTTCGTGTTTCTTTTTCTTAAAGCGGTTCTATCTCAGCAACCCGAGGTCCAATCTTCAATGTCTCTTAGACAATTTTGTAGCAAATTTTCTGAACTTTTCAAAAAAAAATATTTTTAGAAATGGTCACTCATGGTCACTTTTTAAAAAAATCGAAAAACTGCAAACATTTCGCTAAAATCAAACTTTCGGTGGCTATATCTTGAAAACGGAGACCTTTATCAAAAAATCTGTGAAGTATTTTAAGATTGCAAATTCAATTTTGCATTTAAAAATAATGTAAAACTTGTTTTTGCATGAAACTTTGATTTCTTTTTCAAAAATCACATTTTTTCCAAAAACTTATAACTCGGCGGCTGAGTTTTTGACCATGTTGATAAAAATATCTGCAATTTTTTTTCTGTGCCTATTTTTTCTCAAAAGTCCTCAACAATACCTACAACTTTTCCGAAGACACCAAATTGATCAGAAAATTCACTCAAAAGTTACAGCTGTTTGAATATTTACATACCATTTTTGTATGGACAGCAGCCAAAATTTTATGAAGACTTGTATGGGTGAACCAATGACGCAAAATAGCTTATTTGGTCATTGGGAAGGCCCCCACAAAGTTTGTGTCAAATAAAAAAATACAATTAAAACCCATTTCCGGTTTTGGTAGAGAAATGCTCATGACATCTTTTAATATGGTTCACTTGTTTCAGAAATCTATAGCCATATGTTGCGAAGAATTTCTTTTGCTTCATTTACAAGATCGAGCGCAACAATTTCAACAATGATAATTAAAGACAAAACAGAAAGCGAAAAAAACGCCTAAAACACCAACAATCACTATGTTTGTGTCAAAGTGCCACCCATTAACAAATTGAGCGCTTCATATCTCTGTCCCCAATGAGGGTGCCCTTAGAAAAAAATTCAGTTGAAAGGGGGATCAAGTTTTTCCAGTGCGATGAAACCAGCATCTTTGGGGTCAACCATTTCCGAAGAATCGTTGTGCGACAAGTGTTTTGCTTTGCACTGAGGCTTTTTCGCTTTAATTTTGGGGTTTAGGGTAAAATGGGCAAATTAAAAATATTGTTTATAATTTGGTTGAACTTTAGTTTTTACTGTGCAACAAAGTTCGCATTTGTTGAAAATCGTTAAGGCTCATCTCACCCAAGTTCCTTCCCTTTTCCTCAAAGCAAACTAAGGCAATGCTTTTTAGTTAATAAATTCCACTTCGGCCCGGCGATGCCATCTGTCGGCAACATTGTTTGTCACGAAGCCCACCCCTCAGCTCCAACAACTACTAGCCGCGGCGGACTCGGCAAGAACTTCTGACTGGTGGTGGTCCCACATTTCTTCAACGACAGTGCGCGCGCAATAGTTTGACTTGTTTGTAATATACGAGATTGAATTTATGTATTTATGAAATTGGATACAATAAAAAGTGGCGTCCCCCGCTCCCCCTCCCCCATCGACTTCAACAACTTCCCACCCATTACGACCTCGTAAGTCTCCGCAAGTCTCGAGACGATGCGACAACTTCTTAAACTTAAGGAATCATAAATTTCTAGCGGTTTCGCCTGGTTTGTGTGCTGGGGCGAGGGCGGAGAAGGCCTATCAACGCGGCCTATTCGAGCAGCAGGCAAGGGACTCTTCATATTTCCACTCCAAGATCGCTTCGGTTGGTGGTAATTGCTGGTGGAGGAGGGTACTTAACGGGGGTGGTGAGGCACCCATTAAATTTATTGGATTACCCGAGTGGAATGCTTGTAAGCGACTCATTTTCCATTTGTCGCCGCGATCTCGGAGTTGGAGTTGGACCAGCCAGCAACCTACCGCCCCACCATGTGGAACTGTCCGGGCCCGTAAATTATAAACGGGTGTCATAAATACGAGCGGCAATCAGCGGCCTTGTTCGGGTGTTGTTGTTGGTTGATGGGACGTGATAGAGTTGGAAACAGTCAGGCAGATGAATCTGTGGTGAGGCTGTGCTCGATGGTATTTTGGGATTCAAATCAATTCCAAACAGGGTAGGGTTATGTTTTAATATTCGATGGTAAACAAGCGAGCTTGTGATGGGTGCAGAGATTGAGTTGTTTTTTGGAAGGAAATAATTTAATTTATTGTGCGCAGCGGTCGATCGAATCTCAATGGGCAAAATCCTCAGTAATGGAGTAATTGGCTAAAGAATTCTGAGAGATTTAATCCTTTGAATCAAAATTTCTTCAAACTAGGCTTCGAAAACGCTATCTTTCAATGTTCGACGAACAAATTATAATTTTAAGGGTTCTATAGGCCCTTTGAGAGGTCATATTTGGTCAAAGTGATTTTTTTAAGAGTTTTTGCAATATCTCAGATTATTATTAACTAAATTGCAGTTAGGAGAGTAGTGCTGGGTCATCTCATTAAAACTTTATAAAAAAAACATTCCGAGAATTGTTGGCAACTATTTGAAGATGAAGTACGGTTTAGATCATAATTTTCATCCTGATAATTCAAGTTTCTGAAATATTTGTTAACTTAAAAGAACTTCACATCCAAATTTGTAGCATGAAAAAATTATTCATTCGAACAGATTACACTGATGGTAACTTGTTTAGAATAATTATTTATAATTAAATATTATGTAAGTTTCATTTGGACCAATGACACTTTTTTAAGAGGTGAGAGTTTTTTTCTATCAATAAAATTGTTGTTTATAAATTGAGAGTGGATCAACATTAAAGTTTTTTTTTCTTATTTTCTTAAGAAAATCATTAAGTAAAATTTAAGAGTTCTTTTGGCATTTGTATTACAAGCTTAGGTGAGCAATTCTCTACCAAAACCGGAAATGAGTGAATTTTCTGATCAATTTGGTGTCTTCGGCAAAGTTGTAGGTATTGTTGAGGACTTTTGAGAAAAAATAGGTGCACGGAAAAAAAATGCAGATTTTTTATCAACTTTTTTTTCACTAAAACTCAATTTCCCAAAATATGTATTTTTTTTATTTTCGAGATTTTTTGATATGTTTTAGGGGACAAAAATCCGCAACTTTTGAGCCATTGAGAAACATGGTCAAAAAATCTGCCGCCGAGTTATGAATTTTTGAAAAAATAGTGATTTTTGGAAAAAATCGAAAACAAGTTTGACATTATTTTTTAATGCAAAATTGAATTTGCAATCGAAAAGTACTTTACAGATTTTTTGATAAAGGGCTCCGTTTTCAAGATATAGCCACCGAAAGTTCGATTTTAGCAAAATATTTGCAGTTTTTCAATTTTTAAAAATAGTGACCATGAGTGACCATTTCTAAAAATATTTTTTTTGAAAAGTTCAGAAAATTTGCTATAAAATTGTCTAAGAGACATTGAAGATTGGACCTCGGGTTGCTGAGATAGAGCCGCTTTAAGAAAAAGAAGCACTTAAATTGAAGTTTTCTAAGTCTCATCAAAACAACCCACCATTTTCTAGTGACCATATCTCAGCAACTAATGGTCCGATTTTCAATGTTAATGCATGAAATATTCGTGAAATTTTCCGATCTTTTCGAAAAAAATATTTTGAAAATTTTTAAATCAAGACTATCATTTTAAATGGGCGAAATTTTCAATGTTTGTTTTGTTAAGTTTTGTTTCTGAACTTTTAAAAAAAAATATTTTTAGAAATGGTCACTCATGGTCACTATTTTTTTATTTCTTTTTTATTTCGCTAAAATCAAACTTTTTTTGGCTTTATCTTGAAAACGGAGCCCTTTAATTCAATTTTGCATTAAAAAATAATGTCAAACTTGTTTTTGCATGAAACTTCGATTTTGTCCAAAAATCACTATTTTTTCAAAAATTCATAACTAGGCGGCAGATTTTTTGACCATGTTTCTCTATGGCTCAAAAGTTGCGGATTTTTGTCCCCTAAAACATATCAAAAAATCTCGAAAATCAAAAAATACGTATTTTGCGAAATTAAGTTCTGAAAAAAAGTTGATAAAAAAATCTGCAATTTTTTTCCGTGTCATAATTTTGTTCTCAAAAGTCCTCAACAATACCTACAACTTTGCCGAAGACACCAAATTGATCTCAAAATTCACTCAAAAGTTACAGCTGTTTGAATATTTACATACCATTTTTGTATGGACAGCAGCCAAAATTGTATGGAGACTTGTATGGGTGAACCAATGACGCAAAATAGCTTATTTGGTCATAGGGAAGGCTCTCACAAAGTTTAAGTCAAATAAAAAAATACAAAAAATAAAAATGGTCGAAATCGGCCGATTTCGTAGAGAGTTGCTCAGGTATGTTTTTAAAACCATTTTTGATCTTGCACAATATTATTAAACTATTTATAAACTAAAATTCAAATGATAATTTTTTGAGCTGCGACCCAATGCGTTGATTATTTTTAATATTTCAAGTTTTCTTTTTTAAAGAAAATATCAAATAAAAATCCAATGAAATTTTTAGAAATTATTTAAAAAAGTAAGAATAATTTTCAAGTGTCGATATCTCGAAAATTATTGGTTTTATTTTTGATATTAAAGAAAATGAAACTTGCTGATCTTCTTAATAAAAATAATTAAAAATTAAAAAACAATGCCTAAAATATTATATCAAGAACTTTATCTACCTGTAAACCTTTTAAAAAGTCATAATTGATTATGAAATTCAGGGTTTTTTATTATTAGGATCAGAAAATCTCACTATTTTTTTAAAATTGAAAATCGAGCCAATAGTTTTTGAGATAATGCCAGTAGAAACACAAACACTCATTTTGATTTTGAATTCTTGGGTAGTCTGGATCTTAGAAACTGATTGTCTTATTTTCAAAACCTCAGAAAACATAAAATTAAATTTCTCAGCTTTTCCAACCAATTTTTATCGAAGGTACTTTTTTCCAAGAAGTACCGTAAAACGGAGTGACATTGAAAGCCGGGGAGACTTAGACAGGTTCAAGATTTTTTGCAAAAGGATGAATGTAATGTAAACGGAATGGCTTCTCAAGAAATAGTTTTCAACAAATTTGTCAAGATTTTGAAAGTTAGTTAACTATCAAAACTCTCAAAGTGTCATGAGTTTTCTCAATAAAAATTATTTCGAATCGGTAAACGGATAGTATCATCGGATTTATTGGACACACTGTACACTAAGACCAGTTGAAATAAGTTTTTATGTTACAAGATTAATTTGGTTTCGAAACAGAATAGAATTTTTTTTTCAGATTTCTGGCTATTTTCAGTTGAAAAACATTTATAGTAAATTTATAAAATTGATAAATCATGCTGCAAAAGTGGCTTGCGTGCTCAAAATTTTTCTGGGGGTTCCCTGACCGAAATAATTAGACCCGTATGTTTGTGTTTGGCCATTAGGGTGACCTATGCCGTGTTAGGGTGGTCTAAAAAATTGCCATTTTCGTCGATTTTCGCAAAAACCACTTTTTTCGAAAAATCATAACACCTCGCCATTTTAACCAATTGCAATTGTCTTATACGCAAATGAAAGGTGATAAGTTGGCCTTTCTAAGAAAAATAGTAAGAAGTTTCAAAAATCTAGCGTCATCGTCTATTTAACAGAAAAAACCCGAAGCCTGCAAAATGCGTTATAGTAAATTTTCGCAGGCTTGAGAAATATGCAAAATAGCACCAAATTTCAATGTTTCATAGTGTTTTGGAATCGTCAGAATGTCTACTTCAAGGAAAAAATATGCAAATTAGTGGATTTTAGAGCGAGGCTGGGGGGGAGGGGGTGAACGAAAAATATCCGAGCAAAATCCGTTACAGTAAATTTGTAAAATTTATATCTAATGCAAAACATGACCAAAACTCAAAGTTTTATAGTGCTTATAAAAAGACTACGTTTTTAATAAAGTTTTACTAAAAAAGTTAAGTAAACATTTATTGTTCTATATACTAACATCAGTAAGAGAATAAAAGCATGACTTTTCATTAGAAACATAATCATGCGACATATCTAACTTGTCAAAATTTCATGAATAATCAATCTGCAACAAAATTGAACCGATTCAGCTGAACCGGTTCATCCAACCGTTTCGATAGTTGTACCGGTTGAACATTTCTGTTACAAAATGTAGCATGCGACATACCTAACTCTTTCAAATTGCCTGAAAAGGCATTCTGTAACAAAATTGAACCGATTCAGCTGAACCGGTTCATCCAACCGGTTCGATAGTTGTACAAGACCCGAAGAAAAAAATTTCCCTGTACAACCCGAAGCTTGCAAAATGCGTTACAGTAAATTTCCGCAGGCTTGGGAAATATGCAAAATAGCACCAAACGACCAAACTTCAATGTTTTATAGTGTTTTGGAATCGTCAGAATTTCTACTTTAAGGAAAAAATATGCAAATAACAAATGGTTGGATAGAAAGTGATAATCTTTTAAGGTCCTTAAGATATAAGTCAGTTACTAACCAAACCGTCTCAGTTGAAACATACTGTGGTCATGGCCAAGTCCTGCCAAGACGGGGGTACTAATACATACAAACATACATACATACATAATTGAAAATTCGGCTATTATGCCAAATCAAGTATTCCGAGAAAAACGCGTTTTAGTGTTTGTCACAAAATCTCCGTCAAGGCAATTTCTTATAATTTAAATTTAAATTCAAGTTCCAGGAGATGCGTTGGAGCATCCTCTACAGCCTGGTGCTAATATCTCGTTTTTGCCAAAAGTGGATATTAGCCGTTTTTTCAATAGTGGGCAGATTAGTCGAAACTATTTTTAAAGCATTACTTATAAAAATGTTTCGAAAAAACGTACATGGACATTGTGTGCCCTATTCCAGTACATGTTTCGAAAATATAAATTTCAAGACAGGTCTTACCGTTCGGATAATAAACATAATAACTTCTTAAAAAAATCGAAAATTTAAAAAAATGTAATTTGGGAAATATTTTTTTTTTCTTCATTATTTATCAGTGATAAAAAGTTAAATGAAAACATCAAAAACCATGAATGATCTTTAAAGAAAGGATTTCCAAAATATTCCCAAGTCACACCAACCTTCCAAAAATTGCTTCTGCTCGTTACAACCGGGCTCTTATCTGCAGCACACTTTGGCCACACTTTTCGTTAAAGACACCATTATCGATTTTACATTTCGTCCAGGAAACCGGCGACCTCTGCTCCCTTCCAAATTCGTTAGGCCCAGCTATTTAACCCAACATTCCTTCCCGTTCTCCCGTATCATGAACTTGAGCTTGGCCATGGCACTTTCGCTATCTGGCCCAGCCAAACAAGGCCCGGGACATTCTTCCAAACGTCGCAATAACCGCCTAGTCCTCCTCCTCCTCCCCATTCGAGGAAAAAGAAAATATCATTAAACTCATTGCTGCTGCTGGTTGTGGCCCCCCGAAAATGCTGCTCCAGTAAACGGGGTCTTCCAGAATAGGCGAAGGGGGCGTACAGTCGCGCTACCAATTTCCAGCAGACATGCGAACCTCCTGGCGACGTGGTTTTTTTTTTCTTCCTCGGGGGAAATAAATGTCAGTGGGGGGAGGTCGGAAAACCTTCCCGCCTGTTTTTTTCTAATGCTCTTCATCACGTGACAAGAATAGATGAAAAGGTACGAATTTTTCACCTCCCCCGGACTTTCCGCAGGCTTCCGCCGCTGCAACCTGTTCCCGGATGATTGTTGATGTTTTTCGCAGTCCGCAGTCACGGAGTCCACCCACAAAAGGGAAGTGTAGGGGAGGGGGTTGGAAAAGCAATTTACTGAACCTGTTACCAAGTGGGTGCTCGGCGGGTGCTGCACTCGTGGATGGAGCACACTCCTGGAAAATGTACTTTGTTTCAACTTTCCCAGTCTTCTAGTTCGGCTTCGGTCAAGCACTGTTGCGGGAAAGGGCGCTGGGAGGAATCCCTTTTTGCGCTATGAAAAGTGGGTTGTGGCACCCACTGGAGCTGAGTTTGAAGCGATAGGGAAAAGTGGAGTGATGAAAAGAAGATGTCTTCCCAGGTGAACAAGCATGTTGCTCTGTTCTAGGTCGAGTTAACAAGTGTTCTCTTTCCAAAGATAGATACAATCTTGGACACAAAATTTCTTCAAAATTGCTCAAACCTTGAATACGTTTTTATTTAAAAGTAAGCGGCATTGCAATTTCTGCGTAGAGCGTAACTAAAAATATTTTAAACGGGATTGCAAAATTGCGATTTATTCTAAAATTATGATTTGTTTTATAATTTTACTATCAGTGAATTCAGGCCAAATTAAAATGTGAACAACAACTTTTTTTTTATTGTGAAAAAGTAATTCAAATCTGCAAGTCTAAACGTTTTCCATAATTTTGCAAGACTATAAACTTGTTTCCGCCGAAGTCAGTGGATTAAGGCTGTGAGTAATCGTATTGGTTGACATCTCGAATTATAAAATATCATGCACACAAATATCATCAATATATTAAGAGTTATTTCATTAGCATGAATTTTAATCTGTAATGTGTTTCCTATGCAGATATATTGAAAAGAAAATTTAGAATAGATTCAAATTAATTTTTTTATGATTTTAAGAATCCAGATTTTTCCCCACTGATTAATTGAAAATTCAGAAAATTTATAAGAATTTCAAAAGATTAATTTTCCATCAAATTTGCAATTTTCAAAGGCAAATTAAAATTTTATTTCAAAATTTCCCAAAAAAGTCAGATCGCAAAAAATATTGCTAATTGATAAGTTTGATTAAGATTGAAGAAACTTGAACAATCGATAGTAAATTTTTTAGAACAAATTTGTTGCTTCATTGTGAATCGAAAAGGAAACTTAAGGATTTCGAAAAAAGAGTTTTGGGAACACAGATCTAAAACACGTGAAACTTTTTTGATTGAAGTATAACTGTAGCAATGAATAAAGCATTTTGTGATTGAAACATGTTGTCCCAGTACTTAAAATTAAATAATATATAAAATCTCTAAAATTTCTAACATTTGAGATTTTCAAAAAAGTGTCCACGTGGTTTGTAGATGGTCACTTTGAAAAATGTTTCATAAATCGACCTAATTTAACCATATCATGTTAAATTTTCAATGCTTTCACTAAGAATATATTTTTTGTAGTAAATTTCAAAGTATTAATACTCAAGATTCGCAAAGTTCGCAAAAAACCTTACTTTTACAAAAAATTTCAAATTTTCAAAATGTCAATGTGAGTATCAGATGAACCGAAATTTTGTATGCTTTTTCGCTTTATAAGTGTTTTTATTTTGGAAATTATTCAAATTTTCACAAAATATCGTTTTTACATAAATAATTTTTTTTTTTCGAAAATAACAATACATATATGTTTTGCAAAAAAAAAAAAAACAAAAAAATTCACAAAATACCGTATTTTTTTGAAAATTCTCAAATTTCCATGGTTAACAATATGGGTATCAAAAATAACGAAATTTTATTGTATTTTGTTGAGAATACTAAAATTTATTTGAAGCATATAAAAAATGAATGTACTAATGATGCATACATTTCGTTTCCTTTGACAACCATTTTGCAATTTTTGAAAAAAAAAATGTATTTTTGAGCAATTTCAGCTCAAATCAGGTTTTTTTCTGGTACTTTTGTACCCGACCCTCTCCGATTTCATTGAAACTTCATAGACATGTAATCCTAGGCATATATAAGCCATTTTTGTGTATATGGAGCCAATAATTTTCGAAAATAACATTTGAGAAGGGCTTAAGGTATTTGAATATTGTTGTATTTTGTAATTTAAAAATTACTGTATCTCGAAGCCGTTGCGTCGTAGCAAAAAGTGGTCAAAGACAAACTTGTAGAAAATTGGACGGGCTGAAAAAAATACACGCCACATCTATGAGATTTCTTGATTTTTAGTCTAAATCTTAAATTGAAAGATTTTTTTCGTTCAAAATTTTTGAGGAAATAGCCTAAAATATATCCAAAAAACCGGCGAAAAATGCAGGCGGGTGTGTCTCTCCTAAAAAAATACAAAAATCATTTACTAAAACTGTTTCTGACAGCATTTCAAATGGATGAAAGGGCTTACAGATATAACCTTAATTACATTGCTTATAACTGAATATAGAATTATTTTTTCAGTGTGGTAGAAACCAGGATATTTAATTTGATTACGTAAATATAAAAACGACATACATCAAAAAGCTGTCAAAGGCAAACTTATGGGAAATTGGACGAGCTTTTCGGTAAAAATATTAAGGAGACTGAAAAACCAAGTCTGTCATATAGAAATTGCCAAAAACCACCAAAAATCCCGTTTTTTCAACATTTTCATTTTTAAAACTGCTGTTTCTTCCCAAGGATTGGACATAGGACAATGGTCAATAGGGAGACTTATATGTAAAATTGTCTGGAAAATCGATTCCCATTACCGGTTTTCAAAAATTTTGACATTTTGACCACTTTTCAAAAAAACAGTTTTAGTAAATGATTTTTGTATTTTTTTAGGAGAGACATACCATCCTGCATTTTTCGTCAGTCTTTTGGTTATATTTTAGGCTATTTCCTCAAAAATTTTGAACGTAAAAAATCGTGACTTCACCTATCAATTTAAGTTTTAGACTTAAAAATCAAAAAATCTCATAGATGTGGCGTGTATTTTTGTTTCAGTGTATTTTTTATAAGGCCTAGGATAACATGTCTACAAAGTCTCATTGAAATCGGAGAGGGTCGGGTACAAAAGTACGAGAAAAATTCCTGATTTGAGCTGGAATTGCTCTTTTGAAAAAAATATGATATTTTGAGAAATTTAAATCAATTTCAAAACAATACGGTATTTTGTGAAAATTTAAATTTTGAAAAGAAAACTCTTTAAAAGTGAAAAAGCTTACAAAATTTTGCTATGTTTTAAATCCATACTGCAAATTTTAAAAATTTGGGTGTTTTCGAAAAAATAAGGAATTTTGTGGAATTTTAAATTTTGAAAAAAAAACTCTGAAGTATGAAAAAAAGTTAAAAAATTTAGCTTTGTTTGAAATCCATACTGCAAATTTAAAATTTTTTGATATTTTCAAAAAAATACAGTATTTTGCAAAGTAATTTGTGAAAATTAAAGTTTGAAAAAAAATCTAGTAAAGTGAAAAAGTTTACAAAATGTTGCTTTGTTTGAAATCCTTTCTGCAATTTTGGAAAATTTGAGTATTTTTGATAAAACGGTATTTTTTGAACATGTAAGAATTGAAAAAACTCTGACAAAGTGAAAAAGCATACAAAATTTCGCTTCTGTGATACCAATATTGCAAATTAAGAAAATTTGTGTACTTTCATAAAATACGGTATTTTATGAACAATTTTGAGTATTTATACTAAGAAACTTGCTAAATTTCTAAAAAATAAAATGTTAGTGAAAGCATTGAAAATTTTACAGGATATGGTTAAATAAATTGATTAAAAAGATTTAAAATTTGAGTTATCGTCCGTTATTGGCGATAAAATTTAAGACGATAATCTTTTCGAAATAACGATAGATTATCGTTAGACACTTATATTATTGATTAACAACCTTGTTCACCCTCAACCTCTTCAAATATTTTTTGTATGCCTGTATTTTTTTTTTTTTAATAAAATATTGTTTTATTGGTTTTGATTGCTTAAAAAGTACTCGACCAAATAGCTTAAATTTCAGTATTTAAGTGAAATTCTAATTCATTAATGTAAATTTCTCGAAAATTCGAAATAATGTACTGATCTTACATTTAAATATAATAAAATCCGTTCCATACATTTTTAACAGACCACAATTCTCATTTTTTTTTCTTCCAAAAAAGCTTTTTAAGTTTTATATAACGCTTAATTCTCCGCTTGAATTCCCAATTTTTGCAATTCAAACTGCTATTTCTAATAGAAATGAATTCTGTCACATCTAATTTCAAATCCTGTCCAAAACCCGCATGAAACCCGCTAACGAAAGTGAAACCAGTCGCCCGCGTGCTGGCAAGTGACATCCACATGACACAAAATATTAATTTTATGACCGGAATCATAAAAACTCAAGAGAAGCAAGAAAAAAACCTCTCCAACGAGAGTGACAAAGTTTTCAAGAAAAAGTGACAGCAAGAACTGTTCGTTACAGTCTATCCGCCGAAAAGTGACACCGCAAACGAAAAGTTTTCTGCAGAATGATGGGCACTTTTATGGACGATCCCCACCGCCACAACCACAAATTTGAGGGGGGTTCCTTCCAACCAAAATGCACACAAAGTTCGATGGAAATCGCGTGTGCAACCGATACTTGAGCCCCCGAACTCGCTCGAACCGGAGAAGGAAGACATTAAAGTCATCGCGTTAAGAAGCTATCAAAGTTGGTCGTTTTCGGGCGGATTTTTGGGTTTTTTTTTTGTGGGGAAAAGTTTGAAGGGGAGGTTTTTGGGACGTGTGCGGTAGAGGAGCGACGGACTCTGCCAACAAGTTTTGTGGCATTCAATCACGTTCTCGACTTTTTGATAGTTTTTTGGGTTTGAGTTAAGTTCTAAGGTTTAGTTGATAAGTCTAAGGAAAATTGGCAAATTTGCATATAATTTGTTAAGAATCAAACAGAATCAAAATCATAAATTTGGATTTTCAAAAGATTAATGTATTATTTAAATTATTTTAAAATAAATAATATTGCAGTCACACTTATGGCTACCTGTTCGCACCGCACGTCACAGCAGAAGGTGGTCTCGCATAAGTAATTATAACTTATCGACAGGTCCCAGGGAGCCAAATAAAGCAATAAATTCGATTTGGGGACCGTCTCATGAGCGAAGGCATATCAATTTTCACTGCACAATTCAGAGTCACAGACAAACAGAAGTGCTTGATTTGAAAAAAAAAATCTTTGTATATTTTTAACAAAAAAAACTCAAGAATTTATTTTTTTCTTAAATTTTGAAAAATTCAAAAAAAAAGTTCATCGACTGTGAAACATCGACGTTGAGCCATATATCATGGGGTCATTTTGCGGGGCCCCCAGAAGATGGCGATCGATCGCGTGCATTTGCGCAAGATGAAGGGTACTTCAACGCCCAGCACCCAAATGCAATGTGCAAAACGTATTGGATGACAGTCGGTTAATTGATGGCTTTATTGCTAGTCTGTGGGCTGGCACGAAGCTCCAGCAAGAAGATGGTAAATTTAACACTTTTTTTCAAGGTTTAGGGTTATCTGGAAACAGGAACGATTGATCGGTTGAATGAGCTTGAAAACAGTTTATTAAGTAGCTGTAACAATTAACTATAAAAATATTTAAAATTGACAAAAATATAAAAAACATTCTTCTAATTTATTTAAACAAAAAAAAATGAATTCTGTTGTTAAGTAAAATGTTAACTGAGTTTAGTAATTTTTAATACACCCAAAGGAAAAATATATCTCAAAATCTGCAACATTGGATTTGCTGCAGAAAATGTCATATTTTATAACATTTTTTGCAGCAAGCCCGTAGATCATTTTTGCCCGCGTGTAAAAATTTCAGCGATCTGCAGTTCTCACCAACACATATAAAGCTGGCCCGTCCCCGAGCAACACTCCAAAGAGAAGCATATGTTGGTGCTCTTTCACTCAATTTTCATCAAGCGTCCAAGGCGCGGTGGTAGCGTGTCGGATCAATAACCATGAAGTTGGTGGTTCAATCCTCGTTCTGCTAAGTGTTTTTTTTGTGAAATACAACCAAAAAGCCGTCGGTAATGTCGATAATTGTCGGTAACGGGCAAAAATGTCATACTCCTATATCGCAAAAAATGCATGAGGACAGATTTCATGCAGAGTCTGATATACTTTCATGCCTCCATGCATCACAATCATGCGACTGCCAGTTGGGTGTAGACTTGGAAGAAATCATAATAAAAAATTAGCACAAGATTTATGTTATGATCTCTTATTATAAAATCTAAATAAAAACATCTGGTTACGCTAAAACTGTTTTCAATTTCCTGGAAACCCTAATTCCTCCAAATTACTTTGTCTCCTTTCCCTGTGTAAATAAAAACTCAAAACCCCGCTGAAAACGGTCAACTCTCACGCCACGGAGCGAAGAAATATTGATCGTCTGAAATCAATCCTTGTGCACACGCGCAGGCCAGATCCGATCGCGGGTTGATCCCGCGAAGGTTAATGGTCGTCTTAATCTACGACCCGGGGGTTGCAGACTCCGGTCCGGTGGCACAGGACGGGGGCCAAGCCTTTCACACAAAACTCTTTGCGAATGATGTCATGTCGCCATCCAGCAGCCGTCGAGTGTCATTTCGCATGCAACAAGCGTTTTCGCACCCCTCTCAAGCAGGAGACTGGATTATCTCAAGTTGCTTAGTGCTGCTGGTACTTTCGAGCACCCACGCACTTCAAAAAGGCTCGTTTCCATGGAGATGACGCGTACGCGTAGCCATCATCCATGCCCGGTGGATGGCCTGCAGGACCTGTAGATTATGGAGTCCCCTTCTTTAAGCTGAAGGTGCTTGCTCTTCTCTCGGAAGGGAATTGAATTACCATGGAGGAAAAAAATAAGGCCAGGAAACGAATTTCACTCTCGATTGATTTTCACCCCTCGACTGGGGATAGGAAGTAGACGAACGAACAGGCGGGCTGTAAATAACAACAGTTTGTTTAAGAAGAGTTTTTTTCCAGTCTGTCCGATTTATGTCGCCAGTATCTTGAAAATGCACGAGCTGAGTTTTGATTTTATTTTTGATTGAAAAATCAATTCGGATAAAATGTTGTTTTATTTATTTGCATTCAGTTCAACAAAATTCAAACAATTTAAAATAATTTCGGAAAACTGCTCAATTTTACGGTTGAAAATAAATTAATTTAAAAAAAAATCTGTTTTAATTTCAACAAGAACTGTAAGTTGAAAAAATTTTCTTTGTTTTCATTTATCAGTTCTTGTTGAAGTTTTAACAGATTTTCTTAAATTGAATTTAAAATTATGAAATGTTGAATATTTGGAGGTAGATTCATAGAATCTACTTTGTGTAATGTTAGCTGAATTGATTTGTAAAAATAAAATTTCAAAGAAAAAAAAATTCATAAGATTATATTATAAAATAACCCAGGTTATTAACGATAAAGCCCTTCATTATTCAAACAAAATCTAATTTATTCTAAATGTTGTTAGTTAAAAAGTTTGTACTCTAAATCTTTAACAAAATACCACATTTTTTTAAATATTTGATTTTTTCTGCTAACTGATACAAAATCGGAAAAAGTTAAAAGGATTCCTCTCCAATTTGCAGGACAATTTGTCCTAAGAAGCAATTTATGCCCCTGACCACTTATCGGATATCTGGAAAAATCGTTGCACTCGAAAAAATAACCCTGCGAAGTTTAAAAAAATAAAATTTGCAATGATAAAAAATTCTCTAAATAACAAAAATATCCAAAATTTGATTAAAATTTACCGACATGTCCAACAACTTTTAAACGATAAGTAACACAAAATGGAAGAGGTTTTATTTTTTTTTGAGTTTTTTTTTTTTTTTTGAGAGCGGATTCAAATCGCGCGTTAACTCAACATAAAGTCTCTTGATACCAAATTTCTATATCGTGACCATTTTATAGAAGTATCAAACGACGAACGATTTTGCCTTCCTCACTGAGGTAAGGCAATCCTGCTCTGAAAATGAACTTTTTATTAAAAGCTCCTAGACCCACCTTCATGTATACATATCGACTCAGAATCGAAAACTGAACAAATGTCTGTGTGTGTGTGTATGTGTGTGTGTATGTGTGTGTGTATGTGTGTGTATATGTATGTATGTGACCAAAATTCTCACTGAGTTTTCTCAGCACTGGCTGAACCGATTTTGATCAAACCAGTTGCATTTGACTTGGTTTAGGGTCCCATACATCGCTATTGAATTGTTTGAAGTTTCGATAAGTAGTTCAAAAGTTATGTATAAAAATGTGTTTTCACAAATATCCGGATCTCAATTATATGCATGTAAACGATGTCCGGATCTATCATCCGACACATCGTTGGTTAGGTAATTAAAAGGCCTTTCCAATGAGTCCAAAACATTGAAGATCTGGCAACCCTGTCTCGAGTTATGACCACTTAAGTGATATTTATGTACAATTTTGAAGCCGGATCTCACTTAAATGTAAGTAAGCTATGTCCGGATCCATCATCCGACCCATCGTTGGTTAGGTAATTAAAAGGCCTTTCCAATGAGTCCAAAACATTGAAGATCTGGCCACCCTGTCTCGAGTTATGACCACTTATGTGATATTTATGTACAATTTTGAAGCCGGATCTCACTTAAATGTACGTAAACTATGTCCGGATCCATCATCCGACCCATCGTTGGTTAGGAAATTGAAAGGCCTTTCCAATGAGTCAAAATTATTGAAGGTATGGCCACCCTGCCTCGAGTTATGACCACTTAAGTGATATTTATGTACTTTTTTGAAGCCGGATCTCACTTAAATGTACGTAAACTATGTCCGGATCCATCATCCGACCCATCGTTGGTTAGGCAATTGAAAGGCCTTTCCAAAGAGTCCAAAACATTGAAGATCTGGCCACCCTGTCTCGAGTTATGACCACTTAAGTGATATTTATGTACAATTTTGAAGCCGGATCTCACTTAAATGTAAGTAAGCTATGTCCGGATCCATCATCCGACCCATCGTTGGTTAGGTAATTAAAAGGCTTTTCCAATGAGTCCAAAACAATGAAGATCTGGCAACCCTGTCTCGAGTTATGACCACTTAAGTGATATTTATGTACAATTTTGAAGCCGGATCTCACTTAAATGTAAGTAAGCTATGTCCGGATCCATCATCCGACCCATCGTTGGTTAGGTAATTAAAAGGCCTTTCCAATGAGTCCAAAACATTGAAGATCTGGCCACCCTGTCTCGAGTTATGACCACTTAAGTGATATTTATGTACAATTTTGAAGCCGGATCTCACTTAAATGTACGTAAACTATGTCCGGATCCATCATCCGACCCATCGTTGGTTAGGAAATTGAAAGGCCTTTCCAATGAGTCAAAATTATTGAAGGTATGGCCACCCTGCCTCGAGTTATGACCACTTAAGTGATATTTATGTACTTTTTTGAAGCCGGATCTCACTTAAATGTACGTAAACTATGTCCGGATCCATCATCCGACCCATCGTTGGTTAGGCAATTGAAAGGCCTTTCCAAAGAGTCCAAAACATTGAAGATCTGGCCACCCTGTCTCGAGTTATGACCACATAAGTTATATTTGTGTTTTTTTTTTGGATCTAAAAAAAGCTGAAATGTGTGTGCAAATCACTCATATTACCCATTTTTGGTAAAAAGTGAGGAAGGCATCAACCACATAGGTGGATTAGGTTAGTTTTTTTTTAAATTGTCAAAACTTTTTTTTTAAACTCTGTATAATTGTTAAAATACTGTTTTTTCATATATTTCAAATTCTAAAATGTTCGTACAATATGAGATTTAAACGACGGAAAATTTTCACGAGAAGAGAGTTTTTGACTATAAAATAGATTTTTTTTTTCAAATTGCGAATGTCTATGATACAACTTTATTGTTCTTAATTTGAAATATAAGTGTTAAACGACGAAAAATTTTAAGTATATTTTCACTAGATTTTTGTTTTAACTATAACAATTTACAAACTTGCACATAACGTGTTTGAAAAAAGTAATGACATTTTCAAAATTTGTAAAAGTGGTATTAGACGACGCCAAATTTTGAAAATTAACTCAATAGATTGAAGTTTTATAAAAAACAAAACAAAAAATAAAAAAAACGTATTTTTTTAATACTTAAAATTTTGTAACCCTAAATATATTAATTCTCAAACATTCATAAAAACCCGTTTTTTATCCAAAAAGAAAATTTAAAAATGTTTGCGAATTCTCGTGAGAATTTTTCAGATACTTAAAATAGTACTAATAATAAGTACTCAAAAATTGGAGCAAAACTACCGTGTTATTTTTAAACACTCACATTTATCATTATTTGCAATAAGAGTTTCGAAATAGGCAAAATTTTGTAGAAAAAAAAACACTTTAATAGAGTTTCAACTACAAAATATAATTTTCTATACTTCTTATTAATTTTTTTTTAAATATGGGTATCAAACGACGCAAAATTTTAGAAAAGAATTGTACTAAGCATTTCAATAAATACTAAATCAATCGTAATTTACAATATTCACAAACAATTCACAAACTTGAGCATGATGCCGCATCAAGTGACGCCAGTTTTCATAAAGATATTTAATTGATTAGAGTATTTTTTATAAAAACTGAAATTTACGCAAAATGCCGTTTTTTAAAATTCTCAGATTTTTATCACTTGAAATACCGATAAAAAACAGCGATTTTTTTTTACAAATTATATCTAAAATAGAAATTTTTGTATATAAAATTCTCAAACATTCAAAAAATACTGTTTTTTTTAACAACAAAATCGACAATTTTCCCGGAAAAATAATTTTCATAAATTCGACATTATTCAACCATTTCAAGGATGATTTTTTTTAAATATTTTTTGGAAAGGTTGTTACAAATATTTTTTAAAGTTTCGTTTTCGTTTATAATCGTTTATATCGAATATTTTATTATGATAAAGTTCTTTTAATAGTAGTTTATGCAACAAGTTGCAAAAAGAGGATTTTTTCAGCACGAGTCGTACATTTATCCAACGAGGTTCACCGAGTTGGGTAAATACGAAGAGTGCTGAAAATATCAAGTTTTGCAACGAGTTCCATACAACATTTTTTGCAATTCCAAAAAACACACACTGAGTGAAATTTTAAGTTAAATTTTCATGTAGGGTAGGGTAGTCATCAATGAGACACTTTTGGTTTTCAACTTTCAACGATTTTTCTAATTTTTTCATTAGAATGTTTTAATGAGCTTTTAGTTGCATTATCTTTCTTTTAATGTGTTCTAACATTGACCAAAATATGAGATCGATCCGACATCTACAGCCAGAGTTATTCAACTGTCTCATTGTAGACGCACTTGGCAGGAACAATGAGACAGCTGGGGAACAATGAGACACTTTACGAAAATCAACATTTTTCTAGCAAAACATCATGTTTTTGTATTGTTTCATTGCAGGTGACTTGCCTTGAACATTTTAGAGCAATTTTGCCTACATGAAACTTTTAATAACAAAAGTTACACTAAAAAGTATTGAAATTTTGTAAAATCCATAAATTAATACCAAATAACTTAATATTTTTGGTTAAATGAAGTTTAAACTCTATAAATATGCCAAAAATCACTTTTAATTCATGTTTTGAAAGATTTACATCGATTTTGAAAAGTTTATTGAAGAAAAATCAAAGTGTCTCATTGTTACCCATGGGCTGAAATGAGTGGGGAACAATGAGACAGCCCTGGATTCTGGGTATATTCTAAATTTTGGTCAAATTTAATGAAAGGACATTGTAGCCCAACTTAATCCCTATGGAACGTCGAAAGAAATTTGAAGAAATATTAGTTTTTGTGTAAATGGCAGCCTACGAGCGAAAAAGTATTTTTTTGTCCATAATTTACTTTTACACCCCATAATCAAACATTTATGAATTACTTTTCAAGGGAGCGTCCATAACCAAAGCCACTAATATGGCAGATGTGTATCCAGTAGACACACCTTTCCCCCAAATATGAGCCTGATTGGTTGAAACTACGACTTGTGAGAGCCATTTTATCATTGTTCCCCGTGTCTCATTGATGACTACTCTACCCTATTTTGTCAATAAATTGTTTAAATCAAAAAAATGTTGAAAAGTGTTACTTTTCGAAACAAGTGCTGAAAAGTTCAACTTTTCAGCATCCATTTGAGTGCTGAAAAGTAGAACTTTTCAGCATTTATTTTGAAAAGTGTTGCTATTCGATTCTGTTATTTTTGGTACAGAAAAGTAGGCTATTTCGTCGTTCAAGAATGACAGGAAAAGTAAATAGTTTCACGTCGGAATTGCAAAAATTTTGATTTTCAATCCTGAATGTGTTCAAAAAGGATTTTTTTCACGAGCTAATCAAAAACAGTGATTTAGTAATAATTTGATTAATTTATAATCTAGGAGATAATCAGAAAGTAAATGGTGAACCTTATAAATCCGAGAAGACTTTTTTTAGATTAGTTCCTTTCAAGAAGTTGTTATCGTATCATTATTGTATTCCGATAACGATAAAGATTTCAAATTACCAAATTTTTAACACATAATGTTTAATGAAAATTTAAGAATAGCGAAAGTGTTATTTTGAATATTTCATCATTTTCAATTAAATATAACTTTTTTGAAATCTCACTTTAAAATTTTCCACCTTCTTTTTTTCACTGTGAATCTTTTTCCCTAGTAAGCAAAAAAAAAAGGGAAAGACCAGGAAATTTTTCCCGAATCGGATGTCCAGTCTGTTCACGGTTGTAACTTAGTTGGTCCCCAATTCTGCTTTATGCTGGTGACAGTCAGACTACGGGAGTGGGATCGCAAAGTTTGCCGTTCTGACATAAAGTAAATAATGATAAATAGAGGGATTTCCTTGATTAAGCCATTTGTGTTTCCGGCGGGATAGTTTTTGAGGTTATTTTTGCAGATGCAGAAAAGGGGAGGAAAACACTACCAAATTGAATCAACTCTCTCCGAGATGAAGCCAAAATTCGATTACTTTCTGGAAGTCGTTAATTTTTTTTTGCTCTTAACGGAAGTAAATTCTGTGACAATTTAATAGTCTTATCCTGGGGACGTCCCAAAAACATTATCCCATTTAATACCCATTTCCTTCCCTTCGAAAGGGACCACATGTGGACCCCCGTTTGGAAAATCGGATCCGATAATAACAGTAAATATTGACGTGCGTGACCGAAATGGGAAAGGATGGCCCCGGGTATTAAAGGCAAAAGGCACTCACTTCATCATCGTCCCTGGTCACCACGATGGAAAATGGATTACTGCCCGGTCTCAGATGGTCACTTGTGGACACACGGAGAGGAAAATCGATTTTTTCCTTCAAACTTTCCCGCAAAGTTGACGGAAGTTGATGCTCGGAATGTCAACCCCCATAACAATCTCAATTGAAGCAACGCGAAATGGCTCAAGTTCATTAGAAGTCGTCTCAAAGTCGGTCGTTTTCCGCGCAAACTGGAAACAATCAGCATTAAAATTATCATTTGTGCACGAACAACTCCATTCATCCCCCCACCAACTTCTTCCCTTGGTTTGCTCAATGAGCTTCAGCATAATTGGTGAGCCGGTTTTCTTTCCCATCCAAAAACAAAAAAAAACTTGTTCTTCTTCTTTGTGTCTCCCTTCAGAAAAAGCCCTCCACCAGAAGAAAAAAAAAACGACAGTTTGGCAATTGTTTTAGGCGCGCTCAAACCGAAACTTTTTGCCCAAACTTCCTGTGGCCCCAACAAACTCGTTGAGGAGCAGCTTAATTTGGGTAATTTCCATTAAATGGATTCGGTCCGGCTGCTGGTCAGACGATGCTGGTAGCCGGCGAGTTGAAGGAATGCTCGAATAAGAGGACATAATTATTGGTCAATGAATTTAAAATATTTTGAAAAAAAAAGAAAAACTGAAAAATATAAAAAAATTAAAATAATTAGAAATGTAAGAAAAAATATCAAAGTGATTGTACAAAAAAAAAATATCAAGAAATGATCAAATTACGAAAACATGTGAACAACATGAATAAAGTTTGAAAAAAATGAAAAAAAATGCAAAAGAGTTCAATTTCCTACAGTGCCATAATCCCAAACCCAATCCAACAAGTTTCAAAAGGAATAAAACAAGAAAAGTGCCCAAGTATATTGAGAAAAAGTCAACTGAACAAAAAAGCCTTCCTCAGTGACAACAAAAACAAAAAGTACGTAACGAGAGCACATTCACGAAATACCTCCCGAAAACAACATAAAATTTCAGCAAGAATTTAAATGAAAAAATAAAAGACAACAACATGATAAAAAAAGAAACAAGAAACAAGTGAAGACCTCTTCACGCTCGCGCTTTAATATCAGATAATTTTATGCAGATAAGTGTCTTTTAATTCTGCCTCTCCTACTCCCTCTTCTCTTCCTCTCTCAGGGACCGCATTTTTTTTTCAGCGAGAGCTGCAACTTTTCCGAAACCTGAACGAAGTAAATTCATTAGCGGACACAACTTTCGCCCGTCTTTGACTTGACGCCAGAAGATGCACCGCTTCTTCGCTCTCTTGAGAGAAGGCGCCTTTGCCTTCTTCAGGGCCCTCGCTTCGTTTAATAGTAATTTAATTTCTGGCCCCTCGTGTCACAACCCCCGACTTTGATCTCAATTAGTGTGAAGGGTTTGACTCTTCTGGGAGAGATGGGGAGAGAGAGGAGCAAGAAAAGGTGTCATTTCAACTCAATTATATTTTAATTGGTGCAACAGAAGTGCATCGCAGTGAAAGAAATGGTGTTTCTGCAGTTTTTTTAAATTAAATTTGGCTGCTGCAATTTTTTTTTCAAGGTTTTTGTCTATTGATTCTGTCTGTCATTCAAAAACGTAAAAAAAATCAATTTTTTTTATAATAGTCTTACCTACAACTTTGTTAAACATTGTTATTTTCTAAAAAATTACATTGCTTAGTTAAAAAAAAGAAGATATTTGAAAATGAAAAAAATCGTTCCAGATGAAAAAAAATACCCTCCTGGGTTATTGCAGATTTGAAAAATTTAACAGAAGAGTAACAAAAAAAGAAGAGTTTCTTTTAATCTTTTTTGTACTTTTTTTTCGATGAAAAAAGTGTTTTTTTTTTTTAAAAGGGAGCTTGTAATTAAATCGAGCGTTCAATTTTACATAATATTTTCAAATCATCACCGTTTCAGGCTACACATGACTGAAAACACGTCTTTTCTCGAATGTGCAAAAAGGAAGACCAAAATTACCCCTTAGGACAAAGTTTCACACAAATCGAAGATGGTGTTCGGAGCAACTTTTTCCGATTTCGTGTGAGTTGTCGGAGGATGACACATTTCCGCAAATGAATCTGTATAAATTTTTCAGTTAAAACAAAAACTTAAATTTAAAAGGACGAAATTTTTTGATGAAATCAAAAAAAAATATATGTAACGAAATATCATAAAACTGGCCATTTCCGTAAAAAAACTACTGTCTAAAGCAAGCTGTAGGACTTTTCGGGAAAAATAGTTATACGGAAAAATGTTCTTTTTTTTATTTAATAAAAAGCTTTTAAATAAAAAAAAAGAACATTTTTCCGGTAATAATATTTTATTCTAAACTTCCAAATTTTATTCTAAACTTCCAAATACTTTTCAATGTTTGGGGACCAAAAACATCATTATCTGAGCCATAACGTGATGGTGTAAAATATGGATTAGGAGTAATAATTTTTGTTTTAAGGAAAATATTTAAAAACCAGAGCAAGCAGATTATTAAAAATCACTTAAAAAAAAGCAAAATTAAATTTACAATCGAAATGCACTCTAAATTTGTTGATAAAATGTACTGTTTTTAGGGTGTTTTTGGTATAGATTTTCGATACCTCTTAGTTTTTTAAAACTTAAAAAATACTTCTTGAAAGAAAAGCACACTTAAAACATCATATTTTTGAAGAGCTTAGAAAATTTAAAAACAATTTTCTTTCTGGAACTTTCAAAATCGCGCATTTAGATTCTGGGATACAGCCGCACAAATTATTTGAAACGATGAAATTGTTTTTCATCGCCTAATTAGCCTGTAATTTTCAACTGACGTTATCTTCGAAACGGTTGGTCCGATATTCAATGTTAAAATTGAAACTTTTGTAGGGGAACATCATCTAGTTCCAGCGTGCCTCTAATGTTGCATATCAGCACATTTACGTTCAATCACATCTCATAAAAGCGATTTCTACTAATATCGAGTGATAAATAGCTCAATAGGAAGTGAGCAAGCAAGTTTCTATCAACCGTTTTACAAAATAAGTTGTTTAAAAAGTGAAAATCAGCAATTTGGATGGAATTAGGAGCGAATGCTTAACCTACCAAACATACGAGAATTTCCTTTAAAACTTTCTGATCTTTACAATAAAAATTATTTTAAAACTTTTTTACCTTTGAACAAGTTTTCAAAGAAATTTTTTTTCCAAATTTCACAGTTCAGACTAAATTATATATTTTTTTTAAATTGCTATTGAAAAGATCAAAAAATTTCACAGCAGTTTAATTTTTCTAACATTTAAAATCGCACAGCAAAAAAAAATGGAAGGTTGAAATTTAAGTTGATTTTGTGAGTTATTTCTGAAACTTATGAAAATTCACTAGTTCTTGATGTAATATTACACTTTTTTTTTGACACAAAATCTGTCACCATTTCCTATTGAATTTTACCATAGTTTTTTTTCTGTGTGGACCAAAAGATTCCGAGATACCGTCAGTTGAAAATTACAGACTTATTAGGTGACACTTAAAAAAACATTTTCATCGATTCGCATTCTTCTTTTGGCTATTTCTAAGAAACTAACTTTTTCAAAGGGGCTTTTCATTCAAGAATTATTTTCAGCAATTCCCCACGAAAACAGCATGATTCGAAAAAAAAGTTCTCCGATCGGGCTCAAAACAATTCAAAACAGCATTTTAAGTTTTCATACGACCTTTTCAAATACGAAAGCTAGATTTTTGAAACTTCTTACTATTTTTCCCAAATAGCCAAACTAATCACCTTTCTTTTGCGTCTAGGACAGCTAAAATCGGATGAAATGGCGCAGAGTTATGATTTTTTGAAAAAAGTGGTTTTTGGTTACACGGTGTAGTCATCCTATAGGCCAAACAAAAAAAAAATACGGGTCTAATTATTTCGGC